>NC_043006.1:57980971-58003471 GCF_006345805.1 Octopus sinensis
CGTCTCTTCGATATCGTTGCTTTGCATTTAATGTGTTGCGCCACCTACATTTCCTACCCCACCCCATTCCACTACTAACACTAACACCACCACCACCACCACCACCACCACTACTACTGGAAATATACTGTTGTTTAGAGAAAATCCACCTACATAACTTGATCTTTTTGTGTCTCTCTCTTCTCTCTTCCTCTTTGAATTTTGTCTTTTCTCAGGTTTCTTTCCTTTTCCTCTCTTATTTTCGTTCTCTCTCTTTCTTTCTCGCGCTTCCTTCCTCTTTCTTTTTTTCTATCTGTCTGTCTATCTCTCCTCCCTCCCTCTCTCTCCCCCTCTCTCTCTTTCGTGCTACATTTTTCTTTTTTTGTGTGTGTTGTTTCTATAATTGATAGTCCGAGAAAACAGTTCGGAGCCGAAGGCTATTTGAAGTGAATACAATGAATAGTCGGTTGATATTGCTTTGAATTAAAATTGGCAATAAATAGAGGTATGTCTAAAGATATTACAGCATCTGAAATAAGATTTCGTCGAAGGCAAGATAGACTGGCAGAAACCGTCCTTTTCCAAACAATTTACTATGGCTAGAAATCGCAAATATGAGAAGCTTACCAAAGTAAACTAAAGTGAAATGCCTTTATCATGTACCAGGATGTTCCGAAGATGACTTTCCAAAAATTTACTATCGTTCTATGGTACTAATTTACTTTAGTTTAATTCGCGACAGGGATCACCTAAACTGCCTATTGTCGCAATATTGGCAGAATCCCAAACACCAACTCATTGCTAGTAAGTGAACCTGAATCACTTTTTTTCAGGCGTAAAAATAACTGGATTTCGTCAGGAACTGATAATGTATGCAAGCAACTAGACATCCGAGCCCTTGACAAATACATTAAGAACTTGTTTTTATCAGCAATTAGGCTAGCCGGCAACTTAGAATTCCCGATGTTGTAAACAACATATCTGAATGTCATTAACGATTTTGTCTTTGGTGCCTCGCATTCTTTTTTTGACAGACCATTAGGTATACATAGTGATCGTTTGTCTGGCTACTGATCAGTGGTTGTGACGCAGCTAAAGTTAACTTACTGACGGAACTCACGTTACTCAGTTTCAGCTACAGAATTCGACAACTACAACCCACTAACATTGCCGACTCACATCTTGCACAGACACACTAACTGACTCACTTGGTGTAAATATCTCTTTTCTGTCGTCGTAGCATATCGTTAGATGTCTACCCTTTCAGAATCGATAAATTACGGACTAGTAAATATTCTGGATGTAAGCCAATGGAAAAAAAACGAGAAGGAAAAACAAGAGCAAAAAGAACTTGATTACTGCAAGACGAAGTAAACGCGAATGTCCTTGGTTGTAGGCCATTTCAATCAAAGTTGATTTAGTACTAAACAACAATAACAACAACAAACTGTTACAATAATAACTCTTCCATAAATATTGTTCTCCGATATAGCGCACAATACGCTCAAATATTGTGTTTCAGAGTTAGCTCTATCTTGCCAAACACTTCAATATTTCTCTCTCTACAGGAATCTATTCCGATTTATATAAATATACTGCAGTCTGAACCGTTCTCGAGGAGGGAATACTTTCAAGACTATTCCAACTCCCTGTCCAATCGTCTTCACTTTCGTTACCTCAAAAGTGATGTAAAAGCGGTAGTAAACAAATAACACTTCATAACCTTACATCGTCTTTCGCTCTTCTTCCTCAATAACCTTAATTGCGGTCCGCAGAGCCAGATCTACCGTGAACTTGTTCAGCTACATCATACACCAGCAGTCTTCGGTTAGGTAAGACACGAGAACCTCCAGCCTGTCTCACATCTCATGGACTTGAAGTTTCTTTTCAGGTTTCTCCAGTGAAGGGTGCAGCGATATAGTTCACTCTGATAAACTTTTCTACATTGAATCATTGAGCTTTTGGTTGTAAGTCACACATAGTACAGTAATGATTAACTTGGTTTTGTTCAAATTTGCAGGGGAATCTCTATTTGCCGCTGGAAATGCTAAAAATAGCAGCAAAAGTTTTCTCGAACCACGCCTTACCATCTTAAATAAGAAAAAAAACATATGGAATAATGCAGATATAGATTTACTATGTCCGAAAAAAATATAGGTAGAAAAGAAAGCTTTTTGTCATAGGTCTTATCAGTTCGAGTTGACTTGAGAGTAAGCAACAAGAAGACCCCACGGTACATGCAAACTACAGGAACTCATACATACGGAATATACATACACATCATCTCCAATATGCAGACACACGCAAACACGAACATGCACACAAACACACACATTGTCTCATATAGGTAGATTTGTTGAATTTCTTGAAGATATCTAAGGATCGCTCTGATATGTACGTGATCAGTATTACAAAATAAGTACCAGTCAAGTAGAAGAAAACTGGTGAGAGGAAAATACTAATAACCACTAATATTAGATTATATGAAGAAACAGAGATAGAGAATTAGACCTCAGACATGCTCACTAATACTTAGGAATTAATGAGTTAGGTATAGTACAACGTACATACACAGGCGCGCGCATGCACACACACACACACACACACCACACACACACACACACACACGCATACATATGACAGAAAACGTTAGGGGTTTTTTAAATGTGTGGGATAATTATTTAAAATAGAGCTAAACGCCTAATGTAGCATAGCAGGTAGCAATACTTTAGCTGTTTCAGTTATAAGTTACAGTTAAAATGTCCCCAGTGGATTAGAGAAATGAGATATGAAAAAGAATGGCAGCGTTTAAAATTCACTACACAAGAACCAATACTGAAAAATTACATTTACCACGAACACGAACCGATATCGGTCTCCGGATATTATAATACTATAATAATTCTTCTTAAAACCAAGGACACTGTGTCAGTGTAGCAATTTAAAGTGATTAGGTGTTTCAGATTTTGCCCACATAAACCCTGGTTCAAACGACTCGACCGAAATTGATCAAGCTTCAACCTGTGTTCAATTGGCATTCGACTGACACCAAAGGTCACCTCTTTATTAAACAGTATCATTTAGATGCTTCTTCTGCAACCTTGATGATGTTCTTCGAGGCTCTTCTGATGCTCTCCCTCGGAATGCTCACTTCGACTGGCATGCACCTGGTCCACTATCAATTCTTGAAATATTCATCCTCCAATTCCTGGTACTTCACCTTCTCCCTCTCTTGTGTCTCCTCCACTCAATTCTCCTACAGATCAGTTAGCGCCAATAAAATTAACTGCTTTGTGGCCTCAGAAATTAAGTTGACGTCTCTCCTCAACATGATCGGTTGATATGTGATAGAAAATTCTAACAGTTTCTCCAGATCAACTCTCATCACCTAGTTATTAGTCGCTGAAAGTAAACTATCCCAGTAATAATCTACAGTTAAAGCAGTCTCAGATAAAATGATAGTGGATTAATGAGATTTGACAGGAAAAACAATTAGGAATAGTACACATATGAACCAACACAGAAAAATTATATTTATCACAAACAGAAACTGATATGGATCTTCAGCCATTATAAAACTGTAGAGAAAGTAAAAATAAGCGAAACTAATAGAAATATTTATTAGTTTTGTAGTATCTGAGGGCAGCTGGTCGCTACATGACATGATGGCATGTGCCAATGTATACGCATACGATTGTATGAGCGTGACTGCGCCTATGTACATCTACACGCACATGTGCGGCTTTTTGTATGAGTGAACCACCATATTGGTCTCTAGTTTACGATCATACCAACTGAGTTCAATGGCCGCCAAAACGAAAATAGTTTGAGCCAGATACTATATAAACTCGACGGTTGCCATCATGTACGAAGTGGTATCAAAACAATCCCGGACTAGTTCTGCAGCGCACCAACAGATGGCAGCACACAGTGTGAGCAGTGGAAACCGGCAGTGGCCTTCATGAGGCAATGTGCCGTGTGACATGGCTATGTTTACTTCTCAAGTTGTGAAAGCTGTGTTTTTTGGATCACGTGTATACTGTAGACTGCTATTTTGTTATGGACAAGAACAAAGAACCAACGTGAAATTTTGCGTTAAACTTGGGAAGTCTGCTACAGAGATATTGAGCATGCTTCCATAAGCTAACGGCCACGAGGCAATGGGTCGTACGCAATGTTTTGAGTGACACGAGTGCTTCAAAAGCGAAAGAACGTCCCTGAAAGACGATGAGCGATCTTGAAGACCCGCTACGGACTTCACCCCTGGAAATGAGGAAAAAATTCATCAGCTTGTGATGAGGACCGTGGGAGTCCTATCAAAGGCATTGCTGATCTTGTTGGCCTGTCGTATGGGTCCGTGCAGACAATCCTAACGTCTGAATTGAACATACGGCATGTCTCAGCTAAGCTTGTCCCTCGCCTGCTGACCACTATGCAGAAAGAACATCGCGTCGAAGTCTGTCAAGATCTCCATCAGCGTGCCGCAGATGACCCATCCTTCATGTCGAGGATCATCACCGGTAACAATGGTTGGGTTTTCGGGTACGATCCTGGGACGAAGCAGCAGTCGTCACAAAGGAAGAGCCCTTCATCTCCACGACCGAAAAAGGCACGATAGAGCCGCAGCTCAATGAAGAGCATGCTCATCGTTTTTTTTTCAAAATTCGCGGTATTGTGCATCGTAAATTCGTCCCCCAGGGCCAGAACATCAAGCAAGAGTTCTACTGTGACGTTTTGAAACGTTTGAGTGGGGACATTCGGCGAGAGCGACCGGATCTGTGGAGCGTGATGAATTGGATTCTTTACGACGACAGTTCATCACCCAGCCACTGAGCTCTCGTCAGTTTCTCGCCCAAAACAACATGGCATCACTTCCGCACCCGTCCTGTTCACCAGTTTTAGCACCCTCAGACTTCTTTCTCTCCTCCAAGAAGAAAATGCAGCTCAAAGGTGGCCGTTTTAACATCGTTGTCGAGTTCAAGAGCGAATTGCAGAAGGTCTTCGACTCGCTTACGGAAAACAACTTCCAGACCGAATTCTAAATGTAGCAGGAACGATGGGACCGGTGTATTGCTGCTCAAGGTGACTATTTCGAAGGTGATTATGTTAAAACTTAGGTAAATAAGTTATTCTTTTTATCAAACATAACTAGTCCGGGGACTTTTTAATACCACCTTGTAGGTTTCGCATTTTCATCCATACCACTAGGTGTTCTTGTTTTTGTTGTTATCATTCCTGTGAATAATGAAGGCACGTGGCTTAGTTGGGTAAGGTATTCGACTCATGATGGTCAGTTGGATTTCCAGCGGCGTGTTGTGTCCTTGAGCAAGGCACTTTATTTCACGTTGCTCCAATCCATTCAGCTGGCAAAAATTAGCTGTACCTGTAATTCAAAGGGCCGGCCTTGTCTCATCCTGTGTCACGCTAAATCTCCCTGAGAACTACGTTAAGGGTATGCATGTCTGTAGAATGCTCAGCCACTTGCATGTTAATTTCATGAGCAGGCTGTTCCGTTGATCGAATCAACTGGAAGACTCGCCGTCGCAACCGACGAAGTGCTTGTACTTCTTCTTGTGAATGGTGTTCTTATTGTTGATTTTACATCACCTCGGAGCCATTTCAGTTTCCTTTTTCTTCCTACTGTGTATATACGTGTATTTGTTCGACAGTGTGTAGGTCTACCTGAATGTGAACGGGGATAAGCGAGGCCATAAAGGCCTTTCTGTGTCCACACTATCACTTATCTCTCAAATTCTATCACCCTCAAATCTACTGAAACAACGATGTGGCACAGAATTTGCACAGTGGGGTATATTATGTGCACACTGGGACACATTTGGGGCATGTTCATATCTACACATTTTATTATTTTTTATGCTGAGAATGCCGAGGAAGTGAGTCGATTATATTACGTCATAGAACCAACCAGCTTACGTAAAAGAGACAATCCTGTTGAAGAAACATAACAATTGCGTTTTGTGCGTTTATTATTATTATTATTATTATTATTATTATTATTATTATTATTATTATTATTTTATTATTATTATCATTGTTATTGTTATTGTTATTGTTATTGTTGTTGTTGTTGTTGTTGTTGATGTTCTTGTTGTTCTTGTCGTTGTTGTTGTTATTTTTGTTGTTGTGGTTGTTGTTGGCTGTGGTGGTGGTGGTTGTAGTGGTGGTGGTGTTATCATTATTATTATTATGATACCTACATATACATGTATATATATACATATATATATACATATATATATATATATATATATATATATATATATATAATATATATATATATATATATATATATATATACATATATATATTTTTTTTTTCTAGTTTCAGCTCAGAGCTGCGGCCATGCTGATGCACCGCCGTTTTGTGCTACACTGTTATTACGAAGAACCTCGTCTAATATGTGGCACTTGATGAAGAATGGAGTTTGATATAGCTACTCTCATTTGCACCTTATTTGCAGTTTGCCATTCGCAAGAAAGCTCTGGAAGAGAATCTTGAGGGGTTTTGCCTGGGCATGCTTACACGCTTTGAGGAGGATGGCTGGGAAACCATCTGGACCAGCAGCTGAGTTTGTGTCCACTTCATCTATGGCTAGTAGGACATCTTTTTCGCTAATGCTAATACATTCTATTGTAACCGCCTCGCTGGTTATAGGTGAGGCGGCAAAGAAGTCCACTGGTTCGTTCACTTGTCTGTGTTACAACGGGGTAGTAAAGACACTTTTGAACTGGTCATTCAGCATCTCACTGATCTTAGTTGGACTGTCTGTGAGGGAGCCATCCTTTTGGGGGGAGAGGTCCTATCTTGCAGCGCACTGAGACTGTTTCTTTCGCGTAATGAAAGAAGGCCTTTGGGTTTGATTTAATGTTTTTTATAACCCAGGCTTCTTTGTCTGCTTTCTCCTTCACATAGGATTGTTGCAGCCTTTTTTCGATCTCCATCAGTGTTGTTTTTAGGCGGGACGTTTCGCTACTTTTGGGATGTTGGTTGAGACGATTTGCAACCTTCGTCCGTCGTCTCATGAGGATCTTCCTCTCTCTTGGAAACTTGCTCCTATTTGTTTTGGCCTTGTGCTCTGGGACATATTTCTGGCATACGGCTTGCACAGAAGACATGAAACATTCTAGTTTCATTTCAATGTCTGGTGTGGAGAGACATTCCGGCCAGTGGAGAGACATTCCGGCCATATATATATTCGTTTATTATTTTACTTGTTTCAGTCATTTGACTGCGGCCATGCTGGAGCACCACCTTTAGTCGATAAATCGACATAGGACTTATTCTTTGTAAGCCTAGTACTTATTCTATCGGTGTCTTTTTGCCGAACCGCTAAGTGACGAGGACGTAAACACACCAACATCAGTTTTCAAGCGATGGCGGGGGAACAAACACAGACAGAAGCAACAAATACACACACAATAACTACATATATATATATATATATACAACATATAAACAAGGGCTAAAGAAAACCATAAAGGTATTTTATTATGCTGTCACATTTTCTGATGAAATTCTTTTCTGTAAAAAAGCTTCATCCTATATTAGTAGTAGACTATATATATATACGACGGGCTTCTTTCAGTTTCCGTCTACCAAATCCACTTAGAAGGCTTTGGTTGGCCCGAGGCTATAGTAGAAGACACTCGCCCAAGGTGCCACGCAGTGGGACTGGACCCGGAACCATGTGGTTGGGGAGCAAGCTTCTTACCACACAGCCACTCCTGCGCCTCTGTGTGTGTGTGTATACACCATATATATATATATAATATATATATATATATATATATATATAATATATATATATATTATATATATATATATACATATATATATATATAATATATATATATATACATATATATATATATATACATATATATATACATATATATATACATATATATATACATATATATATACATATATATATATATATATAATATGCAGGTATTTGTAAATATATGCGCATATTACTATATTCATATATACATACATACATACATATACATACATACATATAAAACACACTACCATATTTTGAGATTGCCAATATTAACAATATTCGCAAATAAAATACAGACTGGAGTACTCCAAGTGAGCTATATTCCGTTTAATAATCTGAATGGAGGCAATGCAAGCGGAAACTAGAGGAACATAATTAATAACCACACACAAAATCATATATATATATTCTACATTTATAAAACTGATATGAAAATTCCAAATATTCGCTCGTTTTATGTAGAAGAGCTTCCATATATAAGTTCGTGGATGGAATAGGTATATTCCTGGTAGAAACACCGAAGTTTTGCTTCTCCATTTAATCTAATCCGTATTGAAGTGCTCCGTTGAGCCAAATATAAAATACACTGCTTTATAATATACAAATTGGTTTAATAAGTCTAAATCTTGTGGATTGGATGTCTTAGTTTCGCTGATAGCCAAAACACCTATAATTAGTGACTTGAGGTTGTTGAACAGATAGCCCTAGTTCCAAAGCGACCACTGGCCATGCACTTTCACACTGCCTATTCTGGGTAAGGCTATGGTCGGCAAAAAGAGAACAGTGAGAAAGACCTACTAATATCAATTCTTTGGGGGATTGTTAGATATTCCACCCCTTTCTTAAATGTAGATGTTTCCACGAGCAGTTCCTTACAAAGTCTTCTATCGCGATGTTTTCTTTGTAGTCTCCTACCTATTATGTCTTTAGCAATAGCTGGTTTATAAACAATTCCTGTGTGAGCAGTTAAAGAAGGTACCCAGTCGCTGATAATCTTCCAATACAGGATTGAAACTGCTCCTGCTGATTTCTTACTGTCCTAAATGATATTGTATGTATAAATACAAGGTAGTTTACGTACGTATGTATACATGCATGTATGTATGTGGATGGATCATCATCATCATCATCATCATCATCAGCAGCAGCAGCAGCAGTAGCGTCAGCGTCATCGTCGTCGTCGTTGTCATCATCATTTGTTGTTGCCTTCATTTTTATTTTTGTTCGTGGTTTTGTTTGTTTTTATTTTTATTGTTTATGTTTTTGTTCACATTATTATTAAGTTCTCCGGTTCTTGCAAAAGGTCATTATGTGCAAACGTTCCTGTTTGGAAAAAATGCCAATTATCTATACAATGCTTTATACGAAAACGCTATCCGCAGCTGCTGCTTATAATATCTCAAGTTTTTTCTTTAAAGATATGATTGGAAGAAGAAGAAGAAGAAGAAGAGAAAAATCATTAGAAGTAGAAAATATTTCAAGAATATCATTTGAAAAGAACATAAAGCACCAAAATAATAACGTTTATATTTTTGTTATTGAATTTGAAGAAGCTCTGACTAAATGTCAAAATTACCTTTAAACCAAAATCTCATGAAAAGAAAAGACATCTGAAAGTTCCATAGTTTGATGTTTTCATAGAAAAATAATATGAATACTCAACTGGAATGGTAACAACTTCATCTGTGCCGAGTGGATTGTGATAAGTTATTATCATACCACTTTCGTTTTTCTTTCCTTTCAGTTTTTACTTTTTATAAGGAATTTTCTTATGATGTCTATTATGGAAACATCCTTTCGCTTTCTTCGCGATATAGCTTAGTTCCGGTTCAGTTCTGATGCAGCAACCTATAAACAAACATGTTTCTGTCAAAACCATCCCAGTTTTATTTTTTTCTGCGAGCAATAATATCTCGGAGCACGATATTCAGTACCATCTTTTTCTCATTTTAATACATATTTCCTTTTTGTAAAGATGGAAGGGTTTGATATGTGGAAGACTTGGCTACTATATCTAGCAGACCAAACAACCAGGGTTTCTCGTTTGCCCTAATCACTAACAATAGTGTCGTATCGAACTACTGTCGTTTGCACGCAGCCAATTTGTGCTGAAGAAAGACAGAGTCGATTAAATCTACTGGCATTTATTTCCAAGCCCCCGACAAGAAGGATAAAAGACATTACTAGTTGAAGCATGTTTTGTTGTTGTTGTTTATTCTAAAGGACAACTTCATTATGTAATACAGAATTAATAAAATTTTGCAGTCAAAATCAAATGTGCCTTTCCTGCCAATATCCAGCAGCAGCAGCAGTGACAATTACAGCAGGCATTATCCTCATTGTAATTGGAACCTTAGCAACTGTTGCTAGAAATGTAAATGGTTGCTTGAAGATGTTAGATATTGGTTTCCAATTTTGGCCTCCAATTTTGTGGGGAGAGAGTAAGTGGATTACATCGACGCCAATGCTCAGCCGGTGCTTATTTCATCAACCCCGAAAGGATATAAGACAAAGTCGACCTCGGAGAACTCAGTCGGACTCAGAACGTACAGACGGACGAAATGCCTCTTAGCATTTTGCCCGGCGAACTAATGATTCTGCCAGTTCTCCGCCTCGAAGATGTTAGATATTGGGGTCAATTTCCTGACTCTACAAGGACTAAATAAAGGGTGCTAGACACCAAAGGGAGATCCCACCTCAGACAAGGGTAAGGACATTTTTTCTTGTGTGTGTGTATATGTCCGTGTTTGTGCATGCAGGAGAGGGGGTGAGAGAGAGAGAGAGAGAGAGAGAGAGAGAGAGAGAGAGAGAGAGAGAGAGAGAGAGAGTGTGTGTGTGTGTGTGTAAAGGATGTAAATTTATCGACCCCGAAAGGATGAAAGGTAAAGTCGACTTCGGTGGAATTTGAACTCAGAACCTAAAGACGGACGAAATGTCGCTAAGCATTTAATAATAATAATAATAATAATAATAATAATAATAATAATAATAATAATAATAATAATAATAATACTAATAATAATAATAATGATAATAATAATAATTTTGCCTCAAGGGCAAAATTACATCGATCCAGTGTTCAACGTGTATTTATTTTGTCGACCCCGAAAGGATGAAAGGTAAAGTCCACTTCGGTGGTATTTGAAGGTAGATCGTAATACGGACGGAAAGCCACTGACCATTTCGTCCGGCTTGCTAACGATTCTACCAGCTTACCGCTTTTAATAATAATAATAATAATAATAATAATAATAATAATAATAACAACAACAACAACAACAACAACAGCTTTAATACCAATAATGGCTCCAAATTTTGCCACAAAGGCAGCCATTTTGATGGAGGGGATGTGTCGATTACATCGACCCCAGTGTTCAACTGGTTCTTACTTTATCGACTCCGAAAGGATGAAAGGCAAAGTCGATCTCAGCGGAATTTGAACTCCGAACGTAGCGGCAGACGAAATACCACTAAGCATTTCGCCCGGTGTGCTAACAATTCTGCCAGCTCGCCGCCTTAAATAATAATAATAATAATAATAATAATAAAATAATATAATAATAATAATAATAATAATGATGATGATGATGATGATGAAAAGAAGAAGTAGAAGTAGAAGAAGCAGAAGAAGAAGAAGAAGAAGAAGAAGAAGAAGAAAGAAGAAGAAGAAGAAGAAGAAGAACAACAACAACAACAACAACAACAACAACAACAATAACAACAACAAGGTTTTGCTTTATCAACCATAAATGTTTACAATTAAATTGTGAAAAAATTCAAATGCAGAATTGAATGATTGCTTCATTTATCTTATCCAGACATCGTAGGTGTTGTAGCATCTCGTCTCAGGTAAGATTGATCGGATAAATGATAGACTAATCTGTTGTTGTGGTGGCTTAGCCCAGGGCAGCCGCGATTCAGAAGACATGAACAAATTGTTTCCAGCAATTCATTTTCATTTCAGATAATCGTATTTCAAAGACCAAGTTGTCCAGCATGATGTCCGCGGTGTGATCTGAGGCATATTTGGCTGTCATTTCTAACACAGCGAGTGTGTGTTTAGGCTTTCTTCATTCGCAGTGGATGTTTCTTATGATATTCTTCAAGAATATGCCTTTCGGGTAGAACATGTTATTATTGCTATGACAGCTGCTGTTGTTTTGTGGGTGTTGTTGATGTTGTTGATAATGATGATGATGGTGATGGTGGTGCTGATGGTGTTGGTGGTGGTTGTGATGATGGTGGTCGTGGTGGTTTTGGTAGTGGTGGTGATGGTAATTGTGATGGTGGTTGTGCTGCTGTTTCTGCTTCTGCTGCTGCTGCTGCTGCTGCCGTTGCTGCTGTAGATGATGATGATGATGATGATGTTTATTGCACAAATGGAAATAGCCCAAAGAGAGAAGACAAGGCTACAGAAATCCAGCAGCTTAAAAAGAAAAATTAAGTGTAATCTCAAGGTTGTCGATCACCAAACTCTGCCTGAAGGTGTAAGTCGCTTTGGCATTCTATAGAAAGCAAGATGTGCTGTACCACCAGCGTTGGCCAACTTGTAGAGAATCATGGAGCATGATATTTCAGAAGCGAACCCCCTAGTCTTGGTTTTTACTTGACCTCCCCCGTACTGCACCCTGTTGAAAAATATCTGCAAAACAACAACAACCAGAACAATACTAAAAAATAATTATTTCTACTATAGGCACAAGTGGATGTTCGAATCTCAGACCGGGCGATGTGTGTGTTTATGAGCGAAACACCTAAGCTCCACGCGGCTCCGGCAGAATGTAATGGCGAACTTCTGCTGACTCTTTCGCTACAACTTTCTCTCACTCTTTCCTCCTGCATCTTGCAGCTCACCTGCGGCGGACCTATACCCAGTTGGGGACCTATACCCCAAGGAAACTGGGAAACGGGCCCTTATGAGCCAGGTATGGCTCGAGAAGGAACAAACAAATAGTCACAAGAGCTTTAATTTGACAAGTATCTTTTGGCCACTTAGAGGTGTCAACTTCCCTTTCAACTAGATTCAAGGGAAACTTTGAAGACTTTTTCACGTTAATAGAAGACAAAAAACAAAAGCTCCCATATCTAACTATTGTTGTTATTGGCAGAGACACAGAACATGAAGTTGAGAACCAACCAAACTTAATAGGTGAGCGCAGAAATCCTTAGGCGTGGTGAAAATCATTTCAGTTGTGGCCGCTTAAAGGGGGAGGAGCAGGAGAAGAAGAAGAAGAAGAAGAAGAAGAAGAAGAAGAAGAAGAAGAAGAAGAAGAAGAAGAAGAAGAAGAAGAAAAGAAGAAGAAGAAGAAGAAGAAGAAGAAGAAGAAGAAGAAGAAGAAGAAGAAGAAGAAGAAGAAGAAGAAGATTATGTGGTTCTTGTTCAGATCCAGGTCAGCTCTGATCAAGCAGACTTGTTATCAACACATCCCATAGCAATCCCAACTTACTTTCATATAATTTATCCAAGATTACGTTATTCAAAATGTCCATCCATAATTTTTTTAAAGACTGCTGGCTGTAGTTTAAAAGAAATTCAGCTGCTGTTTCTTGCAGACCGAGAAACCACGTAGCGGCTTCATTGTTAATCCACATGTGTGCTTGTTTGAGTGGCATAAGTAAATTAAAATGGTTCCCAGCAGGAATGAAAACCGTATTTTGAATTTGGTTCACAGGAAGTTTATTTCCGTACTTCAATAAAATTAAAATTATATGTATTGAAATTTCATAGCATGGGTTATCTTTATGAAAAAAACGATTAACATTTTTTTTGCGTTCTGGCTTTTACATTTTCCCACTAGGTTGCAATAACTCAATGTTGATTAGACTCATCTTAGTATTTCAGTAATACAGATAGATTAGCAGCATTGTTAGGGCATTGGACGAAATATTTTGCAGCATTTAGGAGGAGAACTGGCAAGATCGTTAAGCACATCGGAGAAAATCCTTAGCAGCATTTCATCCGGCTTTTCTTTCTAAGTACAAATCCCTCCGAAGATGAATTCGCCTTTCATCCTTTCAGAGTGGCAAATATACTTCACGATGTCATGTTGTTACTGTTTACATCTCGCTCAGAGATTTATTATTGCTTGTTTCTCCTTTTTCGAGATCAGCGACTTTTTGTCACTGGAAAAAGCATATAGTATTTTGCGTTCGAAATCACTTCACATCCCTAGCTGGTGATTAAAAGTGCTACAGTGGACGCTTAATTCGCTGACGAAAGTAGAGCTAAAGAACCGTCTACACTGACACTGAAAAATGAAGACATAATTCTCCTGCCAACTTATTTAGACAGGAGAACGGCGAAAATCAAAGTGGAGGAAATTCCAGCTCGGTTGGACGTTTCATGGATTGCAGCAGCCGTTTTGTACGACATGAAGGAAAAAAATGTCCATTCTACAAATGTAGAAAAAGGAGGCAGAAAATTGGAAAGGCCAGTCGCTTGAGATGGTGATACAAGCCAGTACGGAAATTCTGGAAGGGTTTCCAGAATTTCCGTACTGGCTTGTATCACCATGTCAAGCGAAGATTTTTCTTATATGGATAGAAAAAGGGACAGGTAGTCAACAGTGAAGGCATCCAACAGTGAAGGCTGCGTGGAATTAGCTAGAGTAGATATAGACACCTACGTAGGTAATAGTGAAGTAAGTTTATTAAGAGCTGCTAGAGGTACAGCAAGATAGGGAAACCAAAAAAAAAAAAAACAAACGAAGTTAAAAACCCAGAAAAAGGAACAAATATTATCTGACGGGCGGAAGGCTTTGCATGATAGGTTCCCAAAGATAGTTGCAGCAAATAGTATTAGTGGGAGATGGTTATGGTTGCAGAAAGGGAGACAGAAAGTTTGCTAGTAGCAACACAAGATCAAGCATTAATGACTAATTGGCTAAAAACCAAGATAGACAAAAACAAAGCAGAATTCAAATGTAGAATATGCAAATCAAAAGAGGAAAGTGTTACTCATATAGTAAATTAGCATAATGTAGCATGCTGGTACAGAAAGAGTACAAAAAAAGATATGAATACCTAGGGAGAGTAATCCACTGGAAGTTATGCAGAAAGCTAGGAATTGAACATACTGATAAATGATATGAACATGAACCCAGTAAAGTACTAGAAAGTAAGAAATATAAAATGTTGTGGGACTTAAACATTCAGACTTACAGAGTAATACAAGCTAGAAGGCCCGATTTATTAGTAGTAGATAAAGAGGATAGAAAGTGCCAGATAATTGATTTTACAGTTCTAAATGGTGAAAAAAATCAATATTAGAAGTATAGAAAAAATAGCAATGTACCAGGATGTAGCCATTGAATTACAGAGCCTATGGAAAGTGCGGGTAAAATGTATCCAAGTAGTTATAGGTGTACTGGGAACTTGTTGTAACCCGATGTTAGGAATTTTCTGTTCCAACACTCTAATCTGTTGCATGTATATGAATAAAAACAATCACCACCACCAAAGCAATAACAACAACAACAATAGCAGCAAGAACAACAACAACAATAACAACAGTAATGAAGGCAATTCAATCTCAATCCAGCTATAAATATAAAATGTAGACCAAGCAACAACTCATCAGTCGCTGAGAGGTTCAGGACTGAAAGCTGAGACTGAAGATTTCTTATTGGCGGCCCAAGAACAAAGCTTGCTCACCAAAAACTGCCAGGCTAACGTTCTTCAAAACAGTTCTGACCCTAAATGCAGATTTTGTGAGACATTTGACGAAACAGTAAACGAGCTCGTCTCGAGATGCCCTGTACTGACACCAAACGAATACAAAAATCACCACGATTAAGTAGGACAGTATTTACAGTACATAATCAGTACTCTTACTTATTGGTTTGAACATCATCCAGAGCCAATCGTTGAAGGTAAAAATGTCACTATCCTCTAGACTTTTCCAGTCAACACCGACAGAATGATCCAGGCTAATCGACCAGACATAGTCATTAATGGTTGGACAAATAGATGTAAGTGTTCCAACTGATAAAGATATATCTGTAAGAGAATTTGACAAATTAAGTAAATATAAGGACCTGGAAATTGAAATACAAAAGATGCAGCATCTTAAAGCGAAAACTTTCCCTGTTATAGTAGGTGCCCTAGGTATGATAAAAAAAGTGATGTCAGAAGCATCTAGATAGCATCTCAGGAGAACCATGTTTCAAGGAAATCCAAAAGGTTGTGCTGACAAGTACTACCCACATCTTTAGAAAAAAAACCATATCAATTTAAATATGTGTTGTATTACATGAAGATATTTCGTTACTGCCCCTGCTACTTTTCCTTCCCAAGCTTTCAGTCATACTGTAACATCACTTATCCTTCACTCGTCCTAGAACGCTGGGTGTGTCTCGGCAAGTGATTGTGACAAACATGCAGATTAAAAGCAAAACTAGAATAAAAATAATAATCATTTCTACCAAGGGCACAAAGCCTGAAATTTGGGGGGAAGGAGACTGGTCGATTACATCGACTCCAATGCTCAACTGGCACTAAATTTATCGACCCTGAAAGGAAGAAAAGCAAAGCCGACTGTGGCAGAAATTGAACCCAAAACGTAAAGACGAACAAAATGCCGCTAAGCATTTTATCCGGTGTGCTAACGATTGTGCCAACTCATCCCCCTAATGATAATTATTATAACCCTTTCTACTAAAGGCAAAAAGCCTGAATTTTGTGGGGAGGAGACTAGTCGATTATATCAACCCCAGTGTTTCACTGATAATTAATTTATCGGTCCCGAAAGGATGAAAGGCAAAGTCGACAGATATGGAGCAGGGGTAACCGCATGGACAGTAGATGAACTAAACAGCTTAGACAGAAAGACAAGGAAGTTGCTGACTAGATAGTGCATGCTCAGCTGACAACAAGGTATTCGATAAGGAAGAAAGAAAAGTCGATAGATATGGCAGGTTAGCTTGCGAGGTTAAGCAGCTGTGGTCGCTGAAAAAGGTGGTAGTAGTACTAATAATTGTCGGAACCCTGAGAACAGTGAGTGAAAATATTGAGAAGTACATGGAAGAAATAGGGGTTGCAATAAGGGTGGAGAACTTGCAGAAAACAGCAATGTTTGGAACCGCTCGACTATTCCGGATGGCGCTTGAAAAATAAGGAGTGTTACCTTAGTTCACAGGTAGTGAACAGCTGACACCGTTAGAAGCTGTGCAAAGACAATAAAGTAATAATAATAATAATAATAACAATAATAATAATAATAATAATAATAATAATAATAACAACAACAACAAAACAGCAACAGCAACAACAACAACAACAACAACAACAACAACAGCAACAATAGTAATTCTTTCTACTGAAGGCACAAGGCTTGAAATTCTATTGGGGAGGGAAGTAATCGATTAAATCAACCCCAGTGTTTCACTGGTACTTAATTTATCGATCTCGAAAAGATGAAAGGTGAAGTCGACCTTGGCAGAATTTGAACTCAGAACGTGAAGACGGATGAAATGTCGCTAAATATTTCGAGCGGCGTGCTAACGATTCTGCCAGCTCGCCGCTTTAGTGATGATGATGATGATGATGATGATGATGATGAAGATGATGACAGCAGCAGCAACAACAAGAGCAACAATAACAATAGTGGTTTCTAACATGGGCACAAGGCCAGAAATATAGTGGTCAGGGGCCATTCGATAACATTGACGTCAGAATATAACTGGTACTTTATTTTGTTGGGTCAGGAGAGACGAACAGTGAAGTTGGTCTTATTTATATCATTCTAGAAATATTTCCAGTTCCTTATTTTTAATTAACCGATTTTGTATGTAACAGAATAAAAAATAATAAAGATATTAATAAATAAATATGTGAATAAGGAAATAATTAAAAAGGTCAATAGAAAAACTTCTGATGATTTGCAGGAATGGAATTTCCTGAAATTAGAGAAAGAAAAAAAAAAAAAAAAGAAAATGTAAGACAGAAAACCATGATGGGAACATGAAGTAATACTATTGCGTCTTATTAAAAGAAATTGTTTATGCGGCTTAATCATTATGGAATACGTTTAGCAGCCGTGGAGGCGCAATGCCCAGTGGTTAGAAAGCGGACTCGCGGTCGGAGGATCGCGGTTTCGATTCCCAGACCGGGCATTGTGAGTGTTTATTGAGCGAAAACACCTAAAGCTCCACGAGGCTCCGGCAGGGGGTGGTGGTGAACCCTGCTGTACTCTTTCACCACAACTTTCTCTCGCTCTTTCTTCCTGTTTCTCTTGTACCTGTATTTCAAAGGGCCAGCTGAATCTTCCTGAGAACTACGTTATGGGTGCACGTGTCTGTGGAGTGCTCAGCCACTTGCACGTTAATTTCACGAGCAAGCTGTTCCGTTGATCGTATCAGCTGGGACCCTCATCGTCGCAACCGACGGAGTGCTCCTCCTACGTTTAGCAGCCAAAGAGAATGTGAAACATAAATTACACTGTATAACGCGGTTTGTGTCCGAGGCTGGCAGCTGCTATTTCCTATTTGCTAACCCCTAGGAAGTATGAAAAATGGCTAATATTTCCTTCAAACTTTGCTTTTGTTACATTTATTCAGACACCAAAGAATACCTCTTAACACATAGCTACAATGGTCCCCCTTCTATTCTTGCTCATGATCAGAGATTGAACATATTGCCAGTCCCTAAGGGTCATGCTCAAGTGGTTAAGGTCAAGCAATTAGCAAGCAGATCTGTGGTATTGAGCAGAATATTTGCAATAACGATATTTCTGCTTCTGCAATTCAGCGCTGAATCTGTCTGAAATGTAATGGAAAACAGGTCAGTTTCAAGACATTGGTTTCATGTCATAAAAGCAAAGTTTGAAGGGAACAGCAGTCATTTCCTTTGATACCCCGCCCCCACAAGTTATTACAGCGTTATAAATGGAAATATAGGATAAATGAAACGACGGTCAGTTTTAATATCGATATTAGCGCTTTTAGATAATTTTAAAGCTCTTCATGTTTAAAAAAGTTCCCAGAATCTTTTATAGTTATTTTTACTTTTGGGGGGACGATTTTGCTTTTTCACAATTTCAGATTTTTCTTTTTCCTCTCTTTCTTTCTTTCTTTCTTTCTTTTTTTCTTTCTTTCTTTCTTTCTTTCCTACATTTGTGTGGTTATATATACTGTAATATATATAATATATATATATATATATAATATATATATATATATTATATATGGAGAATTCACAACAGAAAAAAATAAAAGACGAAGACAGGTGATGCAGACAACAAACAAATGTATTAGTATAACGCTCGGGAATTGAAAAAGTCTTTAACGTTTCGAGCCTACGCTCTTCCACAGAATGAAACACAGAAAGAAACAAGGAGAGAAAATAAAGAATGTGCAGTGGCTAGCGACCTATCATGGCGAATGTATATATATATATATTCACAGCCCCTAACTTTCTTGGAGTTATATATATATATATATAAGCAATAATAAATCTCTGAGTGAGATGTAAACAGTAGCAGTACGACATCGTGAAGTATATTTGCCACTTAAATGTGGCTGACTCATATGGAACGGTGCTACTGTAGTTTATAGCCCCAGGAAGACATCTCCCCCAGCTGGCTAACGACACACTGTCTGTGCCCGGTCAGTATTTGCGAAAGGAAATCATCGTTCCCATTTCTAGCCTGACGTGATAAACACGGACCCGGGTTTCTGTGTAGTAACCTGTCATCAGCGTGTAACAGTCACCACCTAGGGATGAATTCTTTATTATGATCACGTAGATCGAACATAGACGAGACAGAACAGGACATTACAAAACATAAAGATTATGAGTTCGTTTGCGATAAGCGGTTAAAAATTTCGAGTGATGTATTTACAATGAATGTCAATTTTAATGAAAACATTTTTACATTTTGGCCGGGAGTCCACCGGCTACACCGTACGGATTTTCTATGTATTTAAGCAGGGTCTTTCACACCCATCTTCCTCACCACATCTTTCCATCTTTTCTGGTATATGCTTCGCGGCAGGCGTCCTCTCTACAGCCCTATCTTACTCTTCAGATGAAATCTGAAGTAGTAGAGCAAACCAAGGCCAGAGATAAAGGTTCCCGTCGCGATTCCTTTCATTCTCGTTTTCCATATACACTCTTTCAAAACGGCAACTGTGCATAACAAACATACTTCACCTTCCTTTGACAGTCCGGGTGGCGGTACAATCTTAATCATACACTCAGCTGATAGCTATACTCTTCCTAAATGTGACACCACGTGTTCCGCGTAAACTATCAGGCCTGAAATCTCCGGACAATGAACAAGAGCGTGCGGGACGGTTTCCTCATCTCGCCCGCACCTTGGGCAAGCCGGTGGTACAGACATCCCGCGTCTTGACAGTTTATCATGAACAGGTAATGCGTTCCTATAGGACTGCCAGGTCAGGGATTTCTGGTAGTTATCCAGGTAGCCCGACCCGAAAGTTCTTTTAAACAGGTTGGCTAGTTGATCCTCATCGAGTCCCAGAGCTTCTCCTAGGATATCATCCCTCTTGGACTCTACCAGCCTGCTATAGAGTACCGAGGTGGTATTCTCACTGCCGGCCTTGCCCGCTTTGTGGATTAGCATGAGTGCCTGTCGGCACTCTTTTTGACACTCCGTCAGACTGCGTCTTTTCACGAAACAGAGTTAAAATTCCTCGGAGCCTAGTTGGGAAAGAATGTCTCTGCCAGCGAATTCCATACCTGGTCACCGTCCAGGTAGAGCGAGAGGTGCCTCAGCCTCAGCGCATGTCTGCGCATGATTAGCCACGGCATCCTTAGCCTTCCCTTTAGCGGGTTTTGGCAGCAAACAGATCCTCACAAGCATAGACGCAGGCCAGCAAGTGCGAAAACAAGTCCGGCATACTACAATAAAATTCATAGGGTAGACCGTCCAGCCACGGAGACTTGTCCCCAGCGCACTCAGCCAGTACCTCTTCGACCTCCGCAGACGTAATCGGCCCTTCACAGCATTCCGCCTCTCGTGCCAAGAGTCGCGGTCCACCGGTGGGGAAGTTCATTGGGGGCTGCCCACTGTCCAGTTCGTCGCTCCTGCCGAACAACCGGGCGAAATGTTGGTGAAAACCCTTTCTCATCTCCTCCTGTCCTTCTATCGAACGCTGTTAAAGACTTAATAGAAGCTTCTTTACCTCTCTGACTCTCCACACGACGTGCCCATCCGGCAACGTTAATATCTTCCCTTCGCACCGCACGAAGTTTAGCTCTTATCCTACATAACTTCGTGTTTGGCTTTGAGATGACAGTACAAAACCTCTCTCGCTGCCAACACTCTAGATGAAGAGCCAGACTCCATGGCCTCATCTAGTTCCTTAGTTAACGAGTACAGAGAGTGAAGCAAAGCATTTATATTTAGTGTCTTAATTTTCTCCAGTGTGATTTATATAATATTTATATATATATATATATATATATATATATATATATATATATATATATATATATATATATAATTATTTAATATCCGTGCTGACTACCTGCTAGTTTTTCAAAACATGCACAAAAACAAACTAATATTATTTCAGCCCTGTCTGATTTCGAATATAATTTCACTTCTGCCTTTGAAATATATTTATACACACATATACACAAATACATACGTAGAAACGCACATTGGTACCAAAGTACATACATACATACATGCATACATACATACATACATACATATACATACATACATACATACATACATACATACATACATACATACATACTTGAAATTCTGATGCCTTCCAAGAAACAATAATGTAAACCAGCCTGCGTCCACCAAAACCAATTGATAAGTGGCACAGAGATGGTCTGTAAAACATTTCAAAAATTCTTCATTTGAGTTTCCTGGAATGTTTATATGTATGTAATGATATGTGCATATAACACGCGCACGCGATGAGTAATCAAACATACGCACACTTGTGTACTAAATGAATGTACACAACCGTTACATGAGTGCATGTATATCCGCACATGCACCTGCATATAAGCATAAGAATTTTAACCGGCACTCGTAAACGTGTGCGAATTAGTAGTAAGCACCACTCCTTTGCTAGTTAATCCTGAAGAATCCTGAAGAATTTTATGCCTAATGGATCAACAATCTGCCAAATAAATGGGATCATGTTATTATGATCAGTTTCCAAGCCTTTGTTGACATCTGAAGTCAGAGAGATAAGCATCTGCTCCACATCCTCCTTTAGGCGCTAAGGTAGTCGCGATCTTATGGAATATCGAGAACGCGACAGCTGGAAGGAGAGGGGCTTTACCAACAGTCGGGTGGTGCTGATTTGCAGCTGATTAGACTGAAGCGATGTGAAATGAAAACTCAATATTCTAAGACACAACATAACCCTCAATCCAGGAATCGAACCCAAGAGGTTATGGTTCTAACCGATAAGCAACGCGCCTTGACACCCACTTATGGCTCAGTGGTTAGAGCGTCGAGCTTACGATCGTGAGGTTGTGAGGTCGAATCCCGGACCGGGCTGCGTGTTGTGTTCTCGAGCAAGGCACTTTATTTCACGTTGCTCCAGTTCACTCAGCTGTATAAATGAGTTGCGACGTCACTGGTGCCAAGCTGTATCGACCTTTGTCTTTCCCTTGGATAACACAGGTGGCGTGGAGAGGGGAGGCTGGTATGCGTGGGCGACTGCTGGCCTTCCATAAACAACCTTGCCCGGACTTGTGTCTAGGAGGGTAACTTTCTA
>NC_043006.1:58005971-58018471 GCF_006345805.1 Octopus sinensis
TCGAGTGCATGAGGAAATTAAATTTTCAATTTCTTGCTGGGTGATCTTATTCCATTCTTCCTGAAGGGCATTCCATAATTGCTCAGTTGTTTTAGGATTTCTGGCTTTCGAACGTTCTCCTAGAATATTCCACACATTTTCAATAGGATTGAAATCTGGGCTTTGAGCTGGCCAATCCATAACAATAACCTTTTCAGCCTTGAGGAAGTTCATGACCACCTTAGCCTTGTGACATGGGGCATTGTCCTGCATGAATATGGGTGGTCGCTTAGTTGAATTTCTCAGCACAGGCAAGACATGATCTTTTACAAATTGTTTATAAACTCCTGCATTTAACTTTCCATGTAATCACACCAAAGGGCCCACACCATCTCCAGATATCATTCCCCAAACCATGACACTTCCTCCACCGAATTTAACACTAGTCTTAAGGCATTTAGGCAACAATTTTTCACCTACTTTTCTACGAACGTACCTTTTCCCATCTGAGCCAAATAGCATAAACTTAGATTCATCACTGAAATGCACTGTTTGCCATTTTTCTTGAGACCACAACACATGTTCGGTTGCAAAGGTAAGACGACACTTTTTATTCTTGGAGCTGATCAGTGGCTTCACTGCAGGTGCTCTTGCTTGTAGGTCATGTTCAACTAAACGACGAGACACAGTTTTTCGAGATAAAGTTTTTTTCAATACAATGCTCATTTTCCGAGAAACAGCAACAGCAGTTTTAAATCTGTCCTTTTTAACCAACTTTACCATAGCACGATCTTCTCTCTTGGTCGATTTTCTTGGCCTACCTGTAAACTTTCTTGCTTCACACGAACCACAATCATCGTAGACCTTAAGAATACCGTGTACAACACTTTTTGACTTGTTAACAATCTTTGCAATAGATCCAATACTTAAATTATCCTTCTTTCGAAGCTTAACAATCTGCTGACGAATTGGTAACGGAGTAAGTGGCATTATATTAACAAAGTACACTGCAAATATTCTTACTAATGTTTAGTAAACGAACCGTCGCGTAAACAAATTCAAAACATTAGAGTTCGCCGGTTAAATATACTAAAACACGGAGTAAAAGCAACCGTTCTGATCATTTTGGCCGCCATGAGTTTTGCAGTAAATCACTAAATCATCCATAACTGTTGTATTATCCTCTGAAATTACACCAAAATCTCAGGCAATAACAAATAATATTATATTTATTGTCTGTGAAAATTATAGAATATAAAACAACTTTGATAAAAAATTATATCTACTTTTCTGACGAAAACAATGCCGTTCTGAACATTTTGGCCGCAACTGTATATCTATTACTATCGCATCGCGCTCTTCGTCTAATAATAATAATAATAATAATAATAATAATAATAATAATAATAATAATAATAATTTCGTTATTAATCACAAGGGTTTACATTAAGAAAAAAAAACATTATGGACAGAACAGGATAAAACATAAAGAATGTGTGTGTATGTGTGTGAGTGTGTGTTGTGAGGGTTTTGCGTGTAAATAAGACTAATAATGTTTTTATAAAAATCAACAATGTGTGATCCACAATAGGGAGGAGACTTTCAAGGGTTGCTCATGGAAAATCCCATAAAAAACAATGGGTAACCTGACATTTTACCTTTCCTTTTTTCCAACTTCAGGCGTATACTCAGGGCAAGCCCATTCACTCGCACCATTCTCACCACTTTCATCCACCCTTCAGCAAACTGGCTTGAAGACCACACTTACCTCTCTATCCTTATATTCCTTCTCGAGTGAAACTTGAAGAACTTGGTCAGGGATTGGCCAGAGAGAAAAGTGTTTGTCTTCAGCCCCTTCAATCTCGTTCACCATACACCTTCTTTCGCCAAGGCCACCAGGCATATAAAGGAAGGCGGCGAGATGATCTTCGCGATAGATTCAGTTGACAGCCGGATCTGTCCCACACGCGACAGCAGGTGTTCGACATAAACCCATAGGTCAGCAATGCTCGGGTACTAGACAAGTGCATGCACTCGTCCTGCGCGCATCTCGGACATGGTCAACTGACGAAACTTCCGTGCCTGCAAAGTTTATCTCGAACAGGCAAAGCTCCCCGGTAGCACTGCCAGGCCAGAGATTTTTGGAAATTATCCATCGGTCCTGGGTCGAAAATTCTCCGGAAAAGAGCGGCTAGTTGACCTTTTTCGACGCCCAAAGTCTCCCCAAGATCGTCGTCGCATTTTACCTCCACTAACCCTCTATAAAAAGCTAAAGTGGACGTTCCATCTATCGCAGTGCCAATTGGCTAAAGGCTGTGGGCACTCGAAGACATTCCACTTTCTAAATACTCCGCCTCGGTCTCTGTTTTACCCAGGGCTGCAGCTCCGTTAAAGAAACTAGCTGCGGAAAAACGTGTCTGGTGAACGGCGACCACATCTGTTCACCGTCAAGGAAGCACTGGAGATGTCGTAGCCTCAGCGCATGCCTGCGCATCATCAACCATTGCATACTCAGACCACCACTGAGCAGATGTTGACAGCAGATAGATCGCCTGACCAACAAGACGCTTACCTTATACAAGAAGTGGAAGAGTATACGCTCCAGACAGTGGCCAGGACAAGGCACGACGGATAAGCGATAGTAGATGACGGAAACGATATACGCGTTAGCCACCTCTGCCCGACCATTCGAGGATAGCTTTCTCTCAGTCCATTTCTGGGTGAAAGTAGTCACCCTGCTTGTCACTTTTCCCCAGCTTTTGTCGATCTGGAGGTCTGGACCGAACTAGACCTCGAGCAATTTAACCGATCTGTTTGTCCAACCTCAACGACGCAGTTGGACGGCATGGACTTGCTACTCCAGGTGCCGAGCCGCAAGCCCACTGATTTTTACAGGTTAATCGTCACTCCTGAAACCGCCAAGAAGTCACTGAGAGCTGTGCCGATATTTCTATGTGTTTATGATCCGACACCACCTAGGTGATGTCGGCATATGCTGACACGCATTTCCCACATCCTGGTTTTCCATAAAAAGAACTGGTTTAACTGATTCGCTTTTCAGAAATACAATCGATCAGAGGAAAAGTGAAAACTCCTTTCATCGAGAATGTTACAAAACCTACCCTCCCTCCACAAAAAAAAACAAAACAAATATGACGTATACGGACGAACCGATTTGCTTTACGACGCAAAACGGTTAAGTACCCATAATATTCTGCTTGTCATTACATTTGTTCAAATGTTACTCTTTTAGTAAGTTTAGTCGTGGAAGAAGATCGAAACGTAATCAAAATCTTCCAAACTATAAAAAAAAGTTGCTTATTAATTAGTTGTGATTATGTAAATTTTATCAAAAAACAAGCAATTATTAAAATGTTCACTGTCTAGAAAACTCTTATAATTTCCAAATTCAATGCATTCCTTATCAAAATATGGTTTTTAAAATTCTTTTATCATTGAAGATAAAAAGTCTAACATTTGTATACCTTTTTCTCCCCGCCTCTCACTCCCTCTCTCCTTCTCTCTCTCTCTTTCCCCTCTCTTTCCTTCTCTTTACATATTTCCGATTGTTAATTCTTTTGCTGAAACCTCCTGCGTTCACGTCATTGTAGTTCTTGTTAGCACAGTTCCTTTCTCATCCCTGTAACTTCAGTAGACGTGAGTTTATATCGGCCATTAATACTAACATAAATAAATGAATATGCCAACGGAAAAGAAGTTATGAAATCATGTTCCAACAAACAGTAAATTCTTCGATATGATTTTTTTTGTTTTCAGTACATTCCATAACATTTTTTATGATGCCTTTAAAACAGTCACTTTCAACGCTAGAGATTTTGGCACTGCTTTCTTTTTTAAATAAAAACATTTGATTTTTTAAAAATCAAAAACTAACGATCGAAATAGCTATTATACAAAACAAAATACATTAATACACATACGCTTTAAATCCAAACGAAATATATTTAAATACAAAATAAAATATATTCATATACATTTATTAAATGAAAACTATATTTATACATTTTCAACGTGATTTATTCAACTTTAACCAAAACATGGATGCTCAAAATTCTGTAATCGACTAGTCCCCTCAGTATTCGATGTAATCGACTAGTCCCTTCCCCTTATGCCTTTAGTAGAAAGAGTTATTATTATTATTATTATTATTATTATTATATTATTATTATATTATTATTATTATTATTAGAGCATCGTACAAATGCTATGCGGTATTTCTTTCGGTTATTTAGGTTCTGGGTGCAAATGCTGCCGAGATCAACTTCTACTTTCATCCTTACAGGGGTCGATAAAATAAAGTGCCACTCAAGTTGATATAATGTGTCCAGTGTGAAAATTACTGGAGCCGTTGACTGTTCTGATCGTCCCAAAATTGTTGTTTCTCATCCCGTGTGGTTAGTAGCTTCTGTTTGCTTGCTAAAAAGTTTTAACCTTCCTTTCCATGTTGTATTACGTATTTGCTTCCCCTTATTCGCTGTCGTTTCTGTGAACCTTTCCATATGACGCGTTTTATATTATGCGGTTAAGCCCTTCAGGTCAAAAAAGAAATTCTAATAAATATTGTTTTTATAATTTGCATTAAGAAATACCAGATATTTTTTCTTTATGTTAAAACATTGTATTTTTGCTTAAAAGCATAAGACATTGACATTCATGTTTATAACAATATCAATCGTTTTTATCTCTTGCGTTATTTTTATTTACACAATATAGTACAAAGAATGACAATCGTTCATCGTTACGGGGTGCTTGTCGATGTGTTTAGAAAAATTACAAAATTCAGTTTATCAAATTCACAGCACGCGTCTTTGTTGATTTTAAATATTCAGAAAATTTATACATTAAAAAAGAAGAAATTATATAGAGAAAGAAATCCAAAATAGAATGTGATATCTTTGAAAATAAAAGCATAAGCAAACTAGTAATGTAAAATTTCAGTGAAGAAAAGGATCCACAGAATCATTCAATTTAAAAAGAAACTGAAAAGACAAGTAACTAATAGACGAAGACAACTTTCTATAGGAATACATAAATATGAAAAGATATTTTATTAAATGAAGGACGAACATAGTTGTATAAAAATAAGCGCAATGATATCAGTTAATCCAAAAGCCTGTAAGTAGTCCGGCATCGTGCACTGTCAGTCAGTTTGATTTTACATTAAATACTTAGGCCGTTTAATCCGATGCTTAACGATACTCAGTCGATTAAAGATAACCAGTCAATTATTTCCATGCTAAAACTACGAACTCGTAAAAGTCTTTCGGTGATCAGGAAGCTTTGTGTGGAGAACTAAAAGACTTAGACATTTCTAGAGTCGTCATCACTGCAACCAAACATCAGACTCACTTCCCCACAACCATTGCATATTCTTTATTCGTCTTCTTCTAATAATCATTGGACTGGGGTCAAAATGGGGTACCAACCTGAGAAGTCTATCGACTCTATTTGTCGAGTTACTGAGTTGTTAGGGTATAAACGAACCAATATATATATTTTATCTTTTACTTGTTTCAGTCATTAGTCTGTGACCATGCTGGGGCACTGCCTTGAAGAAATTTTCAGTCAAATGAATCAACCTCAGTGCCTTTTTCTATCGATCGCTTTGCCGAATTGCTAAGTTGCGGGGATGTAAAACATCAACACTGGCTGTTAAGTGGTAGTGGGGGACATACACAGACCACCCACAACACACACACACACACACACACACACACACACACACACACGAGATAGATTGATAGATCGATAGATAGATAGATAGATAGATAGATAGATAGATAGATAGATAGATAGATAGATAGATAGATAGATAGATAGATAGACAGACAGACAGATACGAAGGTCTTCTTTCAGTTTCTGTTTTCCAATTTCACTCGCAGGCTTCGGTCTGCCCGAGGCTATAGTTGAAGACACTTGCTCAAGGTGCCACGCAATGAGACCGAACTCCAAACCATGTGGTCGGAAAGCAAGATTTTTACCACAATGCTATGGCTATCGGTGTGAGACATGAAAACGATCAGCGGAAAAGGACAATTAAATGGAACTCCTCTTATCGGGCATAGACATCAGAAACAGCATAGCTTCGGTGTTTTAAAGTCCAAAGGCTTTAAGCCATACCTACACCAGTTATTGTAAGTATTATGGTTCCGAGAAACATTACAAAGAGAAACACTTTGAACATTGAAGACAACAAAATACGAATACGCTGGAATATTTCAGACAGATGAATGTAACATTTCAATAACAAAATATATTTCATTGTTTCGATTAAGAGCAGAAAACAACGTAGTCATCGAAACAGTGCTAGCGGGGAAGAAAATATAAATATGACTTTCGTTGCTTTACAAACATGAAGGTAGGACAGGAATTAAAGAACGCACGACTCAGGTGATATTCACAAGAAAGGCAAATGAAAGAAACGGATTTTGTGACAGACCAACAATAACAGCAGCAGCAATATTCAAGAAAGAAGCTGGATAAAGAAAACTGAAAGAGACAAAACAGAAGATAAAGGGAAAGTAAAGAAAGAGTAAGTATCAACGAGAACAGATAAAATGATACGACAGACGTCCACATTGTTTCCGTCTGCCAAGTTCACTCACAAGGCGTTGGTCGACTTGGATTTATAGTAGAGGACATTTGCCGAAGGTTCTGCACTGTGGGACTGAACCCGAAACCATATAAATTGTAAAGTAAACTTCTTAATCACATAGCAATGTGTTTGTTGAAGTTTTGGAAGTTTTCTCTCTTGACATATGTGATAGTAATGTTCATTAACTCTAATGGTTTTCCTTCTCATTGTGGTTATAGTTAAAATTGATTAAAAAATACTCTTGTTTCACCATATCAAATGTGGCAGCCTGCACTTAACTATAATTTCTAATTACAAGGTAAATCAATCGAAGTAATGAAACGACTACTGAGTGATCTCTCTACTTAGCAGAAATAATAGTTAAATCTTTTTCAAATCACACTCTATCTCTATGTTTTAAAGTCACAGACATGTTGGATAAGTTTATATATATATATATATATATATGATATATATATATATATATATATATATATATATATAGTATTGTGTGTTGTGTGTTTATTCGTGTATATTTGTATATATTGTATATATATATATATATATATATATATATATATATATATATATATATATATATATATATATATATACATACATATATATATATACATACACACACACAACCACACATATATATATATCGGCCGAAATTGCGAGGATGATCCGGTTCTTGACTGAAGATTGAAGGCTTCGAATGTCCCGTCCGTGTTTTTTGTATCGTCTTCTAAATGTTTTACGTTCTTGTCCCAGTTTGTATCTTTTTTTACATTTACATATATATATATATATATATATATATATATATATAAATGTATACACGAATAAACACACACACACACACATATATATTATGTTATATTATATTATATCATATTATATTATATTAGCGGGAAAGAAACAACAAAAACCAAGGCAGGACAGGTATCTCAAGCCATTTAGAATAATTAATTAAGATAAAGTGAATTTGAAGTCTTACAGCTATTTCTGGGATAACCCAAGTGATAGGCTAACATATCCGTACACTGGGTATTCCGTCATCATACATACTCACCTTGTCTCTGATAACAGAATACCCAGCGTACGGACATGCTAGCCTATCACTTAGGATACCCCAGAAACAGCTGTAAGACCTCAAATTCACCGTACCATAATTAAATATCCTAAATGACTTGAGATACCTGTCCTGCCTTGGTTTTGTTGTCCTTTTCCCTCTTATATAACATATACTTGCTAACTCGGAAGCCTAATACGGATCCTTAGCTCCAGCCTCAGCTGTGAACTTGGAACCTAAGGGATGAGCAATTATAGCACTTAGCGTAACTATTCGTTTCATGAATTAAACCCCACATACATTTGTCCGTGCGTGCATGCGTACGCGCGCGCGCGCGCGTGTGTGTGTGTAAATCTATTTTCTTAGTTCTTAATCACAGCAGACACAAAGTAACTGAACAGCTGAGAGTTTCGTGCATGGCTCTGATCACTTATGCTGTTTGATACACGAAACTTTCAGCCCTTAAGTCACTTTTATCTGCTAGTTTTTAGAATAATAGATTATATATATACATATATATATATATATATATATATATGTGCTCGTGTATTGAATTCTATTCATCCTCTTTGTTCAACCATAGCCATGCATAAACTATACAAACAATAGGTTTTGAGAGAGAAAAAAAAACATATACAATAATATATATAGAGAGAAATACCTAAATAGAAACTAAAACTAAATAACAGATATGAAAGGGCATTAACAGTTGACTTAGTTTCAGATATAACGACGGCTTAAGCCATAACAGAAGTGTGCAGCATGGAGTACGTAGATATATACAAGAAGTGAAAAAAATCATCTTCAAAAGCATCGAAAATAGCTACTGGCTGAATGCAATATTCTTTAGAAAGGTCACTTGATCTTTTCGCAACGCTAGGTTGCTTCCTTTAATGGCATGCGTGTATAAGGAAAATGTGAATTAATGGGACTCGTAATAGAAGATATAGCTTGTGTCAAATTCGTTAGGAACATATTTCTCACTGTTTGAGATTTTTATTTAGAGGCACGGGCATGGCTTAGTGGTAGGGAGTGTACTTCCTAACTGCATGTTTTTGAGTTCAGTCTCACTGTGCACCTTGGATAAGTTTCTTCTACTATAATTCCGGATCAACTAAAATTTTGTTAGTGAACTTCGTAGGTGGAAACTGAAAGAAGCCCAATACATACATAACATATGCACGCGCTACTATTGAACTGTGAGGATGAGTTCATCAACGCATTGGTGGATAAATATACTTTATTTGTGGTTTCACAAGACAACCAATGGTTTCATGTCGAAAAGATCTCCACAATTGGAAATGTCAGCTTACAGACTATACAGGATTCAAAATGAGTATAAAAACATGTGTGTGTCTTTGTGGTGGTCTCACACTACCACTTGACAGCCGGTGTTGGTTTGTTTATGTCTCCGTAACTTCGGGGTTCACCAAAAAGTGACCAATAGAATAAATACCAGACCTGAAAATAAGTACTAGGGTTGATTTATTCGACTAAACTCTTCAAAGTGATGCCTCAGCATGGTCGCAGTCCAGTGTGTGAAACAAGTAACATATTAAAGTAAACTAGTTCATTTCATATCACAATGTTCACTAAGTAAAGCGAATAGGAATGCGAGATGACAGAATCGTTCGGACGCTCGACTAAATGCTTAGCAGTATTACATCTGTCTTTACGTTCAGAGTTCAAGTTCCGAAGAGGTCGACTTTGCCTTTCATCCTTTTGGGGGTCGATAAATTAAGTACCACTGAAACACTGGGGTCGATGTAGTCGACTAGTCTCCTCCTACCACAAATTTCAGGTCTTGTGCCTTCAGTAGAAATTATTATTATTATTATTATTATTATTATTATCATTATCATTATTATTATTATTATTATTATTATTATTATTATGTTATCTTTTTTTTCCTCTTCTTTCAAATTTGCTTTCATTTCTTGCCGAGTGTCTTCCCGACTCCTAGGGCAAAGAAACTCATAGTATACATTGGTAGGCCATTAAACTAAACTCACTAGTTCGTTAATTTTTTTTTTCTTAAAGTTGAATTAAAATACATGAGTAGTAATAGTTCTCACATCGACGATGCTCTTCTCAATACGTGTGATGTACCAGTTAAGACAATCTTTTGCACTTCTTGCAGGGATGGTAAGCCAGGGATCATTCTCATATAATTTTCGGTTCCCTTCTTGATCATTCCTAGTGCTCCTACGATCACTGGTATTGTAACCGCCTTGAGATGCCACATTTTCTCACTTTCAATGAGCAGGTCTTTATATTTTCTGAGCTTGTCAAACTCTTTTCGCCGAGATATTTGATCACAAGGATGCTCATGTCGATCAATAAGCAAACTTTATTGTTTTGGTCTTTCACAACAATATCCGGTTTATTGGCTTTGATGTTTCGGTCTGTATTGTACTGGAAAGTCCCACAGAATCGTTACATTTTCTCCTTCAGTTACAGCTTCAGAGTGGTGATTATACCACTTGTCGGCAGTTTTGATATTGTAATGCCGACTTATTAGCCAGTGGAGATATTGGCCAACTCTGTCATGTCTTAATTTATACTCCACTGGTGCTAAGACTTTACATCCAGAGATTAGGTGGTCCACTGTTTCAATCATGTCGTTGCAGAATCGGCATTTTGGGTCTGCTCCATTTTTCATCACACTGGCCTGGTACTTCAGGGTTAATAGGCTTTGATCTTGAGCAGCCAGGATGAAACCTTCGCTCTCTGCTTTTAGCCCTGAGCTCCTTAGCCACTGATGGGTTTGCTTCTGGTCAACATCAGCTTGTTTGCTACGGGCCACATATTTGCCGTGCAGAGGTTTCTCCTCCCACCTATCAGCCAATTGCTCGTGCGCTTTTTTCATGGCCATTATTTTCACCTTCTTTGCAACAATAGTTGCCGTACTTCCCTCGGGTTGTTCAGCTTGGGTATCCTGCACGAGATCAATAGCAAATTTGTTGCTTTCCTTTATGATAGAATGAAGCTTCTTTCGTCTCTCGTGATTTCCCACGAGCTTTAGCATCCAGTCATTCGTTATTTCAAGATATTTGGCCAGTCCAATTGTAGTTGTTTTGTAAGCTAGTTCAAATTGGATCAGGCCTCGACCTCCTTGGGCTCTGGGAAGGTAAAGGCGATCTACGTCTGCCTTTGGGTGGTGCATCCTATTACACTCAGCAGCTTGCGTATTTTCCTATCTATATTCTTACTTCACTCATATTCCAGTTCAACACATTGTAGCTATAAGTAACAAATGGAACTGCTAAGGAATTTATAGCTAACACCTTGTTACGTGCATTTAGTTCAGATTTCAGGACTGCACGAACTCTCCTATAACATTCCTTCCTGATCTTCTCTTTCATGCTTGCATGCTGAATACTAGAGCCTTCATTTATCCCTAAATATTTGTATATTTGTTCTTGCTCAAGCTCTCTTATGACTGTGTCAACATCTAACACGACTGAATTTGTGGTCTTCACTTCCCCTTTCTGGAAAGTGGCCTTGGCACACTTCTCAAGCCCAAACTCCATCCCGATGTCATCGCTGAATGCTTTCACATGCGCAATAGGCCTTCAAGTTCATTATGGTCTTTTATTATTATTATTATTATTATTATTATTATTATTATTATTATTATTATTATTATTATCATTATTATTATTATTTATTTATTTATTCATTTATTATGTAGAAGCCCAGTATTACTTGCCTCTACTGCAGAGCTGACACATTTTAAGATATGCATTTACACACAGTTTTGCTTTGTTTGCTCTCCAATCGTCTTAAGATCATCTTCCTGAATATATATATATATATATATATATTATATTATATATATATATTATATATAACAAAATTCTATATAGAGTCACCCAAGGTTTTGCACCCACAAACCCAGTGGACAGTTTGGCAGACTCTTTACGAATACCAAATTTTATATCTCGGTCACAGATGAGAGGAAACGCTCAGAACTCGAGGAATACGAAAAGATGTTATTGAGTATCAATCATTTCCCCTTAATCAGAGGGAAAAAAACCCCTTTATGGACTCGAAGAGGCCTAACGAGCAAACAGGGTGATCCAATTCTCTAGTAAGTAGTGCTTAGAAAACACTTCTTTATGGCTGTTTAATGCGCCAGGCTTCTTATAGTCTTTAAGAATTTTGGCTCTCTCCGCGATGCAGATCTTGCAACGGCCACTTCCATTAATATACGGGCCCGGATAATCAATTAGTTTCCACCTGACATCACATGGGGTTTATTGATCTTTGAGGTGTTACACATGGTGGGCCAGGGTCGTGACAAACCGTCTTTCTGGGACGCTGAAGGATGACTCGCCAAAACAATATATTTATAAATATGTGATGTGGCCATATTCGTACATATGGCGTGGGGCTGGTCATCCCATCTATGTCAAAGATGAATGTTTGGTCCTCATCTGAAGTGGCGGAACTGCACATACTCCCTCCAAGTTGTTGGTTCTGGATAGGTCATTATTTCTAGGTGCGGCGTTTGTACTGGTCACTCTAACTGCATCTATGGTTTGTTCATTATCCGTAACGGTGGTACCGAGATCATCGGTGATGCTTTCTGTGATGTTGGTCCTGGCTTGGCTATTATCTCTGGGCGTGGCAACTGCATTGACGTGAGAGCTGGTTAATCTGCCAATAATATTTCTGTTCGATGTTACATTACTGTTATTACGGATATTAGGTCTAGATATCACCGTAGCCTCATAAATGACCCCTTCAACCTCGTATTGGCTTCCTACTGGACAGTTATTATATACCCTGCAAGAGCAAAATGCCTCCTCCCTTGTATTTTGGGTACCTGATAAAATGTTTTTTATG
>NC_043006.1:58023471-58025971 GCF_006345805.1 Octopus sinensis
CAGAGAAACACTATGTAATTTTGGTATTTCTGTCTCCCTGTGAATTAATGAGATGCCCGTCAGACTTCTTCAGCATGAATAACAATGGGTTTACCGGAAATATGAACAACATCGCAAAGATACTCAATTTTACCTTTGATGATACAGTCACTCCTTGTTATTTAACTTCAAGATGGTTACCCATGATGAAATCATGTCAGCTATAGTTTAATTAGCTTTCTGGAACTTTTCGTTATTCCCCACTAGGTTCATATATTTATTTTCGTTGTAATTTTGTTTTGTTTTTCCTGCAGGTACTGCCTGAGAAATACTGTATGACAATCAAAGGCTGTCTGCTTCTAACGTCCACGAGTGGGTAACAGAATCAAAAGCTTTCTAATAGTCCAGTCACTTTGAAAGCGGGTTACTACACCGCTGCACTTCCTACTTAACACTTTTGTTGATCAACCATTGCTCGGCACGTCCCTAATTCCCCCTTTCCCCAGCTCCTTTTCTGCTGTGATAGGTTTCAAAAGGCTAGGTATATTTTATACAATAAGCTCTGGCATATGTATATATGCATGTATTCTCTTCCTAGTAAGTGCTTAGTGTTTATTTTGATTGGTTGTTTACTCGGTGACAAGGATGAAAAGATAAAAGCTGGAGTATTTTGATGGGCCTCAAATCAGAAAATTGACGAAAGATGGAAACTTTTCAATGAAACGAATTGAAGCAGTAGCATGGAATTCATTTCTAATAGTTGTAAATGATTCTCTGGGCAACAAGAAAATAACCAACAATGCCAAAATAGTCAACAACATGCTGAAGGTCTTTCAGAAAATGGGAGCAAATATGAGCATAAAACTACACTATTTCCGCAGTCACATTGATAAATTCCTTGATGAGCAGGGAGAACGTTTCAATCGGGACATAAAATCAATGTAACAAAGGTATCAAGGTAGATGAGGTTTACACATGATGGCGGACTATTACTGGAACTTTGTTTGTGATCTTCCTGAAGTTCAGTGCTCAAGAATATCATCCAAATGCAAATTCATAGGAAATTAAGCTTACGTAATTTGTTAGAAATTTTAAAGATTTTTACTAGTTTTTTTTTTTCAGTAAAATTTTTAGAAAACATACTGATTTTGAAGAAAAAACAATTTAAAAAAAAAAAATTATGTTATACTTTGTTCCTCATAAGCTATTTTATTGAAAAATCAATGAAATTTTATGGATCCAGTGTCTTAAAATCTTGATGAGATAATAATAAATGATTGCCATTAAAGGATTCTGCATGTCAAAAAAACTCTTAGTTTAGGACCAAATTTTTTGACAACAAATAATTTTTTTTTTTCTTTGTTGGTGGTCTGTTGTTGGAGGTGCTGACAGTCTTACTCTTTCCTCTTTTATCTCTGATTTGGCAGTCAAATAAGAGGGCAGGGATATCTAAGAACCTTTTCGAAGAATGTTTTACATTCAGTGGGACTGAACCCGGAACCATGTGGTTCGTAAGCAAGCTACTTATGTTTAGAAATTATGAAATCTTCATTGTCATTTTCATGCACAAAAGTGATCATGTTGCTGGTGTTTTTTTTTTTGGTTTTTTTTTTGTTATTTTTTGTGCTTTACACAAAAATATCTGTTGGAACGCATCTCATCTCGTAACAAGAAAAATCAGTGAGAAAGTTAATTTCGGGTTATGTGATCCCGCATCGTGGCAAGATTTTCAGGAACACATTGATTCTACAACGCGAGGAATTCCTGCATATCACATAATTTGTATGCATTTAGTTACCGTAAATTCTCGAGTATAGTCCGCCCTTGGGTATAGTACGCAGGGGATTTTTAGGGGGCTGTACCTCTGAAAAACCTAAACCTTGTGTATAATGCGCACCCCTTCTCTCTAACTTGAGTCAAGAAGGTCTATATAACGTCCTTGGTTTGTAAAACTGTATACGGTAACGTCCTTTATTATTATTGTATATATAACATAATGCAAATTGTAGCTTTTTTGTGCATTTTGTTTGCAGAAAATAAAGAAATAACAGTAATAACGTTTAATAAATCTTGCTTATCGCAAGTTATGGATGATTCTTTTATGACTTCATTGCTTTCAGGCTTAGCTGAAGGTATTTTCACGCACGACATCACAAAATGCGTCTGAATAAACATTGCCGGACAGCAAATAGAGACTCAGACATTGCTTAGAAAATATTTTTCATTTTTAACCTCGTATATAGTACACACTAGGAATTTTGACCATTGAATTTTGGGGAAAAAATGCGGATTATACTCGAAAATTTACGGTAATTGTATTTTATTAGAACCATGCAACACTAGACACTGGATATTTGGGATTATATGCAACACTCGAAGAAATCCGCTTAACTCCAGCTTGAACAGATTAAAATAGTTCGAATTTCCCATTGTGATATGAAGCAGACATTACAGATGAGAGGTGCTGACAGTCTTACTCTTTCCTCTTTTACATTTGCTTTTGTTTCTATCATTGGACTGA
>NC_043006.1:58028471-58043471 GCF_006345805.1 Octopus sinensis
GTGACACTGGGGTAAAATATACGAAGCCCAGTATACCCATCATGACTACCCGTCTGATAAGGGCACACCAGGCACATGCATCACAACCATATGTGTGCGACATGGTGATCTCATATCAAGATAAACAGCACATGACCTTGCAGTTAGAATTTTCTTCAGGTTGAGTAGCCCATCCCGCTCAAATGGTCCCTGAATAAGGGTTGTTTAAGGATGTTGAAAGAACCACCAGAGGTGAATTATTCAAACCCCAAAGAATCCCTCTCAACACATGGCTATGATGCTCCCCCACTACTTCTGCTCGTGATCAGAGATGCACACATCGTCAGCCACTAAGGGACATGCTCAACTGGTTAAGCTCAAACAACTGACAAGCAAATCTGTGGTATTGAGCAGAATTATTATTATTATTATTATTATTATTATTATTATTATTATTATTATTATTATTATTATTATTGCCTTTGTACAGCTTATAACGCTAGAGATTTACTACAGTGTCAGCTGTTCACTACCAGTGAACTAAGGTAACACCTCTTATTTTTCCAGGACCTCCAAGAGTATTCGAGCGGTTCCAAGCAGTGCTGTTTTCTGCAAGTACTCCACTCTTATTGCAACCCCTATTTGTTCCACGTACTTCTCGAGATTTTTGTTCACTGTTCCTAGGGGTCCGACATTTATTGGTACTACAGCTACCTTTTTCATCGACCACAACTGCTTAACTTCCCAAGCTAACCTGTCATATCTCTCAACTTTTATAGAGTAGTAAAGATTATTATTATTATTATTATTATTATTATTATTATTGTTGTTGTTATTATTATTATTATTATTATTAAAATAGAATATGGTCCGTTGTCTTTTGCTGAACCGGGGTCATCCTTGACCCTAGGGTCACAGCAGGTCCTCCTCTCATGGAGAGTACACGGCGTAAAATATATGCGGAACCTAGCAACACTATTTTCTGAAGTTCTCCCACGTTAATACTAAAAGGGAGTTTGTTGAGCTGCTTATCAAGGCCCTTTTTAATTAGCCCTAACGCTCCAATCACCACTGGTGCTGTGCTGCTTTTCATTCCCCACATCTTGGTCACTTTTATTTCTAGGTCTTTGTACTCAAATAACTTCTCAGCTTCTTTAATGGACACATTTCTCTCTGATGGTACTGTCACATCTATCATTAAGCATTTCTTATTCTTCCCATCTTTGATGATTATATCCGGCGTGTTTGCCTTATTATCATTATTATTATTATTATTATTATTATTATTATTATTATTATTATTATTATTATTATTCCTTAGCGCACCGAACGAAATGCTTAGCGGTATTTGGTCTGCCGTTGTATCCTGAGTTCAAATTCCGCCGAGGTCGACTTTGCCTTTCATCCTTTCGGGGTCGATAAATTAAGTACCAGTTACGCACTGGGGTCGATATAATTGACTTAATCTGTTTGTCTGTCCTTGTTTGTCCTCTCTGTGTTTAGCCCCTTGTGGGTTGTAAAGAAATAGGTATTTCGCCCGTTGCCACATTCTGAGTTCAAATTCCGCCGAGGTCGACATTACCTTTATCCTTTCGGGATCGTTTATTGAGTACCAGTGAAACACTGGGGTGGATGTAATCAACTAGTCCCCTCCCTACAAATTTCAGGCCTTGTGTCTATTGTAGAAAGGATTATTATAATTATTAAAGGCGGCGAGCAGAATCGCTAGCACGCTGGAAAAAAATGCTTAATGGCATTTCGCATGTCTTTACGTTCTAAGTTCAAATGCCGCCGAGGTCGACTTTGCCTTTTATCCTTTCGGGGTCGATAAAATAAGTACCAGTTGAACACTGGGGTCGATCTAATCAAGTTATCCCCACCCACGGAATTGCTGGCTTTGTGCTAAAATTTGAAATCATTGTTATTATCATTATTATTGTTGTTATTATCATCATCATTATCATCATCATCATCATCATCATCATCATCATCATCATCAGCAGCAGCAGCAGCAGCAGCAGCAGCAGCAGTAGTAGTAGTAGTAGTAGTAGTAGTAGTAGTAGTAGTAGTATAGTAGTAGTAGTAGTAGTAGTAGTAGTAGTAGTAGTGGTTTTAGTAGTAGTTAAGGTAGCGAGCTGGTAGAATCGTTAGCACGCCGGACAAAATGCTTTGCGGCATTTCGTCCGTCTTTACGTTCCGAGTTCAATTTCCCCGATGTCAACTTTGCCTTTCATTCTTTCGGGGTCTATAAATTAAGTACCAGTCAAGTACTGGGGTCGATGTGATCGACAATCCCCTTCCCCACAAATTCCAGGCCTTGTGCCTATAGTAGATGCTATTATTATTATTATTATTATTATTATTATTATTATTATTATTATTATTATTATTATTATATTTTAAAAAGGATTGAGGTAACTCTTCACGAAGGTAAACAGCCAAGACGAAGAGCGCGATTCAATTGTAAGATATTTTATTAGTTGAACGATATTTAAACATTACGTCTATCTTTGTCAAATTCAAAATAAGAAGTGATAAAAAATTCACTTCTTATTTTGAACTAGACAAAGACAGATGTACTGTTGAAATATCGTTCAAGTAATAAAATATCTTACAATCGAATCGCGCTCTTCGTCTTGACTATTATTATTATTATTATTATTATTATTATTATTATTATTATTATTATTATTATTATTATTGAGTGAGAGAGCAGTTCATGCCATCAAAGTGACACTGGGGTAAAATATACGAAGCCCAATATACCCATCATGACTACCCGTCTGATAAGGGTACACCAGGCACAAGCATCACAACCATATGTGCGCGACATGGTGATCTCATATCAAGATAATATTATTATTATTATTATTATTATTATTATTATTATTATTATTATTATTATTATTATTACGTTTTATATATCAGCCTGATTTTGAGACATCTTATTTACCAGTAGGTCTCTGCCTGGAACCTAAGGCTAGTAACCATGTTACAACGATAGCAATTTTCTGAGAGGTTTGTGCAATCTTTTGAACAATCTATCGTAGTTTTTTTCTGGATGCATGAATTAAGTCCTGCTGCGATGGCCTTGTATGATAATTCTAATTGGAGGATGGTTCTACAACCCACTTTTCGAGGAAAGTAGATTTGGATGACGAATCTTATTTTGATGTCCATTCTTTGGAATTCCTTTATATTCCTGTTAATTATTTTATAACCATACCGTACCACTGGAGCAGCAAATAAATTATAGGTTCGAATCCTATTCTGAGAATTCAGTTCCGTTTTCATAATCCGTCTCACTCTCCTATAATATTCGTTGCTGATTTTTTTCTCCATGGCGCTGTATTGGATCTCTTTCCCTTCCTTTATTCCCAGATATTTGTATGCCCCACCTTTGTTTAATTCTTTAATAAAAGCGTTATGGACGATGGAGAAATGTGTTTTCCCCGTTTAAATCTTGCTTTGGCGGTGCACTTAACAATTTCTACGTTAATATTGTCATTAAAACTTTTCACAGTTTGCTAGTAATCCCTATAGATCATTATTATATTTTGCATATAGCTTGAGGTATTCTATATAAAAAAGATGTGATTCTATCAAACATTCTGTATCCAAATTGTGTACAGTTCAATTCATGTGACAGAGCTATGAGTGTTAAACAAAAAAGCAATGGGGATAACGAATCTCCTTGAAACACACTTTGATTAATCTTGATACTAATTAATCTTGATACTAATTAATCTTAATACTTATGATTGAGGTACAGTTTTATGTACCATATGCTCATACTTTGGCGAAGAAAACCTTCAATAATTGGTGATATTTTGTATTAGTCTAGAGCTTTAGCGATTCACGAGTGAGAGACACTATCGAATGTCTATCGGTAATCTATCCAAGATTTACTATGATTACTACTTTAAGAGAAGCAGTTTTCAAGTATCATTCGGTTAATCATAAGTTGATCTTTGCAGCCATAGGAATTCCTACGGCATCTTTTTTGCTCTAAATGCAAAATATCGTGTTGGTCGAGAAATTAGTAAGTGATCGATAAAATAAGTACCACTTGACGAAATCGATTTACTCCCTCACCAGAAATTGTTGGTCTTATGGCAAAATTTGAAACTAGTATTTTGTCAGTGGTAGTAAAGCACGTAATTGGCCAGTAATTCTTCAGGGTTTTGGTTCTGTCATTTTTAGGCATTACATAGATTATCCCTTGAATCAGCCAAGGTGGCATTTTTCTGGGGTTTTCATTATGTCGGAAAAACGCTCAAATAATTGTTTGTGTGATGTTGAGAGAGGATTCAGCCAAAAGTTTAGTGACATACCATGTCCAGGGGATTTCCATTTATGAGCCTTTGAAAAGGCTTCTTTCAGTTCCTTGACGGTGATAGCTTCCCAACTTTCTTCTTGTTTATTCACTATTCTTTATTCCTCTCTTGTGATCCACTCATAATTTCCATTAGATTCTTTGATATTACTTGATATACTTTTCCACAACGATTCTACCTCATGCATTTCAAGTGTCCTTAATTTCCATTATTTGCTTTTCGCATCCATTTTGAAGATTTTGTTTTGTCAGTAGAAGTTGCTTCTGTTACCAAAAGTACGGAAACGTTGTGGCTTAAGCTGTAGATTTTATTTCTCTAACTCTTTGGATTTAATTACTTCAGCCATGTCAGTTAATTTGTACCTGCACTTCACTGTTCTGTCTTTCTTTCTGTTAACATTGTTCTCTTAGATAATTCATCTAAGTTCACACCTAAGCTGTAATTTTTTTTGTTTATTCGCTCTTTCCATTTTGGTTGCCTTTTGCTTTTGCATATTATTTTTGTGTGCCTTTTTCTCTACCTATTTTCTTAGTATCTGCAGATGCTGCTGAAGTCATGTCGCATTTAGATTCTGCAAGGATTTCTTTTGGGGGCGTAATCATGAATTTATTTGTAAGTAAGATTTTTATTGTAAACGGAACATTTTCGTTTGGAATTTAGGCAGCTGTTCTCTATCATTTATTTCTGTATATTGTAAGATATTGTATGTGTGATGTTACCTTTTACATCTTAGAGTTTACCGACGTTACATCTTACAGTTTATCGACGTTAACTCTTTTAAAACGAAGCTTGTATGCTAGTTTCTAATTCCTGAAGGGTCTCAAGCGACGCATTGACAGAATCTTTAGCGCGTAGAGTGAAATGCATAGCGCCATTTCGTCCCTTTTTACATTCTGAGTTCAAATTCCGCCGAGGTCGAGTTTGCTTCCATATTTTCAGGATCGATGAAATAAGGAGCAATTGAGCACTGAGATTGATATAACCGATTATCCCCCTCCCCACAAAATTTCAGTGTTGTGCCTATTCTAGAAAAAAAATTATCGTTGTTTTTGTCGTTGTTGTAGTTGATGTCATCATTATCGTAGTTATCATCGACGTCATTGTTGTTACTACTACTACTACTACTGCTGCTGCTGCTGCTGCTGCTGCTGCTGTTGCTGCTGCTGCTGCTGTTGCTGCTGCTGCTGCTGCTGCTACTACTACTACTACTACTACTACTGCGACTGCTGCTGCTGTTGTTATTTCATAAGCAGTGTAATTGGATAAAGATTACTCTTTACCCTTTTACTTGTCTCAGTCATTTGAGTGTGGCCATGCTGGAGCACCGCCTTTAGTCGAGCAAATCGACCCCAGGACTTATACTTTGTAATCCTAGTAATTATTCTATCGCTCTCTTTTGCCGAACCGTTAAGTTACGGGGACGTAAACACACCAGCATCGGTTGTCAAGCGATGTTGGGGGACAAACACAGACAGACAGACACCCCCACACATATATATATATATATATATAACATATATACGCCGGGCTTCTTTCAGTTTCCGTCTACCAAATCCACTCACAAGGCTTTAGTCGGTCCGAGGCTATAGTAGAAGACACTTGCCCAAGGTGCCACGCAGTGGGACTGAAACCGGAACCATGTGGTTGGAAAGCAAGCTACTTATCACACAGCCACTCCTACGCCTATATTTTAGATTTTCACTTCCTTAATTTTAACTTACGCTGCCATATTAACATTAATGCATTCATATCAACGCATCAATACCTACTTTTTCTTTTATTTATTCACTAGCAGTATCGCCCGGCGTTGCTCGGGTTTGTAAGGGAAATAACTATATTTTTAGAGAGTTATAGCCAAAAAATGGGGAAAAAATGATGGTAAATTTTTTTTAGTTGAAAAGGTCGAGTTGCGTCCCCTAGACAGTCTGTGGTTTGTGTTTCTGATTCTCGACCCCATGTCGAATTTATCGATTTTTTTCAGAACTGGGGGAACTTTTCAAAATTTTCGCTGCGTTAGTTTTGAATTATGACATTGGGCTATGTGTGTGTCAAGTTTCATCAGAATCGGTTGAAAGCCGTGGTCAGGGTGAGGGTACAACCAAACAGACACACAGACACACACACAGACAAACTGCCGTTTATATATAGAGAGATTTGCTCCGCAACACGTGAACGAATAATTGTTGACAAGTTAAAATATTGTCCTCGTATCATAAGCAGAGTTGTTTCGCCACTTTTTACGCTTGCAGTGCTTCTTTAAATTCGTAACTACAGCAACGCGTGTTATGACGTTTTAATGCCATTTATGTTGTCACCCTCTCTCTTTACCTGCCAACCAATCAGATTCATCCTGAAAATCCTGAATGGCAGATTAGAAAATATCTTCCTAGAAGTAAAGTGCGTTCATTATGCAAGTCGTCGAAACGAGAAACTATTGGTTATGAATTGAGAACACACGCACTTTAGTGTATAAATACATATACATACATATACACATATATAAATATACTGATATACACACATAAGTTCTTAGTATTCTGTATTCATAACCAACAGTGTATGTGTATGTGTGTGTGTGTGTGTATATATATATATATATATATATATATATATATATATATATACATACTTATATATATTATTGTTATGATTACTATATATTATATATATATATATATAGTAATAATAGCAATTATCCTTGGGTGAAATGTATAAACTTTTAACTCATCGCTACGCACGTTTTCACTAATCACATGTCTCTTAAGATCACAGTCCGTATTCCTGGAATGATTTCAATATAGCCCGTAGTATACGTGGGCATCGGGTAGATCATCTTCATAGATTCATTTCTTCAGGCGAGAGTGGCTGTATGTATGTATGTAGATAAATAGATAGAGAGATAAATAGATAGATAGATAGATAGATAGATAGATAGATAGATAGATAGATAGATAGATAGATAGATAGATAGATAGATAGATAGATACACACACACATATTATATACATACTTTCGTTCTGCGAGAACGTTCGCAGATGTGACAATTACTTTTCTTTTCAGTAAGAATGTAACATGCTGCACGCGACAGAAGGACAATCTCATAAGCAGCTCGATTTCTTCCTGGCCCTTGAGAGAAGAAATCATCGGCACACGGGGCATCTCTATTTCTGCCGGGTTTTTGCTACAGCCACTACATTTGGGTCTTGCTTGCGGAACGAACTCTTCAATGTAGAGTTCTCCCTTTGCTTTTGCTCAAAAGCGTCGCACCTGTACATGATAGTCTCTCTCCATGCCGTACGCCTTTCAGCCAATGTCTCCCTGATATCCATGTCGAACTCCAGAAATTTAAGGTTGCCTTTTATGACATCCTTAAACCGTTTTATATGTCTGTGCTGAGGCCTTTTTTTTTTTCTGATCAGCTCCTCATAAAATATATGTTTGGGGAGCCTGCCGTCTTCCCTTCTTGACGATATGACCAGCCCAACGCATCTAGTTCAAAATTATCCTTTTCTCAACACTGGTTCTACCAGAGCAAAATTAGTTGAGTAAGAGAATCAGTTTATGTTCAGGATGCGCAGAATACAGTATCATATCAACTATTTGATATAATGACTACGTTTCTTATCCATATAGGAGGGCTATAAAAACACAGGCTTCATATACATTAAGCTTCGTGTCTCTCGTGATAGGCCGTTCTGATCTGACTCCCTTCTCGAGTTTCCCGAAAGCAGCACTAGTTTTCGCAAGCCTGTGCTTTATATCAGCGTCAAGGGTGCCGTCTCTACTAAGTATATTTCCAAGCTGTGTACCACCTAAGTGTTTTTTCTCCTTCAAATATGTCCACCCAACTGGTGGAGTATACATGACCATTATCATTTTCATGCTAATATTTAGATCAAATTAGTCGGTAAGCTGTCAGAATCGTTAATATGCCGGGCAAAATGTTTTGCAGCATTCCATCCGTCTCCACGTTCTGAGTTTAAATTCCACCGAGGTCGACTTTGCCTTTCAACTTTTCAGGATCGGTAAAATAAGTACCAGTTGAGCACTGGAGTCAATTCAATCAACTTAGCCCCTACCCGGTATTGCTGTTCTTGTGCCAAATTTTGGAACCATATACGGCAGCGAACTAGCAGAATCGTTAGCACGCCAGACAAAATGCTTAACAGTACTCCACTCCGTCCGTCTTTACGTTCTGAGTTCAAATTCAGACGAGGTCAACCTTGCCTTTCTTCTCTTTCGGGTTGATATGATAAATACCAATTGAGCGCTGAGGTCGATATAGTCGACTTACCCTCTTCCCGATATTACTTGCCTTGTGCCAAAATTTGAAACTAGTATTTAGACCAAATGGAGTGCAAGCATTGGAGAAGGTGTTCAATATAATCTGTTTGTCCTTCGCTGAATGAGACATAGCATCAGCAATACCAGCGTAAATAAACTCTCTCACAACAGTACCAAATGTTTCTGACTTGATGTTAAAACGTCTTGATGTTAAAAGGCCTTGCTTGAGGTTCTAAATCGCACGTACACACTGAATTCAATGTCTTGGACGGTAGAGAAAGTTCATCCAAAGTTTTGCTGAATCGACTAGTGGTTTGAAAAAACACAAAAGAAAGAGGGCATCTATGGACCATTGATAAGAAGTTTGCAAATCCAGTGCCCAAGATACACTTTCAAATTCATACCCATTATTATTGGAGTAGCAGGGTACACACCAAGACGTCTGGAGCAAAGTATGACTGAATTTGGGTTCTTGAGGAGAGATCGCGAGTCCTTAATGCAAAGCGAAGTCAAAAAGTATCCGCACTTTCGCCAAACATATCTTTATTATTGTCACAATGCCTGCTTATAGTTGGTACTGTTGTGGTTATGTAATCGAAGTTTGAGCCTGATCGCGCCATTTTTCTTACTGGCTTTACAGTGTAAGCATGGCTGCTCCACTGGCAATGTGTACCAAAGAAGAACAAAGAGCAGTGATCCGGTTTCTCTGGAAAAGGGGTGTACGATGAACAGTGCAATATACAGTGCTTTGCTGGCCAACAAACTGAAGCCAGCAATTTTCACCAAACGCCGAAAACTATTGTCGAAGAAAGTTTTGTTGTTGCATGACAATGCACGCTCGTACACGGTCACTCAGCCGTTGAAAACCATTAACCAATTGGGTTTTGAGGTGCTTGAACACCCTGCCTACAGCCCAGATCTCACTCCTTCTGACTATATCTTTGGGTCGCTCAAAGATGGTTTACGGAGTCGTCGATTACCTATGGATGAAGATGTGAAAGAAGCGGTGCATAAATGGTTGCACGACCAACCGTAAACTTTCTAATTGGAGGGAATACTTAGAGGCAAGCTTGTGGACCGCTGGACCAAGTGCATCGAAAAGCAAGGAGAGTATATAGACAAATTACGTACTTGTTTATCCCCTGCTTTTGTATGAATACATTGTAAAAACAAGAGTGCATATAATTTTTTATTCTCCCTCGGAAGGTGGTTGAAAGAAGATACTTTCCGTCACAACTTGACCGGTCAAGTTTTACTCAAAATTAAAAAGTCAAAGAGAAGAGCATACATACATGTGTAGCAGTTGGGTGTATGACTCGTTGTTGGTAGGTATTAGTTGAGTGTTGTCCCATAACAAAACAAGTGCGAACTTCGTACATGTATATAAGGCGGCGAGCTGGCAGAATCGTTAGCGGTATTTCGTCTGCCGCTATGTTCTGAATTCAAATTCCGCCGAGGTCGACTTTGCCTTTTATCCTTTGCCTTTCAACCTTTCGGGGTCGATTAAATAAGTACCAGTTACACACAGGGGTTGATGTAATCGATTTAATCCCTTCCTCCAAATTTGAGGCCTTGTGCTGCCAGTAGAAAGAATATTTACATTTATACATAAAAATTTTCCGGTAAATGCCAGAAGTGCATTATAGGAAGTTAGAATCGAACGTAGGTGCATTTAAATTACGGACATAAAAGATTGGTGTCGCGTGATTAGCGGGAATACTGTTTGTTTGTTTGTCCTAATTGATGAATTCCTTTTTACTGTGGGCTGAATTTCAGTAAAGGAAAACTATAGGTAAAAACTAGCTGTTCATGCTTCGAACAGCCGCTCTCTGGTTGATCCTGGCAAGCTTTCGCTTTTATAACTACAAAAGTGCAGGACCTCATACAATGATTTATATAGCAGAATATTTCGGCTAAATGAAACTGTGAGGTTTCAATTCTAGGACTTGTTACATACATACATACATACATACATACATACATACATACATACATACATACACATACATACATACATACATACATACATACATACATACATACATACATACATACATACATACATACATACATACATACATACATACATACATACGTACGTACATACATGGAGAAACGAAGCTTATTCCGGCACAAGGAAGAATATAGGAGAATTTGTTTTGGTTTGAAAATGCACCTGAGTCTCAAAACGTGAAGTGATTTAAAAAGTTTTCAGCAGGTTTATTAAAATATCAAACTAGTTTCAACATTTTTTTTTTGTTTATCAATGATAAATGGAAAATAAATAAAAGTAAAGGGTTTAGAAGAGGTTAAAGTTACAAAGGAAAATTTGGAAAAAAACATGCTTAAAAGATCAAATGTTCATTCCAATGAGTTTTACAGAAATAGACAGTAATACGGATTCAAATGTTCAATGAGTTTCATAAGAGATATGCATGATGGAAGTTCAGTAATATTGAGTTATATCAACAATTAGATACGATGAAGTTATTTAAAGGAGTAAGAGAAAAGAAGGAGAGAAAGGAAAACGCTTTTTTTATATAATTTCTGTCGTAGTGCATGAAGAAAGATTCCTTGTCTTTGGTTTTGCTAGCGAGAACTCAAACTGTTTTAAGTTAAAATTGCTTTGTATACATGTTTTACGGTAAAGGATAAAGTCCTGATGGTTGTAAATTTAATGACGTCTCTTGCTTTTGTCTGTATGGCTGGCTGTCTTAATATATCATTTGGTTTATGGATATTTTGGTCCAATATTTTTGTTTTTGGGAGAAGTCCAGTGTTTTGGTTGATTGACTTCCTAGTGACGTCATTTGTTTGTTGAATATTTTGATCCTTTGTTTTTGAACAGTAGAGATCCGGTGCTCTGGTTGGGTGATTTTCTGTTTACGTCGTTTTTTGTAGCCAAGGGATTTGGTGACTTGTTTCTGTCTGACGATCGTCCAGCGTTCCGCTTGGTTGATTCCTTTAAGAAGCCACTGGTTTCGATCAGCTGAATGTTTATTTGTTTTTTCCTGAAGTCCGGTTTTGACCAGAAAATAGACTCACTGGTTGATAGAGTGACGTTAGCAAATGGGTGTTTGAAAAGGTGTAAGGTGTTATTATACAGCTGTTTGGAGTTAGGGTTTCGAACTCTTGGGATAGCCTGTTACTCAAACTTTTAATTTATATCTGTTGTCTCAGGTCGTTTTTCGTGAATAAATTAACTTTTCTCATTCTGGTCTGTTGTTACAGAGGATTCATTTGTGGTTTATATATCATAATAAATATATCTTCCTTATTTAATCGAAATTGGGCTGACGTATTTCTGGTGCATTGATAAGAGAAGGAAAATCTTGTATTTGAGACGTTTGTTCGTTGGGCACTGATCTAGGTGTTTACTTATGAGAATTTTCCTAGTTGTGGGATCCTGAATCCGTTGCCTGCAAACTGCCAGTCTGTCCCTCAAAGTCAAGCTCGTTTGCCTTGCGCAGTCACCAACACACCCACCACATTTGAGAATATAGATTAAGTTCCTCAATATGGCGAATGTATGAGCTGATTTGAATTTATATTTTGAATCATCCATAAGGTTGATGCAAGTCTTGCAATAAGGTCGGTTACATTTTTTGATTAGCGGGCCGTATTTTTGGTAGGTAATTTGGTGCCAGTAAGTAACCATTTTAGAGATTTAGGCTGTCTTTTTCTTTTAATAATTTTATGTGTTTCGAGTGCATTTTTCATTCACAGGTAATTCATCAGAACGGGTATATTCTGATGGATGATGTATGCTTCCATGTTTCTTGGATTGTGCGTTGATACATAAGATAAAGTTTTAAATGTATCAGGGTTTTTTCTTGTTTTTGGTCATTCTTAGATGTCTATCGCTTTTGCACATTCTATTCTGTTATTGATTAAACTGACCGGGTATTTTCTTTCCAGTAATATATTTTTAAGTTCTTTGAATATTTTTTTCCTGGGTTTTGGGATTAGATATAATCGTGAAAATTCTTCTTGCCAAGTTAAAAGGTATATTGATTTTAGTATACTATGGATGGCAGGAAGTGAATAGCAGGTATTGTTTTAAAAGTGTTGATTTAAAGTAAATATCGGTTTCAATGTTAGTATCTCGTTTTATGAATAGGATGTCCAAAAAGGGTAGCTGTTTTGGACTGTATTCCATCGTAAATTGGATTCTGTGGTTAATGTTATTAAGTTTTTAAATTCTAAGAATTAATCAAGATTATGTGATCACAGACTGAATCAATCATCCAGGTAGCGTTTCCAGTTGGCGACTGAGTATTTTTTAAAGTTATCACCAAATTTCGGTCAGGCATTTGGACTTCTAAGTATTGCAAGATAAGATTAGCATAAGTGGGGGCTACTCTCGTTCTCATCGCAATCTCAAATAACTATTTATAGGTGCTGTCATTGAAATTGATAAAGCCATTTTATAGGATGAATTTTAATCTTTCAATGATAAATCATTTTCCAGTTCGGTCAGGAATATCATTTGGAAATTCTTCCAACCAGAATTTCATAGCTTCCTTTCTGTATTCGCGTAAAATCGAGATTTATTACATCGAATGAGACGAAAATATATAAAAATACGGTGAAGAACCCATCTTCAAAATTATTTCACAGAGCCGAGACGTCTGACTAAGATGCAAAGGGATAATTGTAATTTTCTAAAATAAAATGGACAAAATTTCTTTGCAAGAGTTTTTCAAAGAACCTCTTACCGTTGAAAACATTGCATTAACCGTCTTCTCCGAGACCTGATAAAAATATTTCTCTGCCTTTTCTTTTTTCAACCAGCATAGCTGTACACAGAGTACGATGTATAAATGTACATGAGTTGCAGTCGGTTGGGAAGCAATATCACGTGCTTAGCGACTTCATGTAACAAAACAAAACTGCTAGTCATCAGTGATGTCAGGATTTCCAGAACACATGCACCCGCGACCGTCTCTGAGAACCGCGAGCTAAAGACAAAGTGTGTGTGTGTGTGTGTGTGTATGTGTGTGTGTGTGTGTGTGTGTAAGTGTGTGTGTGTGTGTGTGTGTGCGCGCGCGCGCGCGTGTGTGTGTGTGTTTTCATGAACACGAAGGAACGAAAGTTATTTGATGTAGCCACTTGGCAGAAGCGCGCTGTGCAAACAAAACCCCAATTCTGTATTTGGGGATCGGGGACATATGCGGGTTACTGGATCTCAAGCAGACGAGAACGACTTTGCAGCGGCGTTTTGCTTATTGTTCGGAGCAAGCAGTTGGCAGAGAAGATAGTGGACGTTAGTGCCCACCAGAAAAAGATCTGCAGCTCTCGGTGAATGATACTGAGAAATGCGGAAAAAAACCCAAAAAACATCTGAGATACTGTTAGGTATGAGAAGCAAGTCGCTTGGTTCGATAGTGAGCTTTATACATATATGTCAGACATATCAGCCGACGTTTCGGAAGATGTCTGCTGCAACCTGCAGCAGAACGGGGGAATACACTAGTTTGTGAGCCGAGGAGTAGTATCGCTCATGAGAAAAAACAAGGGAAACATCATTGATAATTTTAGGCTCCTAAATTTACTGAACAGGGAGCTTTCATTTGCCGGGAGAGGCAGGTAGTTTTCTTCTGGTAGTCCTGGCGAAAGAGATTGTGTGGTAGAGCAAACTGGAAGCATTGAAGCCAAATACTTCCTAGTTGGCCAAGTCTTTACCAAAGTTTTTATGTACCATTTAAAGAAGAAGGCACGGGTTAAGAGGGAGGCTCTGCTCTCTATTAAACTTGTTGAAAGGGAGGCGAAAGTGGCGACCCTGCTGCAATAAACAGCTCGACTTTCAACATTTGCCTATTGACCGAGGAATAGCATTTAGAGGAGAGCATTTACTCTTAGTGGTTTGCGAACTCTAGGATCTGTAGGGTTCCTTGATTGTCTATTGGCATTTTTCATGCACCATTCTTTATCGTGGAAAGTAGTGTTCTTTTGTCTGAGGAAGAAAAATGTGCTATTTCTCTGTCGGACAAAGAGTTAATCTCAGAACGTTGGATTCCTCTTCTTTCCACAGCATACGAAATCATCCACACACTCAAATACAATTTTCGTCAACGAATGACACTGACAGTATCCTCTCGGCGTTCCTTTTCTTCTTTTGTTTTTAATTTTTGTTACCTGAGAGAAATTGTATCCTACCTTCGTTAAAGTACATCAGTCTTCGTGACTTCACTTTTGATGCAGCAAGCAAAATCGGAAAAAGAGAGAAGTGAAATGTTGTGTGTACGTATGTATGCGTCTGTGTGGGTGTGTCTGTGTTGTTGTTGTTTAATCTCAAAACAATCCCGATTGAACAGAACAATGATCAAAGATGCTCCCGCCGGAAGCATCTCGATTTTTCTTTTTTACCTTCACTCCTAATCCAAGGATTTAATTATTC
>NC_043006.1:58048471-58050971 GCF_006345805.1 Octopus sinensis
GATAGATAGATAGATAGATAGATAGATAGATAGATAGATAGATAGATAGATAGATAGATAGATAGATAGATAGATAGATAGATAGATAGATAGATGGATGGATGGATGGATGGATGGATGGATGGATGGATGGATGGATGGATAGATAGATAGATAGATAGTAGATAGATAGATAGATAGATAGATAGATAGATGGATGGATGGATGGATGGATGGATGGATGGATGGATGGATGGATGAATGGATGGATGGATCGATCGATCGATAAAATCAAATCAAACCATGATAAAGCAACAATATAGAAGACTAGAAAAATATAAAAGTTTAGTTATTAGTTTCACGCTCTGAGAAATGAGAAATGTTTTGACGTTTTGCATGATGAATCTTCATCAGATGACAGAACGAGACAAGAAGGAAAAACAAAAACTGCAAGAAAAAATCATGATTCCACGTATGTAATATCGAATTAACTCCATTTTGAAAATGACCGAACATGAGAAGGGTAAAAAGTCGTTTCAAAACACGGAAGAACAGTTGTAAAGGGAGATAAGCTGTAGTTGTTTTAAAGCTCTGTGTGAATTATTGAATCCAGTCTTAACGGTTGTTATCAATCAGCGTGAATCATTGTCAAGCAAACACCGTCTTGAAAGTAATGTTGTCAACAGTCAAGAGAGAGTCGAATATTGTTGAAAAGGGATGATTAGGTCTGGTTAGAGAAGTGATATGTGGGTCCTGAGGTAGGTACCTGCTAATGTCTACATGGCAAGTCAGACTTTTAGGAATCCGCAATTTGAATGGTGCTGATCCCAGGCTGAAAGAATTAAGATCGAATCAGTCGAAAGAATTAAGATCGATCAGTCGATCCAGAAGGAGGGGTTTCACATCAGTGAAGTAGGACCGGTGCGTCGTAAAGCCATTGTGATGATCCTTGAAACCTGTTGGTATTTGATATGCAGAGTTTTCGACTGACAGCATTTGAACAAGCAAATTGTTTTCGAGTCTCTGCGGCTGGATTGTGTGTGTGTTTGTGTATGTGTGCGCACGATATATATATTTGCGTGTATGTGCAAAATTGAAATATATACGAGAGTTTTTCATTTGTGCATTTGTGAATTGTGTATTTGTGTCTTGTCTATTGTGCATTTGTGTTCGCGAGCTGCATGTGGTGCACAGTTGTATAGCGATGTGTTTGTGTTTGTTTACTTGTGTAGTGGTATATATGCACGTATGTATGCAGTATGTGTGTGAAATTGAGCGTGTGCATACGTTTGATAATTTTAAAGAAAGTATGTGTTCATGTATCCTGGAGCACTCCGTTGGTTACGACGACGAGGGTCCCAGCTGATACGATCAACGGAACAGCTTGCTCGTGAAATTAACGTGCAAGTGGCTGAGCAATCCACAGACACGTGTACCCTTAACGCGGTTCTCGGGGAGAATCAGCATGTCACAGAGTATGACAAGGCTGGCCCTTTGAAATACAGGTACAACACATGTTTACCAGCTGAGTGGACTGGAGCAACGTGAAATAAAGTGTCTTGCTGAAGGACACAACGCGTCACCGGGAATTGAACTCACGACCTTACAATCGTGAGCTGAATGCCCTAACCACTAAGCCACGCGCCTTAACATGTAACCAATGAATATGCGTATGTATGTATGTATGTATGTATGTATGTATGTATGTATGTATGTATGTATGTATGTATGTGTGTGCTTGGGTTCATTTGCGTGTGTATGTGTTACATCATGTATCTTGTATATGGGTTAGTGTTTGTTTCTGTGTGTATGCGTATATATGCAATGTATATGGTGTGTGTGTGTGTGTGTGTGTGTGTGTGTGTGTGTGTGTTTGTGAATATTGAATATGTCTGCGTTGATTTCAGTATGCGTATGGATATTGTATTTTTTTAATGTGCCATTGCGTTGGTTTTAGTGGAGGATATGTTTACTATGTGGAGGCGCAATGGCCCAGTGGTTAGGGCAGCGGACTCGCGGTCATAGGATCGCGGTTTCGATTCCCAGACCGGGCGTTGTGAGTGTTTATTGAGCGAAAACACCTAAAGCTCCACGAGGATCCGGCAGGGGATGGTGGTGATCCCTGCTGTACTCCTTCACCACAACTTTCTCTCACTCTTACTTCCTGTTTCTGTTGTACCTGTATTTCAAAGGGCCGGCCTTGTCACTCTCTGTGTCACGCTGAATATCCCCGAGAACTACGTTAAGGGTACACGTGTCTGTGAAGTGCTCAGCCACTTAGACGTTAATTTCACGAGCAGGCTGTTCTGTTGATTCGGATCAACCGGAACCCTCATCGTCGTAACCGACGGAGTGCTTCCAGTGTTTACTATCTTTTGAATATTACGTGTAGTGCTGTAATGACGAAATAAGCTGTAATGACGGCGTATGTGTCCCGTGTGTATCTGTACATATGTCTGTGTGTTTGTATGTGTGTGTGTGTGTGTGTAATTGTCTTTGTATTTAATTTTTGAGCGTGTAT
>NC_043006.1:58058471-58083471 GCF_006345805.1 Octopus sinensis
TATTCTTTCTTTCTATCAGCCCTTTCACGCTTAATCGTTCATTCCACTCTTCGTTCTTTCGTTCCCACTCTCTCACATTTCTCAGCCTGCTCTTCTTGCTCACTTCCCTCCTCTTTCAGTCATTTTTCTCGCCCCTCCTTAATTCTTATGTCCCTCTGCCTCTACCTCCCTCTCTTCTCTCCCCACGTGACCGGTGTTCGGTCAAGTCTGATCTTTTTTTTCCTGGTTCGGCTGTCGTCCGTGCAACATCTATATTCCTCCTTGTGCCTGTGAAAACTAGTATCCCTGCCGTAAGGCCTTATTTCCACACGCGCCAGCTTAATTTAATTCGGCCTTAGACGAAAGACACCTGTTGTTATATCATCTTATTTGTATTTGTGCAACATTCCTCCGTTTTTTTCCGACCTTGTTTTCGTATACATTCGTTGCTTTCTTCCAAGGAATAAGATAATCTGGAACTCGACTGTGGAAAGGAAATTCCGAATGACCCGTCCTTGTTTTCTTTGTATCGTCTACCTGGATGTTTTGTTGTCCCCTATTTGTATCACCTAACTGTCTAGATGTTTTGTGTTCTTGCCCCATTTTGTATTCTATTTCTATACACACACATATATATATATATACATACATATATGTATATGTTTGTATACACACACACACACATACACACACACATACATAGATATATATATATAATATAATATATATATATATATTATATATATATATATATATATATAGATATATATATATATAATATATATATAATATATATATATATATAATATATATATATATATATATAGAGAGAGAGAGAGAGAGAGAGAGAGAGAGAGAGACATAATATTATTAAAATTAATAATAATATGTACGAAAATTTATGTCAACACAACAGTGTCAAGGTAATCCATATTGGTGAAATTTTAACTGAACATCTGAAAAAAGTATTCCTGTTAAAAACGCTAACAAAAAGAAATGCCAAACCAAATTTAACTGTAGACATTCATTCATTCAACCAAGAGCGAAGTCATTGGCTAACTAATTTAGTTTATAAAAGTAAAATATAAAATATACCATATTAATTCCAATTTTTTTTTTGACAATTTGAAATCTATATAAAAATATATAAAAAATTGGAAAAACCTAACATAGAAAGCGAGTATATTTATCTACTAAAATTGATGATGTCACTGAATATTTGAAAAACAAAAACTGCAGACAAAAATTCTACGTTATGCTTAATAGATAACTAAAGAATAAAAACTACATATAATAAGTCTACATAATGCTTAATAGAAACTTGTAAATTTTACGTCGCAATAATTAATTACCTATTTATTTATTTAATATAATAAACCCTTCTATCGGAATTAAATTTATTTTACAATAACTGAAGAATTATTATATTCAACCACATATACAACCATTGAGGATCTCACTGGATAATAAAAAATAAAAATTACAGAAAAAACAATGAAATATCTATAAATCCTTTAATAATAAATTGTTATATATGTATGTACGAGCAAAACGCCATCCCCCGTCCAATGGACAGTGCCGAGTTGTCAAACATTTAAACCAAATTTTCTCAAAACAACTTGTCCGACCGTCCCATAGAAACACTGATTTAACCTAAATTTGAGACACCAGCAAAAGAAGAAATTTGAGACACCAGCAAAAGAAGAAATAAAGATAGACTTTTTTCTATTCAAAAGAAAAACGATTTTATTCACACAAATATGCAACCGAAGAGTTTAAAGTACCAGTAATGATAAGGCTGTTGACTGGGAGAACACAAACATGGTTTAAACAGTAAGCTTGGCATGGAAGAACCGTACCTTCCAGCAGTACAGAAACAACAAAAAATGGAAGGTGCAGTTATGTACAGGTTTACGGAAGAAAGGCAGGACAAAAACGGCTTTATCGATCGCATTCTCACCTGGAATCGATTTTTGTAATTTTTTCAAGACTTATACACGCCCTGATACCGTCGGTATCTACACATTAAATTTGAGCGCAATCGGATGGAGGATGCCCGAGATCCTAGAAGATACACAGACAGACAGACAGACAGACAGACAGACAGAACTGATTTTATATAAGAGATATGTTAATGCAATTGAGGCAATTGTTGGATTTTTAAAGTGTCATCTAAAATAAAGATATGATTTCCTTCGTACATATTATAAAGGGTGCAGAGCTTGCACCGAAAACCAGCTGGCGGAGGATCCGCCTGGGGTTAAACTAGTAGTAACATTCATTTGCTACTTTGATGTGGCTACTCGCTTTACTGTTTAGTATACGTTACTACTCTATCTCTTCTTGAGATTTAATACCAAGCTATTTTGCTTGTTGCAAATCAGTGACCGATGGTCACTTTATTTACAATATAACGCTGGCAGAAGCGGATCTTAGCTATCACTCCACTGCGCAGGTGCGTGCGGCTGATGTGAGCCTAATAGCTCGAAGCTGGCTGATCCCACGATCCTGCCAGCCTTTGGGGGATAGTAGTGGTTCGCCCCCCCCCCCCCCGCTAGCGATATATTGTATATAAAGGGTGTAGAGCTTGCACCGAAAACCAGCTGGCAGAGAATCCGCCTGGAGTTAAACTAGTATTAACATTCATCTGCCACTTAGATGTGGCTACTCGGTTTACTGTTTAGTATACGTTACTACTGTTCTATAAAGAACTATGTTACAACGTTTTGACCCCGGGGAAAACGTCTTTTCCAGCTGATCAACGACACACCTGTGTCCAATATATTGTGAGTAAGGGAGCGAATCACTTCCCTCCAGCTTGGTAAGACCAGTGCACCATAATTTTGGGGCCTTTACCCTTTATCAGTACTGGATCCCTGCCTGCTACAGATGGCCGTCAATCGTCGCTACTCACAATATATAAACAGAAAAGCGGCAGACAGCCGCTGGTCCCGTAACGAGCAAAATAGCTAGTTCTAAAATTTCTAAACGAGATATAAGTAGCAACAATACTGGACGGTAACGTTATAGTGGCAAAAAAAAAAAAAACATCACCATCTAGTATCGTTACTACTTATATTTCGCTTAGAGATTTTAGCGCTCGAACATACATACTCTCTTATACACACGCACGTGCACCTTTGTTTTGGGATCACCTCTACTTTGTTATCTCCCCTTCTTCCTAGCTTTCCCGTGTGATCCCTCTGTCCGGCATTCGCCATGATAGATCACTAGCCACTACACATTCTTTATTTTCTCTCCTTGTTTCTTTCTGTGTTCCTTTCTGTGGAAGAGCGTAGGCTCGAAATGTTAAAGACTTTTTCACTTCCCGGTTGTTAAATTAATACATCTGTGTGTTGTCTACACCATCTGTCTACGTCTTTTTTCTTTGTGAATTCTACCCCTCTATATATGTATATATATGTATGTATATATAGTGAAATTGCGTGGCCTACTGGCTAGGCTGATCCGCTCACGATCGCTAGATTGTGGGATCGATTCCATGACTAGGCGGTGCCTTGTATTCTTGAGCAAAACACTTCATTTCACATTGCTCCATTGAATGTTGCTCTAGGAAATGTTGGCCTGCTCACCTAGCCAGCGGCGTGGCATCATTTGAAGGCCAAAACAATGCCAAAGAGCGTATTCTGACCATCGATGGGTAACATATGATAATCTGATCGGTCACGTGATCACGTGAAATTACAAAGTGTTGTTATGTATAAGGAGAAAGAATACGTTCAGATAAGCGGTGGTAAAGAAAATGGTAGTGAAATTATATACGTATGGAATTATATTGTTGTTCTTGTTGTTACTGCTGATTGGGTTATACATTATTGGTGCTTTGACGTCAATCTGCTAAATACGCTCGCGCGTACACGCGTGTTCTCCTGTGCAAACACACATAAGCGCACATACACACACATATACACACTCATATTAAGGTGGGAAGAATATCATTTTAAAACGAGAAAGAAACACATTGTTCACTGGTCGTAATTGATACATTTAACGAAGGTAATAATTCCCCTCATTACTGATAACATAATACTATCTAATTAACAAATTGTTGAACTTTCGGAATAAGATTCATGAGGTTTCGATGCAAGGAAACACTCAATATCACTTTTAACCTTTTCACAATTAGCAAACTGTTTTTCTTCCAAATAATATTGCAATGATCTGAATAAGATGGAGCAAGGTTATTAGTGAAAGAAATATGTGGCAAAACTCTCATATTTAACGTCATGATGTTTTCTTGGGTAATATGTGGTCTCGCATTATCGTGTAAGAGCAACACTCCTTCACGACTGGCCAATGATGGGCGCTTTTTTTCTTTTACTTGTTTCAGTTATTTGACTGCGGCCATGCTGGAGCACTGCCTTTAGTCGAATCAAATCGACCCCAGGAATTTATTCTGGTTCTTATTCTATCGGTCGGTTTTGCCGAACTGCTAAGTTACGGGGATGTAAACACAGCAGCATCGGTTGTCAAGCGATGTTGGGGGGACAAACACTGATAAACAAACATACACACACACACATATACATACATACATACATACATACATATATATATATATATATATATATATATATATGTATATATATATATATATATTATATATATATATATATGTATATACGAGGGGCTTCTTTCAGTTTCCGTCTACCATATCCACTCACAAGGCTATAGTAGAAGACACTTGCCCAAAGTGCCACGCAGTGGGACTGAACCCGGAACCATGTGGTTGGTAAGCAAGCTATTTGCCACACAGCCACGCCCGCGCCTATGTGATGGACGCTTTTGTTTTTTTTGCTTTTTATTTCTTTTGCAAATTTTTCTATTTGATGACATTACTGCTTCGCATTAGCTGTTTCATTTTGGTTCAACACTTCATGATGGATTACACCCTTCATACCTCACCAAATAGAGAGCGTAACTTTTTTCGGGTGCGATTCTGATTTGGGAATGGATTTTCCTTTTTCACTGAGTGCTAATAATTATCGTTTTCATTGGATATGATTACAGAGAAGCCACTATTCATCACTTGTGATTAATCTATTCAAGAAAGGTTTGGTAGTAATGACCAGCGGAGAGCAACCATTTGATTAAGCAGAGAAGTCAGATGATGACAGTAAATGGCACTTGCCCTAGGTGCAGCACAGTGGAACTGAAACCAAGACAACATGATTCGAAAGCAAGCTTCTTAAACACACATTTACGCATGCACTTCCCATACACTTGAAATAAAAATGATAAAGTTAAAAGTTGGCACGTGCTGCATAATATTACGTCAGCTAATGTCTCAATTACAGCCCATTTAAACACTTAAATTTGTTCACAATTATTCAGAACACCCCGTGTGTGTACACGCACGCGCACACGTATGCGTGTGTTAGACGTCTGACATCAAAACACCATTAATGTCTATACCTAATTATATGAGAAGACATCAATTTTCTTTCCCCAAGAATCGATAAGCTACTTATAAAGCAGTCAATAATTAGGTTGGCACCGTGGCGAATAGCCTAATTTGCATACTTGTACTTTTGACCGCTCTTCATTAGTTTTATTTCAACACAATAGAGTAAATCAGAAGAACTTAATATTTAAATATTATGCAGTCTCACTGTAGGTTAAATAAGATATAAATGTAAACATATTAATTCTATATTCTTGATGTGCATAATAAAAAACGAAAGCGTCTATAACGGGGCATTTCATGGTTTGTTGACGGCTCCTCAGAGAAAAATGTATGTGAGTGTGTGTATATGATCGGGTCGTGGGCGACAAAACCGACAACTGCATCAAGCATGCTTGGTGAGGAGAATTTTTGGACACATTGCTGTATGAAGACCAAAGGGCGGGGGAACTCAGGGGAGTCAACGGTTATCCAGTATAGTCAAGTGTAGATGATCTCTAGGAAAACGAAATTTCTTAAATAAAACCTATCCAGAGAGAACTTGCAACAATCCATTACTATTTTCTGCTGAAAATAAATTATAGCAGGAAAATGTTATAGTCTGGTCTACGGACGCCTGATGATAGGAGAATATCATTCATATATATATATATATTGAAAAAAAAAAAAAATATATATATATATATATATATATATCAAACCCTCACAGAACTAGACACCGATATCTAAGTATTATCTAAGCCTAATTGGGTTACCTATGAAGGAAACTATATAATACCAATGTAAGTGATTCCATCAGTAATGAATCCACAAACGCATTATACTTTACAAGAATGAAGGACAACTCAGAATAACGAGACTAAGATATAAGAAATACACACCCAAGCATAACAAACGTGTATTCTCATCATCACCTGCCAATCAGACATCACTATGGTTTCGACACCTAAGCAGTACCATTCAAGATTAATTTTCATGATCTCATGAAGTACGACCTAACCACATTTAAATCTTTGTTAATCGATAAAGCTAGTTTTATTTTATCAGTACTTTTCCTAGCACCCACAATAAACATACTATTATACAGTATCTTGTGTAATTTAGGTATAAAAAATTTTTGGAATAACCATATATTTCTCTTCCACTTTGGAACCCTTCGACTTTTCCATTTCAGGAACTAATTTCCTTATTACCTCGATAGTTTCATCCGATACGATACTATATGCATTATTACCCTTAGACCCCAGTTGCGTGTATATATATATAAACCAAAAATGTCACTTGCAAATATGTATGACCATGTGCTATGTTTTTTTTGGTTTTTTGACGCCTGTGTAGTCGCGAGTAAAGACACCCTCTCTGACCTCTGCCCATGAGCTAGCAGAACACGGAGGATGTCATAGCTGAAGAGAGCACTGCACCAGATCACGAGGGATATACATTTGGGGCTGAGAAGTTTGAAGCAACATAAAATGTAGTGCCCTACTCAAAGACACAATGCGTAAGGCCAGCACTCAATATATACTTATATGTATGCAAGCTTGTTGGGGCATATTCGAGCCCTTAATAAAGCCATTCATTGTATTTTATCAAGGAGAAACTTTCTCGTTGTAGACAAATCGGTGTACATACACAGAAACCTTTCGCAGCGCCCAGCAATCAGACTGGTGGTAATAATATGTGAGCGCTACGAACTGACGAGGTGTACTTACACATATATGTCTAGAGCGAGTAATTTTCTCCATGTAATGCACAGTGAATAGCTTTCTTGCGGGTTCGAATATACCTCAAGCATATTTGAAATGCAACTGTTCTTTATTTATACACATCATTGCTTAGCACTTCTGCCCTGTATCTTACATTCACACACACACACATACACACACACTCACTAACTCACATACACACACACTCACACACACACACATATATTATAATAACTATCTTTGTCGTCCCGTTACTTAGCCCGTCGGTAACGGTTTACCGTAATCATAGAAGAGGGAGAGAGAAAAAGAGGGAGAATGAAGCGTCCATGACGTGAGGTAGAGGGAACGTAATTGTATTACTTTCACGTGATCAGTTGAAGGGAAAGAGAGTGCAAGAGAGAAAAAGGGAATAAGGCGAACAGTGAGACAGAAAGAATGAGAGAGAAAAAGAGGGAGAGAGGAGCGTCATGATGTGAGTTAGGCGAATGTAATATTACGTGGTTTAAAAAGTTAGCTGAAGGTAGTGATATAAAGGAGGAGAGATATAAATTTTAGGAGAGGGATGATGTTTTGATGGTGAGGTTAAAGGCAAAGAGAGGTGGCACAGAGAGAGAACGGGGAGAGAGATGATGGTGGTGGTGGTGGTGGTGGTGGTGGTGAGTGAAAAGTGTATTTTTTTTTTAATGAACTAATTTTTTTATATCACCTATCAGTTGCATAAGTGCCATTCTGTGAAATATTCGCGCTTCTTTACGTGGCAGATATGTATAATTTAACTAAAGGTTGTATCATATGTACGGCGAAATTTTTTTTTTTTTTTTTTGGTTTATGGGGAAAATAGAGAGTGAATATTTATTTTATGATTGCTGTGTATTAAGTCTTTAAAATTGTGCATAAAGTATATAAAGTGTATATATAAAGTGCATTAAGTAATCATCGTATTCCAATTTCTTTCGCTTTTCAATGAGTAGCAGATGAGCGAATGTCTTTCCATACAGACACAATGCAGGCTACACTTTCAGGTTTTTTTAATAAAGTTTTCAGAAATAACCCAATAGGTTTGCTATCAATCCCGTGAAATATTCACGGGTTCCGCTAGTATGTATAATTGGAGCAACACGAAATGAAGTGTTTTGCTCGAGAACACAACACATCACTCGATTCAGGAACCACAATCTCATGAGTGCAACACCCTAGCCCCTAAGCTAAGCGCCTCTACGTTCGTTTAATCAAGGGCAGTAAATATATCGCCTGGTAATTTTATTGCAATGTAAATTAAATCGTGAGCCGATATATTGCTTGTGAATTCGTCGTCATGCTCGTTTTACCTGCTAGATAAATTCATGGCTGAATATTCTTTGGAGGTTTTTTAAAAAAATGTTTAAACCAGCGTAAATACATTGCATTTCATTCACAATATAAAACACAAACGAAAAAAAAGATAATAATTAATACCGAATTTTAGCTTAATCAACATGTTCGGGTTAACTTAGTAAAAAGCGTAACATATCTTATATGGCCCTCATTTTGAAGGGCGCTCGAGTAACTGGGTAGACGGTAACTATTCTGTGGTCCTGCACGTGTTCTTTTTAGTCTCGTAAAATCCTGTATTTTATGAACAACTGGTAATTTATGGTTGATCCAATACTCAGAATACTTATCACTTTAAATAAAACAAATTATAATGGCAAGTGCAAAGGGGAAGATTTACTTGACGTTTGTTGAATTCTAAGTTTGCCCTTCTCTTTCTCTATTTCGGAACATTGAACTCGTACAATAATGACTGGGTGTAACTATTACAATAATAATTGGGTGCAACTATTACTGTTTTCTCATAAATATGGCTGGTTAAACGAATTAATTAATTATATTAATACATTTCAGACACCGTAATGCTAACCATTCACATTAAATCAGATCGGGTTTTTTAAACGGCTAAGAAACACATTATTTACGTTATTTACTTATGACGGATATTCATAAATATAGAACTGGCTAAGAAGCATTTTATTGTGTACAGCTTCTATGCCATTAATCAAAACTATAGAACAAATAATATGTTTAAATTGTTACAAGTCATATTTTCACCGTTAGATTATAAAATCAAATTTACATTATATTAGTGTTATGTTCCAGGAGAGAACATCAGCTTGTGTTCCGTAGCTGTTTAAATAATAATGTTATATTTTGATACATTCATATAATGCAGTGATTCCCAAGGTGGGGCGTACGCCCCACTGGTGGGGCCTGAGAAAATTCAGGTGGGGCGCGGGGCATAGACGTGGGCTGTGAAAATATTTGTACATGACGAGCGGTCATCGCGGGCACAACCTTAGATTCCGTCTTTCCTTTGAAGCCTCCACATCGGAAACTCTCGCACCCCAGCGAGACAAAGAAGATCCCGCACTGAGCAATAAACTTACTATTCAGATAAGCCAATCAATTGCCTCAATTAGTCTTTTGTTAGCCCTATTGAAAATGAGCAAACCAAACAAGAAGAAGACTCGTCAATACGCGGTGGAGTTTTTGAAGTTTGGATTCATTCCTGATGAGCATGATGAGCGTAAACCGTTTTGCTTATTATGTAATCAGACGATGAGCAATGAGTCAATGAAGGCAGGTAGGCTGGAAGCGCACTTAAAGGTAAGACATCCTAATAATTCTAATTTAGATTTGGAATACTTCAAATCATTGAAAGAAAAATTTAAAAACCGAACAAAACTCACTTCACTATTTCATGCAAAACAAGCGCCTCATACTCGTGCCCTTGAAGCCAGCTACGAAATCTCCTTGCTTATAGCAAAATATGGAAAGAATCACACTATTGGAGAGCAACTGATTAAACCTGCTATCTCAATATTCTTAAAAACTGTATTACAAAAAGATGATGGAGATATCAGGACTATGCCACTCAGTAATAACACTGTCTCGAACAGAATAGATGAAATGGGGCAAGATGTTGAAAGCCAGCTCATTGAGAAATTAAAATTGCGTAAGTTTTCATTACAAATGGACGAATCCACAATCCGGGACAGTGAGGCTCTGTTATTGACTTATGTGAGGTATATTGACCACGAGGAGTTTCAGGAAGAGATGCTGTTCTGCGAATCGTTTGAAACCACCACAACTGCAAATGATATTTACATCAAAATCAAACATTATTTGGATGCAAACAAAATACCAAAGGAAAACTTACTGGCATGTGCGGCAGACGGTGCACCTGCCATGATGGGCAAGAATACGGGATGCTTAAAAATGATGAAGGATGAAAATCCAAACATGTTGACTGTCCATTGTGTAATACACCGAGAAAACTTGGTTGCCAAGAAATTGTCCCCTGTTCTTAACAAGATTCTTCAAAGTGTGATCAAGTGTGTCAACAGCATTAAAAGAAATTCTAAATCTGAACGTCTTTTTAAGCAGTTTTGTATAAATCAAAGTGCCGAACATGTTCGATTATTGCTTCATACAGAAGTAAGATGGCTATCAAGTGGAAACTGCTTAAAGAGGTTCATGGAATTATTTGATCAGATTAACGACTTTCTTAGTGATAAATGTGAAATGAAATTGCTGTCAACAACGGATGGAAAAGCATTTGTCAGTTATTTGACAGACATATTTGAGAAACTTGGAAACTTGAATAAACAACTTCAAGGTGCAAACATGACACTTATTGATGCAAAAGCAAAGATTTTTGGATTTATTACAGCTCTCGAATTATGGAAAAAGAAATTTTCCAAAAGAAATTTTCCAAAAGAAATTTCAGTGAACTTTACTGGTTGAGTAAATGTGAAATAACGAATGATGCTGGCATTGTAATTATTGATCATTTAAATATCTTGATAAAGGATTTCAATGACAGATTTTGCGATTTAAAGGCAATGAATTTTCCTTCTTGGTTAACTCAACCGCTTCTGATTAACGTTTCTGATGCTACAATCCAATACCAAGAAGAGTTATCAGAATTACAACATGATGAATCAGTGAAGACTTTGTTTAAATTGAAAGGTACAAAGATGTGGCTATATGACGAGGTTGAAAGAAAATATCCTAAAATTTCTACATCAGCGAGAGAGCTACTGATTCCTTTCCCTTCGTCTTATTTGGTCGAATGTGGTTTTAGTGCAGTTGATAATTTGCTCGAAGCCAAGAGAAACCGGCTTGAGATTACAAAACGTGGCGATTTACGACTGAAATTAACAAAGTTGTCTCCTCAAATTAAAACTTGTGCTGTATGCATCAGGCACAGGGTTCTCACTAAATTAGTCGAGCTGACCGTCAAATAATTGAACTGAAAAAACGTGTTTCTTTATTCTTTATAAATTGACATTTTTTAAAAACATGAGAAATCGTAATAATTTTATCGATTTATTGGGTGTTATGCACTTTCAGTGCCTGTTGTTTCAATTCTCAAACTATTTTTTTGTATTTTGAATACAATTTTTTAATTTTTGATTTTTTTTCAATTGTAAGTAGGCCCACATGTACTTGTAAATGTGAGTGGACATGGGAAAAGGTGGGGCGTAAAAACTTTTGCTATGAAAAAGTGGGGCGCCGGGAAAAAAGGTTGGGAAACACTGATATAATGGCTGAAGCATTGAGAGCTGTGTATTTTAGATTTTATTTTAAACAGAATCAGGATTTATAAAGAAAAAGTCCATCAATTCAAATTTGCCACAGGCTAATTTTTAGCATAAAGCATTGAGGTAAAAGTTATTAACAACATATAAAAGAGAATTGAATGGAAGAAGGAAACTACAAGATTCTGATACATCAAGAAGTGTTGGCGGTTATAAGACGTTTATTAATAAAAGACGTTCCACCTAGGATCGTCTGTTCAAATATGTCCATACATTTCCGGATCTCTGAGATGTAGAAGCCTTAGATGTATTTTCGTTACAGTAGAATCTATTGTGAAGAAGAGAATGCTAACAATTTATCGAGTTCAGACCATCGTCTTTCAGAGTTACCCTCGTAATTACTTAAAACACATCAGTGAGCAAGTGAATAGCTGTAGGCAAAAGAATAACTCGTGGAACCCATGCATTTATTTCGATGACTGCGATCCGTGCTAGCTGTTCTATGCACATTGGTCCTTCAAAAATCAATTACATAATTCTCCTGTAATGTTTGTATGTATGTATGTCTGTATGTATATATATATATATATATATATATATATATATATACACACACACACACACATAGCAAACTAAAGATGACTGCATTGTATACTGCTCACCGTGCTTGTTCGTTGATCTTTATATATTGGTCTTTTAACTATGCAGTTGGATCCAAAATCTAATTATAATTCGAAAATTTTATAGGTTTTGGTTCAAGTAAAGCTGAAGAGTAAGCGCGTCTAGATTTCTCTTTTAGTAGTATTCTTAAAACGTTATAATAATTACAGACAAAAGTTACTGTTTCCTAAGTTATGGGTATATTGTAGAATCAAGTATTACAATGTTTTCAAATTACCATTGCTCCTTTATGATCTTATGCGCACTGTCCATTGCTGAACTATATCCATGTTTGCGTGGATATATTTCAACAATGAGATCTACAGCTTCAGGTATTCAACAAAAATCCAAGATTCTGCTTGAGTCAGAAGATTATCAACAACTAACCTGAACCAAATCGCGGATATAATGACTTTAGCGGTTCCAGCACTCTTGACCCACTTGGTGAATTTCAAACACATTTTCAAAAGTTTAAAAACCGAACTTTTCTTGTCATTATTGTTATTATTGTTATTACATAAAAATAAATACAAGAAGATTTATCAAAAGATTAATTGTATTTAGTTTCCTTCATAAATTATAGCCGTTTTGCATCTCGAGATATAGTAAAGAGGTTATTAGTTCTTGTCAAATCATATCTGGAAGGTCTAGGAGAAAGGCACTTTTTTTCTTTGGTTCAGTCATTAGTCTGCGGCCATGCTGGTGCACCGCCTTAAAGAACTTTTAGGGGAATTATTCCATCCCAGTACATATTTCTTGATAAGCCTAGAACTTATTCTCTCATTCTCTCTTGCCGAACACACCAACACCGGTTGTCAAGCAGTGGTGGTGGTAACAGACGCAGATGCACACACACGCGCACACATACATATTCGACGGGCATCTTTCACTTACCGTCTTTCAAATCCAGTCACAAGGTTTTGGTGGGGCTGAGGCTATTGTAGAAGACAGTCGCCCAAGGTGCCATGCATTAGGACTGAAGCCGGAACAATGTGGTTATGCAGTAACCTTCTTATCACGCAGCTATGCCTGCACCTATAAATAATCTTTCTGAAGAATTTGTGCTGTTTATAGAATTGTTTAAAACTGATATTACCTCTTGCAGTGACATCAAACCAGACCGGTTACAATTACAGTTAAATCGTTTGATAACTTACAATTATATGGTGTCTTTTTCCCGAAATGTAGAAAATGTTTTGTGGATCCATTTTTCATTCAATTTTCCGATTGCAGTGGAGTGTGGTCATATTTAAAACTAAAAACAAATTGATAATGAAGTAACGAGAACCATGGAGGAAAAGAGACTGAGCAATCTCATACCACAAATATATGGCTACATGAATGAATACATGACTATATGAGCACGAATATATGACTTTTTTTGCAAGTGTGGTTTGCATCATCGCGATATAACATCTAGCAGACATCTGCTATCATGATCTCATTCTATAATCCTTCACTATTAACTTCCATTAAATTAATATCTTGGTGAAATCTCTAACTGATCCATGATTTGCAATAAAGAAATCTCGGTGAGAAAATGAATAAAAGAAAATGTAATTTTTAAGACATGTGACAGCCTATATTTTTGAAAGCTTCATTAAGTCACTCGACTCCGTTTTGAAAAGGAGGAGACCCACAATTTCCTCAGATATATCAACAGACCCATTTTTAAAGTCGAGGCAAACTTTTAATCTCAGTCGCTGTGAGGGATTCATCAAAAGTTTTATCTTTTAATACCACTCTAACTTAAAGTCCTACACAAACTTACTGTTTTTCGCCATATATAATTTTGGAAATATTTCTAAGAGAATTTGAAGTTCCCTTGAAATATTTTTACTCCTAAATCCAGTTCATAGCGCCATTTAAACCAAACTTAATGTCAAGCGAGGGTCAAAACATTTTCTTTCTGTCAACTAAAGAAACTGACTTAGTATTATTGTTTACGGCAGTACATGAATACTTGGTTAGTCATTCACTTTTATTATACTACTATGTAATCGCGCAACTTAACTGCAGCCGTAGAAATTAGCAGAGCTTGGTAAATCTCTATCGATAGGAATTACTTTAAGATTTCTACAAAGATTCCATTGATGATCATTGTATTGAACTGCAGTAAAAAGGATCTCCTTGTTGATATCAGATTCTTCTACATTTAGCAAATGAACGGTGGGAATGGCTGGCTTTAAATTTCTTTTATATAATAAAATAGCTTTTAGACTTTGTAACGATGAATGTATAAACAGTTCGCTATTCGCATATAATGTCTTTCAGATAAGCTTGTAAATAGTTCGTTAATGTCATAACAAATAACAAAGAGAGTCATCCACTTTGGAATAAAGCACTAAACGAAGATTTGGATCTCTATAGTATCTCATATGTGTATGAGCATGTGTGTAAGTATGTATGTGTGTATTATGTATGTATGTATATATGTATGTATGTATATATATGTATATATGTATGTGTGTATGTATGTATGTATGTATGTATGTATGCATGTATGTATGTATATGAGAGAGAGTGAGAGAGAGTGAAAGAGGGAGAACAGGTATGCGTGGGCGTTAGAATTATACATGATGAATGAGCAAAAACGTATATGCATACATACATACATACATACGTACGTACATACATACATACATACAACATACATACATACATACATACATACATACATACATACATATCAACCAAATACCTGATTCACAAAAGGGATAGAGATGCAGGAAAAGTAGTAAAATGTTGCAGACAAAAGCGATGCAGAATTTATGGAGTTGACACCGACAATACAACCCACACAATAAGCATTTGTCAGAAAATGTCAAGCAGTTGTCCGAAAATGTCATCACAGTGTATCTACCTATGAGACATGATGTTGTAGCTAGCACACTCTATAATGAATTCCGTCGGAAGGGTAACCCCGAGGACGAAGAAATAAGAACCCATAGTATGGTAGAAGATATAGCCACTCATAATAAAAAGGAGTACTGCTGGAATGTACCAGTGAAAACCTGAATAAAATGTAAGCACAACAGACCTGATATAATGATTTGGGATAGAGAAGAGAAACTGTGTACAGTTGTAGAAATTAGCTGCCCAGCGGATGTTAACATAAAGCTGAAGATCAGTGAAAAAGAGAATATCTACACTGAAATATTGAGAAATCTACATTTACTCTACCCAGATTACAAGTTCAAGTTTATACATGTAATTATTGGGGCCCTGGGATATGTAACACACTGCCTAAATACCAATCTTGAGAAATTAGGCTTCTCAAAACAAGAAAGGAGAAAGCTAATTCGAAGATTACAGATCCAATCCATCACTGGAACTGTAAAAATCTGTAAAACTTTTCAGAAGTTTATCATTTAAATATACATGAGCATGTCTAGATATGCAACTATATGCATTAGAATACATACATAAAACAAAACATACAAATCTGCACATACATACATGCATACATACATACATACATACATACATACATACATACATACATACATACATACATACATCTGTTAGTCCATCCGTCACCCTGCAGTGAAACCCAATCTGTGCAGACGTTGAGGTGTCAAAAATATGTTTGTGTGTGAGATGCACACGCAGAGCGGACTGGAATGAGCGATGTCTATATTTTAATAGCAAACTTTCTGAATCGGAATCTATTTAGAATAATCTATTGGTTGATTAATTGAACATCTGTTAATAAAGAAGATGAGAAAGCAAGTTGTTTATTAGCAGCAGACAATCGTTACTATTGGCTGACGTCAGATGGCGTATAAATCTCTGCTATCATATGTAGCATCAGTTTCCAGCAATTTCTACAGTGATTAATGTAATAACAATATCCTGTGAATAAGATGACTAACATGACAATTATAATGCATGATAACATAAAAATAATATATCACACTGTACTAGTTTTATTTTTAATTAGCAGAATGACGCTCAACGAAATAGAGTTTACTAAAACGTTTCCCGTGGTATTTAAATGTATGCATCACAAAGCAAAAATGACGTGAAACTTGATAAACTGTCGCCAAAGTTCTCACTGGTTAATGTGTGTGCGAGTGTGTGTGTGTGTGTGTGTGTGTGTGTGTGTGTGTGGTGTGTGTGTGGTGTGTGTGTGTGCGTGTGTGTGTGTTGATGCAAACAAGATAAGAGAACAAGTTCATGAATATGTATATATATATATATATTATATATATATATATATATATATTTCTTTACTACCCACAAGGGGCTAAACACAGAGGGGACAAACAAGGACAGAAAAACGGATTAAGTCGATTACATCGATCCCAGTGTGTAACTGGTACTTAATTTATCGACCCCGAAAGGATGAAAGGCAAAGTCGACCTCGACGGAATTTGAACTCAGAACGTAACGGCAGACGAAATACGGCTACGCATTTCGCCCGGCGTGCTAACGTTCTGCCATATATATATATATTATATATATAATATATATATATATATATATATATATATATATATAATATATATATATATATATATATATATATAATATATATATATATATATATATAATATATATATATATATATATATAATATATATAATATATATTATATATTATATATATATATATATTATATATATATATATATATATATATATATATATATTATATATATATATATATATATGACTTTTTCACTTCCCGAGCGTTAAACTAATACATCTGTTTGTTGTCTACACCTGTCTTCGTCCTTTGTTTATTTTTTTGTGAATTCTCCCTATATATATATATATATATATATATATATATATATATAATATATATATATATACATACATATATAAAACGATCAGCCAATTTGGCTGATCGTTAGTAAGGAAAGACAAAGAAGAAAGAAGAAACAAAGGACAACTGAAGTGTGACGAAAGGTCACTTTCGAGTGCTACTGGTAACATGTAACCCAGTACAACCTGTTGCATGGTCGGGTCGTCGGCGACTAAACCGGCAACCCCACCAAGCTTGCTTGGTGAGGAGGTTGTTTATTGGACACCCTGCGGGATGAAAAACAAAACCCGTCAAAGGGCGGAGGACCTCTTGAGAGTCAACGACCATCCAATAAATGTTAGCACGGGTACGCAGAAATTCCGGGATGGTGTCCGGCGTGCTGAAAAACCACTGGGAGTGAGGTGCCTCTCAGCGTTTGTTAAAGCATGTCCCTAGGAGAAGGTCACTCTGATATAAAACCAGATATGCAGGGAATGGCATTGGACATTTTGGGGATCTTTGGTTTGTGCTAGAGATTACGGCACTCCCACATCTCTGAGTCTGCGACTCATATGGTACCAGACATCTTGCTTCGGCTTGTTTCTGGATAATGTCAATAAAGTGGAGAGGGTCTATGAAGTGTTGTGCAAGCCTTATTGGACCTAAAACTCTGCACAGGCATTGCCGACCTCTGCTCGATGCGTGCATTTTTTTCTTCTATATATATTTATCTTATTTTTAGTATATATCTTCTTCGTTTTAATTTTAGTATATATATATATATTCTTTTTTTATTCGGAAGTCCTGCGGCGATGGGAAGGTGGTGAAGCATGCCGACCTGACGGGTTGGTGGCATGTAGTCAGCGACCTGCACGTAGGTGACCCATGCTAGATATAAAGTCGTCTCCATGTCGCCCAAGACAACGGTAGGATTCGGTTGCTGCATGGGTGTCTGAACAGCTCCATTTGGAGAGGGCACTGCTCACCCGGAGACCGGAGAGGTTCTAGAAAAGGTGAACCAAAAACTGCCTGTCTTTCCATATCTGGTCAGTTTAGCGCGACTGACGGATGTCAACCCTGCGCTCGAAAAACAAAGAGTCTTTTATCTATAAAATCTGGACGGAACTTAAACATTTCATGTCGGAATGTGCGCACTCCGTTGGACAACAAGAGTGTTTGCAGGCCTGAGAGACACACTGCACTTGTTGCTCGTGAGCTGAACCGTTATAAAATTGATATAGCTGCACTCTCAGAGACTCTTATAGAAGGTGATGGTCAGCTTGAGGAAGTAGGAGGTAGATACACCTTTTTTGGAAAGGAAGGCAGAAGGAGGAGCGCATAGAGGCTGGTGTTAGTTTTGCAGTCCGATCTGATATCCTTAAGAAGTTGGAAGAGCTCTCTGTTCCTATAAATGAACGTTTAAAGACGCTACGGTTGCACTTGAAAGGTAAGCGGTTTGCTACTCTAATAAGTGCCTATGCAACTACTTTGACTAGCTGTGATGAAAATAAAACAATCTTTTATAACCAGCTGAGAGCCATACTTAGAAAAATCCCCAATTCTGATAAAGTCATTCTACTGGGGGATTTTAATGCTAGGATTGGAACAGACTGGCAAACATGGAACTCTCTAGGACGTTTTGGAGTAGGGAAAAGGAATAGCAATGGTCTCATGCTACTGGAGCTTTGCGAAGAACATGGACTTTACATTGCAAGCACTCATTTTGTGCACAAAGGTGATCACACAACAACATAGATGTATCCAAGGTCCAAAGTTTGGCACTTGCTGGATTATGTCATCATCCGCAAGCGCGACATTTATGACATTTGTAATGTCAAGTCCTTGCATGGACCATAATGCTGGACAGACCACAGTCTGGTGCGAGCAAAGTTCCGAATGGTGATTAGGGCGAAAGAGAGAAGAGGACCAGTCAGCATTCCTCGCCGTCTAAATGTCCACAGGTATATGATGTTGTGGTTAGGAAAGAGCTTCAGACTCGCTTGTCCAGCATTGAAACTGCTGCAGCATGGGAAGATTTTCGATACCAAGTTGTTCAATGTGCAGCCGAAACACTGGGGTATGTTACTGCCAGACACAGAGACTGGTTTGATGAGAATGATGCTGAAATTCAGCGATTGTTAGTGGTAAAGTGCCATGCCCACAGTGTGTTGCTGCACAGAGAACTGTCTACTGTGCAGCGAAGTCTAGCACTTGCCCACTATAACAGTATAAAATCACTACTGCAGCGAAGATGCAGAACACTTGGTGGGAGGATCTTGCTCGTGATGTTCAGGCTGCTGCTGATGCAAATGACAGCAAGAAGCTTTACCATCTTATGAAGCGAGCTTATGGACCTAAGAGCTCCACATCAGCTCCTTTGCTTTCCAAGGAGTCTTCCACTCTGTTTACTAAATCAACAGAAATCACAGGTCGCTGGATCGAACACTTCTCTGAACTCCTAAACCATGAGTCAGTTGTGGATGAAACAGTGATTGATACTATGCAACAAAGACCTATCATTGGCTCCCTAGACTCCTCGCCCTCAATAGATGAAGTAATGACATCAATAAGTAAATTGAATCTTGGTAGGGCACCTGGAAAGAATGGAATTTGTGCTGAGGTCTTGCGATTTGGTGGTAATTACATCACACAGTCCCTTCATGAACTTATTAGTGCAGTCTGGAGGGATGGTGCAATCCCTAAGGACTGGAAGGGTGCAATTATTCTTCCTCTATATAAAGGAAAATGAGCCAGAACAATATGTGGTAACTACAGAGGTATTGCTCTACTATCAGCTGCTGGCAAGGTTCTGGCAAATATTCTTCTTACCCATCTGAATGGGTGTCTCGTAAATGATGTCCTATCTGAATCTCAATGTGGCTTCCGATCTGGTAGAGGGACAATGGATATGATTTTCACAGCAAGACAGATGCAGGAGATGTGCTATGAGCAGAATATGGATCTTGTCCTGGTATTCATTGATTTAACAAAGGCCTTTGATATTGTAAATAGGGCCTTTCTATGGAAAATACTTAGCAAACTTGGATGTCCGTATCACTTTGTATCTATAATTAAATCATTTCATGATGGGATGGAGGCTTGGGTCAATGTTGGTGGTGCCATGGCGGGACCCATTCCTGTAGAGAATAGTGTCAAGCAGGGTGACATCCTTGCCCCAACTCTCTTTTCTTTGTACTTTGCTGCTGCTTTTACTCATGCTTTTGCTAAGATTAGCGCTCTGGGAATATATGTCAGATATCGATCTTCTGGCCGCCTCTTTAATCTTCGCCGATTTGCTACCAATTCAAAGGTTCCCCAGTCTATTATTCGTGACCTCCTTTATGCAGATGACTGTGACTTAGTCACTCATACAGTGGATGACATGTAAATACTCATGAATTGCATTTCTACTTCTTGCAGGGCATTTGGACTCAGCATTAGCCTGGACAAGACTGTTGTAATGTTCCAGCCTGCACCAGCTATCTTGGTTGAAGGAACGATTCTGAAGGTAGTAGATAAGTTTGTCTACCTGGGCAGCACACTCAGCCGTTCTTGCTCCCTGGATGAGGAAATATCTTTCAGGTTGCAGAGAGCAACTAATTCCTTCCGGTCTCTTCAGTCTTGTGTCTGGTCCCAACATGGCATCGCAAGACGAACAAAAGTTGCTGTATACCGTGCTTGTGTACTGACATCGCTCCTCTACTGGTGTGAGACATGGACTCTGTACAAACGTCAGGTAAGGGTCTTTGAACGCTTTCATCAGAGATGTCTCAGACACATTCTCAATATTGGCTGGACCTAAAAAATTCCAGACAAACAGGTCCTGAGGACAGCTGATATCGTGAGTATTGAGGCGATGGTGCACAAGCACCGGTAACGTTGGACTGGACACCTTATTAGAATGAAGGATAGCAGGATCCTTAAACAGATGCTATATGAGGAAATTGTTAGTGGAAAGAGACCCAGACAGAAACCAGGCAGCGATTTAAGGGCTATGTCAAGTCCTCATTAAAGGCCTGTGATATGCAGAACACTGACTGGGAGAACAATGCCTGTCATCGCCACAGATGGATGAGGCAGGTTAAGGAGGGGCTCGACACTTTTGAGAGAGCACGTATCCAGCATGAAGAACTTAAGCGAGCTGCGCGAAAGCGCACGGCTCGTATAGTGAATGGGGAAAGCTTGGTCTGCAATGTTTGCAGTTATGTATGCTTGTCAAGAGCAGGGCTCATTAGCCACCAACGGAGCTGTAAATGCAAAATATAAGTTAGTCCTAGAGCGCACAATGTTCCTGAAGGTCGGCAATGGTCTTCCTCGGTCACGTGTGGACGACCATCATATACATCATGTATATATGCATGTATGTATGTATGTATGTATGTATGTATGCATGTATTATGTATGTATGTATGTATGTATGTATGTATGTATGTATGTATGTATGTATGTATGCATGTACGTGTGTGTGTGTGTATGTATGTATGTATGTATGTATGTATGTATGTATGTATGTATGTATGTATGTATGTATGTAACTTGACTAAGTTCCTTTTGGTTTGCTTTATTTTGTCTTCAGGTGGACAGATAGAATTTCTGGATCGGTATTTCTTTCTATTTTCTTTCTATTTCGATTTCAAATCCCGCCGAGGGCAACTTTGCTTTTCATCCTTTCGGAATACATAAAATAAAAGCATTATTCAAGTGTCAGGTTCGATGCAATGTAACTAACCAATCCAGAATTGCTAGAACGTTGTTTCCTCCGGTACTTTCTATTCTGAGTTCAAATCCTGCGAGATCAATTTTACCTTTCATCCTTTTCGGGGTCCGTAAAATAAAGTATTATTCAAATACTGGATTCAATGTAATTAACTAACTCACTGGTTTCTCACATTTTTAACCTTGTACCATCTATTGTAATTTTTTTTAAAAATCATACCGATTACCACTAACCAGAAATCGTCGTAATTCAAGAAAGCTCCACTGACGAGGTGCACTAATATCGAAACTGTCTGTTTGTCTATTAACAAAAAGCAGATTTCCTGCAAAGAGTATATATAAATTTTGCGAAATTAATTCCTAACTTCTTTATGTTAACTCGCCACACAAATTTGAGAATCACTACCGATCACTGAAAAAGAATCATATGCACGGCTCTTCCTCTAGATTAAGCGGGAAAAAAATTTCCAATAGCTTTTTGCATTTTTTTTGTCCAACCACGAAGAAAATGTCAAGTTAATTATGGATTTTTCCTCTGTGTACTGCATTCACTAATTTAAAAAAAAACCCAAATAACTCTTTTTTTTTTTCGAAATTCATTCTGCTATCGCACTGAAGTTATTTCCCTTACATCATTTTATTTATTTCTTTATTTATGTAGTCCCTTTTTCAGTGTATGATTTTGCTTTGCTTCATCCCTCAACGCTTTTGTGTTTCCTAGTTTGTTTTTTTTTCTGTTTCTATTCCACACCCTCGTTCACTCTCTGTGTCTCTCGTTCCTGTTATTTTTTTTTCCGATTCTATTCCCCCCCAGCCTACCTTTAGTTCTTTTTTCTTCTCTGTCTCCTTTGTTTTTCAAAAATAAATATATATTTTTTGCTTTTACATTTCTTCTTTTGTCTTTTCTTTTCAGATTTTTTTTCCCTTAACTCCTCTGCTTCATCTTCTTATCTGTCTATTTTCTTAAATTTAAACACTCACAAACATACACACACACAATATAATGGAGTGTCAGTTCCCATACATACATACATACATACATACATACATACATTCATACATACACACATACATACATACATACATTCATACATACATACATTATAATACATACATCATACATACATACATACATCATACATACATACATAAATTCATACATACATACATACTACATACATTCATACATACATACATACTACATACATGCATACATACATACATACATTCATACATACATAATACTAACACACACATACATACGACATACATACAACAACATACATACAGTACCATACATTCACATACATACTACATACATACATACATACATACATACATACACACACACATACTTACTACATACATACATTCATGACAAAACATACATACACATACATACATACATACATGCATACATACATGCATACATACATACATACATACATTCATACATACATACATACACACACATACATACATACATGCATACATACATACTAACACACACATACATACATACATATTAACACACACATACATACATACATACATACTAACACACATACATACATACACACACATACATACATACATACATACTAACACACACACACACATACATACATACATACTAACACACGCACATACATACATACATACATTCATACATACATACATACATACATACTAACACACATACATACATACATATATACAATACATACATACATACATACATACATTCATGCATACATACATTCATACATACATACATACATACATACTAACACACACACATACATACATGCATACATTCATACATACACACACACACACATACATACATACATACATACTAAACACACACACATACATACATACATTCATACATACATACATACATACATATTTGTGTGTTAGTGTGTGTGTGTGTAAACTGGGACTCCGTCGGTTGATCTAATCACTGGCACAGCCTGCACGAGTAATTAACGTGCAAGTGTTTGAGCACTCCACATACACCCATACTCTTAACGTAGTTCTGAGGGAGATTCATCCTGACACAGAATGTGACGAGGTTGGCCTTTGAAATGCAGGTACTATTCAATTTTGCTAGCTGAGTGGGCTGGAGCAATGTGAAACAAAATGTCATGCTCAGGGACATAACACATTGCCGAGAATTGAACTCACGACCTTACGATCGTGAGCTTAATACCAAACCATTAAGCCACGTTGTATATATATATATATATTATATATATATGTGTGTGTGTATATATAGTCTGTGTATATATATTATATATATATATATATAATATATATATATATATATATATATATATATATATATATACAAAAAGAAAACAAGGACGGGTCATTCGGAGTTTTCTTTCCTCAGTCGATTTCCAGATTATCCTTGCAATTTTGGCAGGTTATACTCGAGATTGCTCCAATCTGGCCATCCCCAAGGAAAAACTAAGCTAAGAGCATTAGATTCCTTGGAAGGAAGCAGCGAATGTATACAAAAACAAGGACGAAAAACAAGCGGACAATGTTAAAATGATAACAGGACTTAACAACAGGTGTCTTTCGACTAAGGACGAAGTGAATTACACATGACGTGTGTGGAAACAAGGCCTTACTGCAGGAATATATGTAAATATATATAAATAATTGTTAAAATATTGAATGTTAGAAACACAAACTCGGGATAGTGTTAGTGCAAAAATTCAATTACTCTTTACGCTCAACTTTGCTTTCACTCTTCCGAGGTCCATTAAATGGTAAATCAGTCTAGTACAAGGAATCAACTAACCCCGCTCCCATTAGAATTGTTGGTTTTGTGCCAAACTTTGAAGCAATATAAAGTTGGTGATCTTTACGTTCTGAGTTCAAATTCTGCCGAGGTCGACTTTGCCTCTTATCCTTTTGGGGTCGATAAAAATAAATAACAGCTAAACATTGGGGTCGATGAAATCGACCTATCACCTCCCCCGAAATTACTGGCGTTGTGCTAAAATCTGAAATTATTATAAAGATGGTGAGCAAAATCGTTAGCACCTTAGACAAAAAGCATAGCGGCAATTCTTCCTATTACAGTAATCCCTCGACTATTGCGAAAATCCTGTAATAGACGAAAATCCGTGAAGTAAAAACAGTACTGAACTGTATATTTTTTTTTA
>NC_043006.1:58090971-58103471 GCF_006345805.1 Octopus sinensis
CCAGGCCAACATATTAAAGAACGGCAGTAGCCCAACATGTCGTGTATGTCAACAACAAAATGAAACCATTGATCATGTTGTCTCCAAGTGAAGTCTTCTAGCGCCTACAGAGTATCTCAACAGGCACGAAAGAGCTGCACAATATATTCACTGGGTAATTTGCAGAAACCTGGATTTGCCCCATGAAAAAAACTGGTGGGAACACAAACCACCCCAGTGCTTGAAAATGACCACATCTCACTCCTCTGGAACTTCACCATTCAAACTGACAGAAAGATAGATGCAAATATGCCAGACATCATATTGAAAGACTTCAGACAAAGAACATGCCTCCTCATTGATATGACTGTCCCAATCGATATAAACGTATCTGTCAAGACCTACCAAAAACTGAGCAAATATAAATATCTTGAAATAGAAATCAACAAAATGTGGAACCTGAAAACCAAAACAATACCTGTTGTCATAGGTGCCCTGGGAATGATAGCGAAAGGGGCTGATTGTCACCTAACTCAGATACCAGGAAACCCCAAAATGGCAGAAATTCAAAAGATAGTGCTCATGGGAACTGCTCATATCCTACGCAAAATACTTTCTATGTAATCTCAGGGTTTAAAACAAACATCATTTTCGTTTTTTTTTTGACATTCACTAGTACAACACCAAAAAAACCCCAAATATATGGCACACTAGGCATAACAACAACATGAACATCCAACCTGTTGCCTCTTGAGGTCTCTGGGTGAGACTTGGAGCCAACTTGTACAAATATAAAGCAAAAGTCAAACATAGAATAATAATAATAATAATAATAATAATAATAATAATAATAATAATAATAATAATATAATGATGATGATAATAATAATAATAATAATAATAATAATAATAATAATAATAATAATAATAATAACAACAACAACAACATCGAAAAATACCTTAGGAATATATGTCAGGTATCGATCTTCTGGCCGCCTCTTTAATTTGCACCGATTTGCTGCACCGGGAAATCTATAAGTGGAACCAGCTATCATGGTTGAAGGAACAATACTGAAAGTGGTAGACAAAGTTGTCCACCTGGGAAGGCACTCTCAGCCGTTCTTGTTCTCAGGATTATGAAATATCTTTCAGGCTACAGAGAGCAACTGATTCCTTCCGGTCTCTTGAGTCTCGTGTTTGGTTCCAACATGGCTTCACAAGGCGAACAAAAATTGCCGTGTACCGTGCAAGTGCACTGACATCGCTCCTTTACTCGTGTGATACATGAACCCTTTTACAAACTTTATGCAAAGGTCGTTGAACGCTTCCATCAGAGATGTCTGAGACACATTCTGAATGTTGGCTAGACATCAAAAACTCCAGACACACGGGTCTTGAAGAAAGCTAATATCTTGATTATTTCTACTCTAGGCAGAAGGCCTGAAATTTTGGGGGAGGGGCCAGTCAATTAGATCGACCCCACTACGCAACTGGCACTTAATTTATCGACCTTGAATGGATGAAAGGTAAAGTCGACCTCGGCAGATTTGAACACAGAACGTAAAGACAGACGAAATACCGCTAAGCATTTCGCCCGGCGAGCTAACATTTCTGCCAGATCGCCACCTGTGATATGTTGAATATTGAGGCGATGGTGCACAAGCACCGGTTACATTGGACTGGACACCTTATCAGAATGAAGGATAGCAGGATCCATAAACAGATGCTATATGAGGAACTTGTTAGTGGAAAGAGACCCTGACAGAAACCAGGCAGCGATTTAAGGACTATGTCAAGTCCTCATTAAATGCCTGTGATATGCAGGAGACCAACTGGGAGAGCAATGCCTGTCATTGTCACAGATGGAGGAAGTAGGTTAAAGAGTGGGGTCGACATTTTTGAAAGAGCATGTATTCTTCATGAAGAAATTAAGCGTGCTGCTCAAAAGCGCACTACTAGCGTAGTGAATGGAGAAAGTTTGGTTTGCAATGTTTGCAGTCGTGTATGTTTGTCAAGAGCAGGGCTCTTTAGCCACCAACGGAGCCGAAAATACAAAATATAAGTTAGTCTTAGAGAGCACAATGTTCCTAAAGGTCAGCAATGGTCTTCCGCAATCACGAGTGGACGGCCGTCATATATATATATGTGTGTGTGTGTGTTATCCACTACCGCTTGACAACCGGTTTTGTTGTGTTTACGACCATATAATTAGCGGTTCGGCAAAATAGATCGATAGAATAAGTACCAGGCTTTAAAAATTCTTCAAAGCGATGCCCCAGCATGGCCGCAGTCTGATGACTGGAACAAGTAGAACGTATAAGACAAAGCATACAAAATTTAATCTGTGTAGAAAAAAATTTTAAGCAACTAAGTACTCTACTACTCAAACGGAAAACATCCTCCAAGAGACGAGATGGTCATAAGTGGAATGCTTTTTTCATCAAGATTACATTCACTTGATCAAAGCTAGTTAAATGATGTCTACGATGACAACGACATCACCAGCTACGATATACGTGGGTTGATGTGGAGTGTTTTGCAAGATAATTTGACGTACATCAAAATGTCATATCAATTATATCTTCGTTTCTTCGTTCTTCACTTAGTCAGTCGGTGTTGTCGTTCTTGTATATATTTGTTTAGCTTTTTTCTCCTTATAAAAAACGCAGACCAGCTTTTTTTTTATTTTCTTTTATTTTCTTTCTTTACATTTGAATAAATTGTGCAGATACAAAGAAACGTTAAGGAAAATGACAAGATCAAAAAAAAAAAAAATGAAAGAAAATAATGTAAAAATTGTGAGATAAAATAAATGCAATATAGAATAAGCAAACGTAGTACGAATAACAAGAAAATATATATAATATCAATGACAGAGAGAAAAATTTTTAATAAAACGAACTCGTTGCTACATGTGCGAGGACGGACTTCTTTACTGCTTGATTGTCGTTTTAGAGAGAACATAGAACAGTGATTCGATACTTAAGGATGTAATAAATGGGATAGATATACACCATGGTAACATGGTGATATATATTTACTCTATAAATTTATTTATATCACTTTGATATTATCTGTCCAATACGTGTATACTAATGTTTGTAACCATTCCTTCCTCTCTTTGTTTGCGTGTGCGCATGTGTGGGGACGAGAGTGGCTGGATGTATGTATGTAGATAAATAGATAGATAGATAGATAGATAGATAGATAGATAGATAGATAGATAGATAGAGATAGCTAGCTAGCTAGATAGATAGATAGATAGATAGAGATAGCTAGCTAGCTAGCTAGCTAGCTAGCTAGATAGATAGATAGATAGATAGATAGATAGATAGATAGATAGATAGATAGATAGATAGATAGATAGATAAATAGAAACACACACTATAATACTAACCTGCATATACACACACATACAATCATACACGCACAAACACACACGCACACAAAATGTAATACGTAGCGCATGCGCTCGAAGCCTTCTCCTCGAAGATCTAATCTAGTTAAAATATATCAACTAGAGGCTCGAGATAGTAGCTGTAATTTGTGTTGAAGAGAGGCTTTGGAAATTCTTAAATGTAGGTCTAGTTTAATTAATGAGCATAACGAGTTACTAATCCGTTACTCAAACTTACTTAATAAAACTTTCTTAAAATTTCCAAGAAAAAATCCACATAGCTAGTTTACCTTGATTCAACAAATATTAATGGTAACGTTCGTATCTTATTAATTCTACCCCGTCGCTTGAATTATTTGTTGTGTAACCCGCCAATCACTCATTTCGTAACTAATGTATCTAATTTTTATCCTTTATTAATGTATCTAATTGACTTCAGATTTATTTGGAGACGACCCGATATTATCTAGAACTATTTAAAACTAATGTCCGGGGTCAGCACTAATTTATTCTTTGCTTCTATTCCGATGAACAAACGCTGGTCAATTAATTTATTATTGAATAGATTTACATAATTTCTTTTAATGTACAAATTAATGTGTAAATTGATGAAATAGTTCCACTAGCTATTGAAACGACCGTAACCTTTAATAAAGTTATGTTATACCATCTGCGTTCATTCGTCTATTTACTATTATACTCTGCGATAAATGCACCCAATGATTGATTAGTAAATGTGCTTCGATTTAAAGTCTATAATAAACGTCCTGTGGATTCAATGAAGATAGATTCTGAATTATCTCCCTTGACATTCTGATAACCAGGTTTGCTACATGGTATACTTGCTGACTGAAATATTCGCCGGAATTTTCTCAATCTCTAGTTGTCCGTACTATGTGTGTGCATTTGTGTGCTTTTGTTTTATTTGTGTGCGCGTTTATGTGAGTAGATTCAGACAGACAGACAGACAGACAGACAGACAGACAGACAGACAGACAGACAGATAGATAGATAGATAGATAGATAGATAGATAGATAGATATGTAGATATGTAGATATGTAGATAGATAGAGACAGACAGACAGACAGACAGACAGATAGATAGATAGATAAATAGATAGATAGATAGATAGATAGATAGATAGATAGATAGATAGATAGATAGATAGATAGATAGATAGATAGATAGACAGATAGACAAACAGACAGATCGACTGGCAGGTAGACAGATAGATAGATAGATAGATAGATAGATAGATAGATAGATAGATAGATAGATAGATAGATAGACAAACAGACAAACAGACAAACAGACAGATCGACTGGCAGGCAGACAGATAGATAGATAGATAGATAGATAGATAGATAGATAGATAGATAGATAGATAGACAGACAGATAGACGGACAGACAGACGCATGGTTGGTTTTCCCAGTTGTGATCGATATTTTCCCTCTAAATCTCTGTTAAAGGACCAGCCGCACATTCAAAAAAATTGTGTAGGAATACTTCACGTAATCTTATGATGTTATTACATTTGCTGTTGATTTTATACATGTAATGTACTCGATTTTCACTTTACTGTTCAGTAGGTGTTGTGCAAATGACATTATGCGACACTCAAATGCGAGTTAACGAATAGATGACCGCATTTCGGCCATAGCTGGAGGAGTTCAAGGGGAGGTAACTTTGTTCCTCACAATGGGTTTTTTTATTACGTTTTTACGTTTCGAGACTTTATTTTATTATTTTAAACTCGCTAAGATTTTATTTTATCTGCATGAGTAAAGAGGCTATGTGATTTTATCAGAAGGTTAGTTGAGTAGCCTCCACTGCCAAGTGCAAGAGTAGACGTGAAAAAAATGGTAACTTTTCTGACTGGCCATAACTAAGGATATACTAGTCGACTAGGCAACTCCAAGTAGCGTTTTGGGCACCACATATTAACGATAATAGCAGTATTAGCGATAATATTTACACCACGGCTGGAAATTGATTGACGAGAATGGGAAATAACCCACTACCTTCTAACCTCACAGCCGACAGATGGCGTAGCCGAAAGAAGACGACATAGCTTGAAGCCAATGACCAGCCGATGACTACCAGAAGAGGGAGATAACTCCCCGTTCTTTATATCTGGTTCGTTTCCCCGCCATACTTTAAAGAGACCATAGGCTAACAAGTCATAGGGTCTGATGATACGCCATAAATATACTCTTTCTCTTTATGGCGAGAAACCCAGGGTAACCCTATAAACAGGCCTTCACCAGTAATAAATATAGACGGCTCTAGTTCTTAGAGTGTGCTTCTCCGTTTTTATGTTTTCTAAAAAAAAAAAAAAAAAAAAACTAACACTTCCTTTTTCCATGCTTAGATTCGAAACGCATGAAAAATCTTGGGGGTGCATGTCCTGAATCACAAGCAAAAACACTCTATTTTACCAGTCTGATATTTAGAGTTTGTTTAAACGCCTGCCAACAGAAATCTGAAATATAAGAGGAACCTCTACGGAAACATACAAATAAAATAAAACAATGGATAAACTTCTAACGACAAATGATTGGCTGATCCGGTCAACCATGATACACTCGGGGAAGATCATCTGCTACACTCAATCGTACATCAAATTTCTAGCCATAAGGCGACGACAAAACTGAAAGAAAATGAATTAAGGCGGTGCTACAGCATGGCCGCAGTCCTACGACAGAAGCCATTAAAAGTATGTATGCTTGTATGTATGTAAGTTATTCTTTAATACGGATAGTATTGAATGACTTCGAAGTTTCGACCTACTAACCCCATCATCACTGTCCGACAGTGGTTCAGCAAGCCGAAACTTCGAAGTCACTATCAATAGTATTCTTGTTAAAGAATAATAAATATGTAGTCTACAAAAAGAATTGAATAATCTTTAAGCTTCTAGTAAAATTGTTTTTATTATAACTTAAAATAAGGCGGCAGCAAGCTGGTGGAATCGTTAGCACGCTGCGCAAAATGCTTAGCGGCATTTCTTCTTTCTTTAAGTTATGAGTTCAAATACCACTGAGGTCGACTTTAACTTTCATCCTTTCGAGGTCGATAAAACAGTACTAGTGAAGCACAGGGGTCGATGTAACTGACTTCTCCCTCCCCTCAAAAATTCTGGCCCTGTGCCAAATTTTGAAATCATTATAACTTAATATAAAAACAAAAGACTAATATATATTCTGTAAACAATAATGATATTTTATAAGCGGAAAACCCACCTTTTTCTGTCGAGGGCTTATTATCCGCCAATATTAGACTATTTTCTTTTAGTCAATATATGGTAATCGTTTGTAAGCTTTTAAAATATTATCATTTGCAGATTTGTCGAGTTACCGCTTCTCAAACTATCGCATATATATATATATATATATATATATATATATATATTATATAATTAAGGGCTCAGTAAAATAATTTACTTTGCCACAAACTGAAATTTTTAGAGATAGCAGCCAAAAAGTTTCTTTAGCCGAAGAATCTCCCTGATAGTGCTTACTCAAAAATAATTTACGTAGATCTGGAGGGAAAACAACAAAATATCACATGTACAAAGATTATTTGAGAACGCTCACGTTTCTAGATTAGCCGAATTAAAACTCGACATTTCTTTCGTTAGCTCAACATTTCTTAATTTGGATTTGAAAGCACTAAAAATAATGAACATACCCATCCGACATGAATCACCTCAGACGAACATCTCCAAACTGGTAGTGCTAGCGAATTCAAACAGTACAAGTAAAGAATTTATGTATTTCCCCCTTCCATCCACGTGAGTTGTCGAGTAAACATGGTTATAACGGTGAGAACCGCAGTAAAAGAGGAACAGGGAGAAAGGAATTGTATTATCAATAATTAAGGGTAAAATCAATTAGTTATTAATTAATTTCACCAAGTAGTGTTCAGTATGTAAAAGGACCATTCAAGGCGTATTCAAAATATTACGTTATATAATTAAGGGCTCAGTAAAATAATTCACTTTGCCACATACTGAATTTTTTAGAAATAGCAGCCAAAAAGTTTCTTTAGCCGAAGAATCTCCCTGATAGTGCTTACTCAAAAATAATTTACGTAGATCTGGAGGGAAAACAACAAAATATCACATGTACAAAGATTATTTGAGAACGCTCACGTTTCTAGATTAGCCGAATTAAAACTCGACATTTCTTTCGTTAGCTCAACATTTCTTAATTTGGATTTGAAAGCACTAAAAATAATGAACATACCCATCCGACATGAATCACCTCAGACGAACATCTCCAAACTGGTAGTGCTAGCGAATTCAAACAGTACAAGTAAAGAATTTATGTATTTCCCCCTTCCATCCACGTGAGTTGTCGAGTAAACATGGTTATAACGGTGAGAACCGCAGTAAAAGAGGAACAGGGAGAAAGGAACTGTATTATCAATAATTAAGGGTAAAATCAATTAGTTATTAATTAATTTCACCAAGTAGTGTTCAGTATGTAAAAGGACCATTCAAGGCGTATTCAAAATATTACGTTATATAATTAAGGGCTCAGTAAAATAATTCACTTTGCCACATACTGAATTTTTTAGAAATAGCAGCCAAAAAGTTTCTTTAGCCATTTCTACTACTTTAAGAAGAATCTCCCTGATAGTGCTTACTCAAAAATAATTCACGTATATATATATATATATATATATATCAATGGCGTGCGGTGACTTCTGAGGCAGATCATGCAATAAATACTTGATGCATATGGCGGAGACGTAACCCAACCCCTCCCTTATCCTTAATTTTTTTTTTTTTTTAAACCGAAACCCATGTTTTCGGAGATTTCGGTTCTGAAAAAGGAAATGATGAAAATCGCAACTTCAGAATTTCAATCCCCACCCCCATTTCTTAATTTTTCGCTTTTTCCAGAAATTTTTTTTTTAGTGGGAAATACGTAGAAAAATACGGGAATTATGATTTTGAAAAAAAATTGTTTGTAAAATTTCAATTTTTCCAAAAAGATTACCCCACCCCCGCCCCTCCCGATTCTACGGCCTTCAAGCAGGCTATACACATACTAAAAATAATAGCTACATGTCACAGGAAATTGTTGGGCGAAAAAAAAAACTGCGGTAAAATAATGAAAGAAATACGTAATCTTTCTGTAATGATTTCTTTCAGAGAAATTTCCCGCAGTAAAATGAGGTTTACTGTGAGAAAGTTGTAAAAAAGAGTTTGTTGGAGATTTCTGCACACATAATTTTTGAAACTTTCAAGAATCATTTTGTAGAAAAATCACTTGCAGTTGCAAAAAAGAGTTTGTTTGATATTTGGCTGTTATTCCTGCCCTCATATTTTTTGTAACTCTTAAGTTTCATTTTGTAGAAAGAAAAAAACACTTTAATTTCACTTTGTTACAGTATACCTCATTTTACTGCGATCTTGAATTGTAAATCAGTTTCAACAGAACGGAAAGATAATTTTAGTAAATCAAGGAAAGATTAATTAGCTATATTACATTTCTGATTTCAGATTTTTTTTTTTATCAATACAAAGAGGATGGTTAATGATAATAATTTCAAAACTTACGACAGAGCGAAATAGATGTTCCAAAGTCACGACAACATTTGAGCTGACTAAGTGAGAATTATGGGATTCTTGATATGTTTTGGTCGAAATTTTTACGGGTCAAAGAGTCAAACCCATTCAATCATTTAGCCTATCTCGTTAGCGACATCAATTACAAAGAATTGCTAACAAAAAAGAAATGGTAGAAATGGAGGAGAAGCCAAAACATGGGTTTTTTCTGAAAGCATGCCTTCCGTAATTATTTTATCGAGATAAAAAAGAATCTTACAGGCGAAAGGTGAGGGACAAAAGATTCCAAATGCGTTTAAGCATGCCTGGTGAAAGTAAAATGGAAACTCAGCGAAGTATCAATCTGGACAGGTTTCCTTTGAAACAAAGTAATTATTTTAGCTCAGTTTCCAATAATTTGGACAACTTTCCAATGTGGTTATAAATGCATTACATTCTTAAATTGACTTTGAGCAATTTAAAAATCAACGGTCATGCAGTACCTGACTAGCATGTCTCGACTGCACACCGCTAATGTATATATATATAGTCCCACCACGAAACACTCCGGGCCGACTAAAGCTTTGTCAATGGCTTTGGTAGACAGAACCGAAGAAACCCGTCATACGTGTGTGTGTCTCCACCGCTCGACAACCGGCGCTGGTGTGTTTACGTCCCCGTAACTTAGCAGTTCGACAAAAGAGACCGATAGAATAAGTACCAGATTTTAAAAAATAAATACTGGGGTTGATTTGTTGGACTAAATTTCTTCGAGGCGGTACCCTAGCATGGCCGCAGTCTAATGACTGAAGCAAGTGAAGGATAAAGACATATACGACAGGCTTCCGCACAGTTTCTATCAACCAAATTTCAATCGCAAGGTATTGGTCGTCCTGGGGCAACAGCAGAAGACACCCAAGATTGTGTACAATGAGTGTGAACCCATAACTGCGTGATTGCAAAGCAAGCTTCTTAGCCTCACAACTGTGCCTGCGCCAATGTTTAGAAAGGACACATTAGATAATGTACACTGACACATTCTATATCTTAAGAAAATGAGTGGATGGTCACCTCTGGAAAACCTGCATGATTCTAATCAATCAGGACTCACACACAAATAATAAACAGAAAATCATTGTTGCGCTAAGATTCGAAATCTATAGAGTTTATACTAATTATCTCCCTTACATCAGAAATAACTTGACCTTTCATAGTGTGGCGGTATTTAAATTTTTCACGCTTTCGTTTGTGTTCCTTAGTGCTTGATCACTCCAAGCAAACTTTTCAAGGCATGGGGGGAGGGTAATTTTAGTTGTAAATGCTGGCAGACTTTTGGCTGATGAGAAATTAGGCGCCTATTTGACGCTAATTTCGAAACCGGTACTAAGTTGACCAGCATTACTTGTTCTGACCTACGAGAAGTAAGATGTTATTATTGTTCACTGGAATTTTTTATCAAGTCTGTAATAGATTTGTGACTATTCGGTGGCATAGAAGTATTTTTGACGTCTATTTTTAGCGATGTAGATGCTCATGTAGTGCCCTACTGTATATATGCACATATCTAATAGTGTATTGAGGGCGGCGAGCTGGCAGAAAGGTAAGCAAGTTGGGCGAAATGCCTAGCCGTATTTCGTCTGCCGTTACGTTCTGAGTTCAAATCCCGCCGGGGTCGACTTTGCCTTTCATCCTTTCGGGGTCGATAAATTAAGTACCAGTTACGCACTTGGGTCGATGTAATCGACTTAATCCTTTTGTCTGTCCTTGTTTGTCCCCTCTGTGTTTAGCCCCTTGTGGGTAGTAAAGAAATATATCTAATATTGTGTGTATATATTTTGTTAATTTGTACTCCTGACAATTCGCTTGCCACTCGTGACGGTATTTTAATAATACCATCCCTATATTTATATCTATACATATAAATTTGACATGGGTGATTCTTTCTTGTCTTGGGATTCACGGTCAAACGGCTGGGTGGAATTGCGCGAAAAATTACACAGAATGATCCGGTGGTGATGCTGGTCTTTGTACGTTTTTCATAGCTCCTATGGTTACTGAAAGAATCTACTATAAAAATACTCCTGTGTTTATGAATGAGAAAGGAAGGGGTGATAGATGAATAAGGATGGAAGGGGTGGCGTAATATTTTCTTTTTAGCGCCCATGGTTACCGAGATAATTTACTATAATAATATTCTTGAGTTTAGGAATAAGAAAAGAAGGGGTGATAGATGAATAAGGAAGGAAGGGGTGAGGTCATATTTTCTTTTTAGCTCCCATGGTTACCGAGATAATCTACTATAATAATACTCTTGTGTTTATGAATAAGAAAGGAAGGGGTGATAGATGAATAAGGAAGGAAGGGGTGATGTTATATTTTTTCTTAGCTCACATGGTTACCGAGATAATCTCCTATAATAATACTCTTGTGTTTATGAATGAGAAAGGAAGGAGTGATAGATGAATAAGAAAGGAAGGGGTGATGTCATGCTTGGTAGTGGAATGATGAAAATTGTACGCTGAAAAAATAAATCAAACAGCGTTTCAACTTTGTGTGAATATATGTGTGTGTATGTAAAAGGGGTGGTATGTGAATATGTGTGTTTGTGTGCGTGTGCGTATGCCCGCGCAATGGAAGTGGGATGGTTCATCTTTGTTCGCTTAGTATTTGGGTTTCATTTGGTTGAATCTTGGTTGTTTTTTCTTTTTTTAATTTTAGCGTTTTGACAGAAAAAAAGTCATTCTAAAATTGTTTTTTGACGTAAGCATGTCCAAACAAGTCGAATGCTTACACAGAGCAAGTTTTACAGCCATATCATCCAAACCGACCGGGTGAAACCGAACTTAGCTGCTAATACACACACACACACACACACACACACACACACACATATATATATATATATATAATATATATATATATATACATATATATATATTATATATATATATATATATATATATATATATATATATATATATATATATATATATATATATATATTATGCGCCCTTTTTCAAGCCTAGCCAGGCTCATGGGTCCGGTTTCCCGGTTTCTGTGGCGTATGTGTTCCCCCCAGCTGGATGGGACGCCAGTCCATTGCAGCGTTACTCAAGAAACAGAAGAAAGAGAGAGAAAGAGTGAAAGAAAGTTGAGGCGAAAGAGTATATATATATATGCATCTATGTATACATATATATTATATATATATAATATATATATATAATTAAAAATTGTTGTGTTTGTTTTCTTATATACTTTTGGGAAATTTTTCCTTTTGTTTTTCAGATAGCACGGTAGGAGGAACTTATTTTCAGATCTGTTCCGGACTCTAAAGACACCCAATCGCAGTAAAGTTATTAAACATGGCAATAGATTAACTTCACCACATATCAAGATGGAATACCACCCGACAGGCTTTCGGGTTCTATCAAAGAAATTTCTTATCGTTAAATGGATACATATCCCCCGTTCCGTAGATGATAGTTGAAGGCCCCAGGCAAAACTACCATTCTGCGTCACACACTGCGTCTTCGTGCTTTAGGTATACACTCCATCAGGGCTC
>NC_043006.1:58110971-58130971 GCF_006345805.1 Octopus sinensis
ATTAAAATGGATGAAATACAAACCTATTTCGGATTGATCACCGACAAAGACGATGAATCTAGGATAACACCATCAAACGGAATAAAAAATTAAATTAAAGAAAAGACTATTGTCTATAAAGTATACAATGTAGAGAAAAAAAAAGGATTTGAACACCTGGAGGAAAACACCATCGAAAAGTGTCTTGGTGCGACTATGAAAGATATCTAACCAGAGGCGGTAAATTTGCCACAATAGAAGCAAGGTTCGAGTCAACGGAGCGTGCAAGGGAGTACTCGACTCGAACCTTGCAAAGTGGAAATATTTGATTTTTACCTTTATATCTGGGACGTAGGACGTCCCGGATAAAAATTTTAAATGCCCCCCCCCCCCCCGAAGTAGAGGTAGGCTGGATTGTAGCCACACTTCTATACAAGAGGGAGGACAAGATACAATTGATCGAAATTGCAAGAGACGGGCCTACAACTCCAGTCTGTTATATATTTTGAGTATTGTTATCACTAGCGATATCAAGATATAATTTTGTATTTTGTATTTTATCTGTAGATGTATATATATAGATGTACATGTAATATGTACACATATATATACACATATATACATGCACTAGCACTATGACCCGGCAACGACGGGTCATAATGCTAGTACATATATATATATATATATATATATATATTATATATATATATATATATATAAAGATGGAGTTGGATTGAATTAAGGTCGTATTAACAAAATAAATGAAGTTGCTCGGAGGTGGGGCTGAAAAGCTTCATTTCATCTTTTCATTTTTCATTTACATCTCATTTTCTTTCATTCATTTTTTTTGTCCCCACATGTTTTGTGTTGTCCCCTCTGTGTTTACCCCTTGTGGGAAATAAAGAATAACTTTAGTTCCAGACCTTTTAAGGTCTAGCCACTGACCACACAAGATACAGCCAGTTCCAGCGACAATGCCAGACTCAACCTCTGTCTTTGTCACCACCGTTTTCTTAACGTCGTCAACATCATCTCTCTACATACACAGCAACCAGCAACTAGCACAGGTTTCAACATAGCACTGTTTGTGAATTCACCATGGTTTAACAGCGAATATACAACCTACGAGAACTCCTGTACAAGTGATCCAGGCAGCAGCATTACAGCCACAACATGTACGGCAACCGGCTCAGCATTATCGCCGCGACTTTTTGATACAGTATTTCTATGACCGTGTACAATTGACTACGAAATAGTATTTCTTATTCTTGTGTCTATGAACATTCATCTAACTTCTCATTATAGACTCTCTCACCGTCTTCATTTCTATTCTTATATGTTCTTAACGCACACGCATACATCCATATCTATACACACATGTACTTTGTTCTCATGACAGCCTATCAATTATCCTGTATACATATCGCGCGTGCGCACACACATGTTAGCATATCTCTCAAACTTTTACTCGGTTGTACCTCTCTCTCTCTCTCTCTCTCTTTCTCCTCTGGTACATATATGCATTATTCCAGTCTTCTGAACGAAGTCATTATTATATGGTTCCACCGTGAGACTACATCCATCTAAAAGTTCATCATTAACATTATCATATATAGTAAGTGGCTTTTTTGTACTTGAACAGTTTTTTCGTGCGAGAAGCTTCAATGTTCGGCGATCAATTTTTTGCAATAAGTCTAAATGTTTTTGCATCACGATATATCAACTTCCAGTTTTGTTTTCTGTTTATTTTACGTAACTATGTGTAGCTATGAAACTTTATATGCCGTTTCAGTCTTATTTTCATTAAGTTCTACTTTCAAACGTATTAAACCAAACATCGTTTTGTACCTAATGTTCAAAAATGTCTTTTCGATATACTCTTCCTTCTTCTGTATGCCTAGCAGACACTCGGTCATGATAACTACAACGCCTTGCTGTTCAAATACTGCCAATGTCTACGTTTCTTTGTAATGGGCAGGAATGGCCCCAGATATTTTATCTTATTAAGTCAAAATGTTTGCATATTTTGGTAACTTTTTTGTTTTATTCGTCAAGTTACACAAAAACAGCCTAGCATTCAAGGTAGAGGCCATCGTGTTGCACCGTCTGAAGCCACCTGTCTGCTAGTTCTCTGATCCTACGCTGAGACCAGTTCTTTTCCTTCGAGGCGAAGAACTTGTTCACTGAAGCTTCCACCCCTTCTTGGTTGATGAAGCGTCGTGAGCGTATAAAGTAAGAATCTGGTCTTGAAACGGAACAAGTAATAAACTAGGTCCAAACTCTATGCTGGGTGTGGCATCATTTCGATTCCCTCAAGTTTCTGGAGTATATTTCGGGTTGTTCGAGTGCAGAAGAGTTGTTTTGCTGTAGAAGAGATCGCTTTCTGTTTACCGGTTGGCATCGATGTTTCAACCGTCTGCAACGAAGTCGTAGGGAATTATCCCCTCATAATTCTACCAGACTCAGAGCATCTCCTTGTTTTCGAAATGTCCATATTTGGCGACAGCTTCCAGAATCTGATCCTTGATTAACCAATACTTATGCACGTTAGGATTGCGAAAAAATATCCCCCTCAAATTATTACTTGTTCCAATTCAGGTAGATAGGATTGTGAGATGTTAGCACCAAATCAACAATGACGTGAGAGAGTGTATGTGCGTATGTGCGAGAGAGAAAGTGTGGTGTGTGAATGAGAGAAAGTGGGTGAGAGGGAGAGAGAAAGAAAGTGATAGCAGACATGTGGCTGCTTTTGATGTAACTTGATGAATAAAGCAAATAAGTTACCAAACTATTACAAAACTTTTGACTCAACACAATAGCTGCATTAAATATTGCACGTATGCCATTCGGCCAATGCTCAGTCGATTTCATCAGGTCCCGTTTCTTCACATCCAGTTGAGGTTTTGGCAACTGATGAACCACATTCAGATTCTACTTCAGACTACGGGGACTGTGAGATTATGGTGCTTTGTCTTTTATCTTTTAATTGCTTCAATCATTAGACTGCGGCCATGCTGGGACACCGCTTAAAAAAATTTTTTAGCCGAACGAATGAACTCCAGTACTTACTATATTTTAAGCCTGGTACTTATTCTATCGGTTTCTTTAGCCGAACCGCTTAATTACGGGGACATAAACACACCAACACCGGTTATCAAGCAGTGGTGGTGGGACAAACACACACACATACACGACGGGCTTCTTTCAGTTTCCGTCTGTTAACTCCATTCACAAGGCTTTAGTCGGCTCGAGAATATAGGAGAAGACCCTTGTGCAAAATGCCACGCGGTGGGACTGAGCCCGAATCATGTGGTTGGGAAGCAAGCTTCTTACCACACAGCCTAGCAAAATGTTTTAATTAAACAAAAATGAGTGAACTAAAATAACTCGGCGTAACCAGTGGCATTTATACGAACAACATAGACAAATACAGGTATATCAAATACTACATAACAAAAAAATCTTGATTTATGTAAATGATTTTCGCCCCAGGAGGAAGTGTTACGCTTACCATTTTTTTAATGTCACTTACTCAATTGCAAAGACAAAATGCAAGACCCTATTCTGAAACTACGGTGTTATTCGTATTTCGTACCTGTCGTGTGTATCACAGGTAATACTCGGAGCATATTTCCCTGGTGTGCCTATGCATTATATATGATACACGTTCCCAATTTTTTCCCAACTATCAGAGTAACTTGGTACTTATGAAAGGAAAGATTAATATTACTCAGAATGTATGAAACAAGAGCTAACTAGAAGTCTGAAAACGAGCATGGACGTTTAGGACAAACTTATAAGAGTGCTCATTTTTAGGAATGAGAGCATTTATGAACTCTTTTTACTTAAAGCAGATATCATACAGACTAAATATTATGACTACAACCAAATGTTAAGCATTTAAGTTCAAGATTTTCACGTGAGATGTTAGTATCAAGTCAACAATGACGCCCACTCATGTTCCTACACGCGTGCACTTACGAGAGAGAGAGAGTGTGTGTATGTGCGTGTGTGCGAGAGAGAGAGAGGGGGGGAGAGAGAAAGAGAGGGAGAGAGAGAGAGAGAGGAGAGAGTGTGTGTGTGTGTTGTGTGTGTGTGTGTAATGTGCATGAGAGAGATGGAGTGAAAGGGGGAGAGGGGGAGAGCAGACATGTTGTTCAGCTCTCTCCAAGAAAATGACAATTTCTAAAAATATTATTTTCGTTTCAGCACACGATCTCAGATCAAATCACTTGCTATGCAAGTACACTTCCGTAAAAATATTATGAAAATGGGAAATATATCCTAAATAAATGAAGTATGCAAAAAATTAGGAAGATTCATATAATTTTAAATATTTTATACTAAAAAATAAAACACAGAAAACGGACACTCACGAATATAAACAAACATGTCGGCCGATACAAGGGGTGGTAACTTGTATCAGATATTATTAATGATACGAGGGTCCCGACAATAACGTTTCCAAATTCTTGATTGTTTTATTCAGATTTTTACTGTGCAAACTGGTTAGAGTTAGTGTTAGGGTTAGTTTTAGTTTTAGGGTTAGTTTTAGGGTTAGGTGGTGTGAACTCGCTTTAACTTCGCTCATTTTATGATGTGATATACAACAGAAATAATTATAAAACAATAGAGTAAATATTTTAAGACGCATGCAAGTTAGGGCACTCTACAACACATTTCTTGTCTTGATAGTAACCCAAATTTTCTACACCAGTCAATGGCCTTTCCGTTGTTCCCAAATCTCTTCCGAGGCGAAATAAGGTCATAGCATTAAAAATTTCCCGTTCAGGCACAAAATTTGACATAGTAGAATATATTAGTTATAAACTGTCTTTTAAGAAAATGATTGTGAAACGCTCTTACAATTCGCAGACGATATTGTCGGGCTCCTTGTATCATTAATAATATGACTGGTAAAAGTAAGTTACCGCCCCTTGTATCGTCCGACATGTTTGTTTATATTCGCAAGTGCCCGTTATCCGTTTGTTTTATTTTTTTGTATAAAATATTTAAAAATAGATGAATCTTCTTAATTTTTTGCATACTTCATTTATTTTGGATATATTTCTCATTTTCCTAACTTTTTTTTTTTTACAAGTAAGCGTCATTTTCTTTGAGAGGTGCGCTTCTAAAGAAGCGCCCAAAGATGTTCTAACCGCGGCAATCCTGTTTTTATTTCCCCGCCCAGATTATAATATCTTTAGGTCTAAGATTATTGAATGCAAATTTCTCTTCCTTTTTCTTGTTTGAAGACGCTAGGGTACAATGTATAATTTTAGAAGGATACTGATCACACAGAGGTACTAACAAGAAGAAAAATAATAATCAGTTGCCAATATAGATGACAAAAATCAATGATAATCAAATATTCACGTTTGAATCTGCCGGCGTGTGTTGAGAGTGAGTGGGTGTGTTATCGTTATCATATTCATTTGATCTCTAATATTACTTAACACTGGATAACCAAATTCTAATAACAATGCTCAGATAAATATGAATAACGAATGATTATTATTATAATCAAAAATCATTAAATTTAATAGTACATTATAAGACAAATTGGAAAACATCAGCCAAAGAAGGAGTTTCTTTGAGGTCTTTCAACTTATTTGAACTTACAACCAAGGCTCTTTCAAATCATAAGCCACCGTATTATAAAAGGGTAAAATATATTATATAACGTAGTCCTACACTACTCTAAGCAGAGGAGATGGTCATGGTAGGAATACTTTTATTCATAAGTCTCCTCAATGAAGGTTGACCTCTACCTGTAAACGACTGGAAATACATCCCCCATGTGGTAACATGCTCGAGTTACGATATAAGATAGATAGAAATGGCGAATTAAAATACGTTACCAAAATATAGGTAATGAGAAACATGGTAGATCTGTGCTTGAAGTTTTTGATTTGGTGAAATAATTTTTCTAAGGAAAAATGAAAAGAATATTTGTATATAAATAAAAGGTTCGACGACAAAAAAGAAAGAAAAAAGAAAAGTTGTGTTAAATGTTAGAGTAAGATGTGCGAGACATGAGTCAGATATTATTACTGGATCAGAGATGGGTTATCAAAGAAAAACAACTAGAGTGTAAAATTAAAATTGTTAATAATAGTGGCGAATATATCAACTTATCAGTAATGATAATTAACTTAATGAGCGTAAGAAAAATAAGCAGGCAACTTGTAAGCGTGTATGTTAAATTTGCCGGTTTGGTCTAAGATGACGAATTAACTGTATGTTTAAAAATATTTTCTCGTTCGTAAATTAGTTTTTTCAAGGTCTTCATTAGGCTTAAATTTACCAGAGATTCAATGAGTATAAAGCTACCATTAAAACTTTGAAGTAATGTTTTAATAAAAATAGTAGTTTCAATAACGAATTACTGAAACTAGCAATTGAGGGTAAGAAACACTTGAAGTTTGCTTATAATAATAATAATAATAATAATAATAATAATAATAATAATAATAATATGTTTTCTTTATTGACCTCTAAGGGTTCACAAATGGGGAGTGTCGACAGTGAAAACGATAAAATAAATTTTAATAATGGATAATTCCTCAAAAGAAGGAGACTTCCGAGTGATGCTCACGGAAACCCCACAAAACCAGATAGGCTCTAACCACTAGGGCATGTACCCTATTTTTATCGTCTATAGGCGCATTCTTAAAGTTCACTCGGACCATTCTTGCCAACATACATCCACCGTTTAACAAAACTCTCTACCCTCACTTTCCTTTTCAAGTGAAGCTTGGAAAAGTTGATGAGAGCTTTCCAAAGTGTAGTGTCTGTCTTCAGCCCTTTCAATATGGTCCACCACACAACCTCTTTCGCTAAGGCCACCAGGCAAAGAAACATGCAGGCTGGCTGACGGCACTTTCATGCCCTTAGAGTTTATACCGAAACGGGAATACCACCCCGGTGGCACTGCTAGACCTAGGATTCTGGAAATTATCCATACGTCCGTCTCGAAAGTCTTCCGGAACTGACTAGCCATTTGATTTTCCCCGAGAACGTAGTCGTACTTGCCCGCCGCTAACCTTCTATAGAGCGCCAGAGTGGAACTCCCACCGACTGCATTGCTCGACTGACAGAAGACTGTGAGCGCTAGACGATATTTAAGGCGCCACGCGCCCTGTCTAGCTCTACACTTGATCCAGGACTGCAGTTCAGACAAAGAGACGACCTGTGGAAAATCCTGTCTGACAAACGGCGATCACCTCTATTCACCTTCGGAGAAGCATTGGAGATGCCGTACCCTTAGAGCGTGTCGGCGATCAGCAGCTACGGCATATCCAGCCCTCCATTCAGCGGATGTTGACAACAAATAGGGCGCCTGACAAATGGAATGCGTCCCTTCCACAAAAGGTGAAAGTGTATGCGCTGGTTTGGTCAGGCGGTAATACATACGGGAGGTGATATAAGCATTCGTACCGGAGGCGATACAAGCATTTGTCACCTCTACACGACCTTCAGGATAACTTTCTCTCGACCCAATTCTGGGTGAAACTGGCTACCCTACTCGTCTTCTTCTCTACCTAGAGATCCGGACAAAATTAAAGTTGTAGCTGAGAAAAAGTTAGCTGACATGGTAATCTGGGAGCTATCTGTACACTGGAAAAAAGTAGCCTGTATCATGGTGATTCGCATTGGGTTTCAAGATACCGACATCAAGGGTGCTGCTCAATGCTCTGCGAATGCTGTGAATGTTGTAAGACATAACATGGACAGATGCAGCAGAGACTACAAAGCCGTAGCCAGTAGGACGGGGCACAGCAGGCGTTCTGACTGTGTACGTATGTTGCAATTCTTCCAACAACTATAGAACAAGATTATGAAAGATCTGAGCAAGGGAATCTTGGCTTTGGAGAGAGAGAGATGAGAGAAGTCGCTCCCACGAAGCTGGTCCTGAATAAGGGCATTAGTTATCACTCGTACTGGAGGCGCAAAGGACAAATTTTGATAGCCAATGCCAAGAGGAACCGTTTGAAGGAAATAAGTTTCTGACCAAGCTGAGAATGTTATTGATCCGGGTATGTTCTTGTTGTTCTCAGATGAAAAGAACTTCTTCAAGGACCAGTTGCATAAGATCTGGTACAACAGGTGGCTTACCTACAATCCATGTAATGTCCCACGTATCAGGAAAACCAAGATCCCCCAAACCGTGACGATCTTTTGATGCGTCTCCAGTGCGGATAACGTCAAGCTGCCCCACATCTTTGAACAGGGTCTTAGACTTAATTTAGACGACAATGTGATGCTGCTGCAGACTGCGGTCAATCCTAGCTACAGATGACTGCTGATGGAAGGCCATATGTATGTGACAGTAGGACTCAGCACCTTACCATACCTCTAGAAAGAGTCAAAAGTGCTTACCAAAAAATTTCTACGATTACAACAGCCCGTGTTTCTGACCTAATTTCCCGATTGTGATCTCATCTGCAACACCAAGGCCGGACTGGTGGCCAAGATCAAGGAGGTGTTCGAAGATCTCCCCGTGGACACAGTGAGGAAAGCACGCACCAGGTTCTGGAACCGTCTTGAGGCCGCAGTGGAAGCTGAGGGCGGTTACTTAGAGCAAACTATTATCTCCCAGTCATAATTAAATTAATAATTTTTTGATCTTTTTAAGATAATTTCATTTTTGGATGGGGTGTTGTGTCTCCTTTTCCTTTTATGCAAACTGTCCAATTTAGCCCGAACACCCTGTATACAACTCCTCAGCACTCACGCCATACTGTAAAGAAAGTAAACCGACGTACAAGAATAAATAATTACAGGTAATTTAGATGGTACTTTGTGAGTTTTTAAAATACTTTTATTTATCCAAATTACATATAAACAAGACAGTTGATTTTCACCTCCACTCCGGTGTATTTTGTCAACATCGCTTTAATCTAGTAATGTTACGTACAAAACTTACATGTTTCTAGCTTGTTCGACATCACGTCTTGATTATGTATTGGGTTGGTGCATAATTATTGCGGCTTTTTTTTAAACAAATTATATTCAACAAAAACAATAACAATATTTAACAAAAATATCTTTAAATGACGGTCTGACCGTCTACCAAGCAAATGGGAAGCAATAATTGAAGTAAGTAGATGTTTTTATTACATAATATTGCTTTTGTTGAATAAAATTTGTTGAAAAAAACCGCAATAGTTATGCAACAACCCAATAATTTGCATTATGTAACTAATAAACACCTTATGTTAATGAAACGTACGTAAGATGGTCACTAATTATCTTAAACGATCTCGCATGTTTTGTTTTGTTTTCTACATATACTTAATTAGTGACACAACTTGTTGAGTATATATATGTATCCATAAGTGATACAGCTACAATAAACGAAATTAAATACACACGTTCAAAATACTGGTTGTTTTGTTGAATGAGAAATACATGTTGATATTCAAATGAAAGATCACAGTATCGTGGAACTAGAGTTGCGAGACAAATTCCCAGCTTCAGTTTCAATAAAGGAAAACTATATACGTGGTCTGATCAAGTGTACGAGTGAGTCGTTCGTTTCTAGGATGGCAGAAAAATGTAGATATTGACGAACGTTCTGGGAGACCCGCAACCAGCAGAACTGAAAAAAAAAAAAGACATCGCAGATGTGCATGCAGCTGTGAGACGAAATCGTTGAATCACCATCCGTGAGTTTTCAGAGGATGTACAGATTAGTTACGTTCAGTCCCTCTCTGAATATTTGGGTATGAAATGCGTATCTGCCAAGTTTGTGCCAAAACTGCTTTCAGCTGACCAAAAAGACACTCGGGTTTCAGTTGCACAAGATTTCCTTGATTGTATCGAGAACGATGAAAACTTTCTGAAAACTTTGCGTAGGCCTCTGAGCAGGTATCGCCAAGCTTTTGTCAAAATTTGATGCAGATTCTCTGTTCAATTTCTATGTCATTGTCAATGCGACGATCACACGCTATACACCTTCCTTCCCAGCACTGCTGTAAACAGCGGTAGTGAGCTAGGATATTAAAACTAAGTACGCATGCACGGAGGAGTCCAAGATCAATCTGAGCCAAGCGGCTTCAACTCTGCGTGCTTTAGCTTCGTTACTAAGGCAACAGTCCGGATACTTACTGAACATACCACGTATAACAATACAATGAAACGGTCGATTAGATTCTACTTATTGTCTCCTTGTTTTATATAACGATTATAGTTTCTTTTTCTTTTCTTTTAGTAACACGAGAAATGTGTAGCCACTCCTTAAAATCGTCAACATCTGCTTGGACAATCTCATCGCTTTTGCATATGTCTTTATGTATGATTATAAGGAATATAATCCTTCCTATGCGTGTGTAAGCATGTATGTATGTATGTATGTATGTATGTATGTATGTATGTATGTATGTATGTATGCATGTATGTATGTATGTATGTGTGTGTGTATGTATGTATGTATGTATGTATAAACATGTGTGCGCACACAGCTGTCCCTCTTCGAGTAAGATGTCAATTTATGATGTCTGGTACGTTACTGTCTGCGATTGGATGAATTTCTTTCCTTTGTTAATAGTACGTATTGACAAAACAGCGTCACACAAACAATACAATAAAACATTCGATTAGATTCTATTAATTATCTCCTGGTATTATATTACGATTATAGTTTCTTTTTTTTTTCGTCAGTGACACAAGAAATGTGTAGGCACTCCTTAAAAACGTCTACATCTACTTGGACGATTTCGTCGCTATTGCATGTCTTTTAAAAGTGAGATGTCTACTTAGAATACATCAAGGTATTTTGGCTTCAAATGAAACGATGAAAGAGAAGATAATATAATTCTTTTCTATTCTAAGCACAAGGCCCGAAATTTTGTGAGAGGGAGCCAGTCGATAAGATCGTCCCCGGTAGCGACCCGAAAGGATGAAAAGCAAAGTCGATCTCGGCGGAATTTGAACTAAAAAGCGTAATGACAGACGAAATGCCGCTATGCATTTCGCCCGGCGTGCTAACGTTTCTGCCAGCTCGCTGCCTTGAGAAACTAATATTATTTTAGCTAATTATAATCATTTTTACTCTAGGCACAAGGCCCGAAATTTTGTGGGAGGGTGCCAGTCGATTAGATCGACACCAGTACGCCACTGATACTTAATTTATCGATCCCGAAAGGATGAAAGGCGAAGACGACCTCGGCGGAATTTGAACTCAGAACGAAATACTTATTTCTTTACTACCCACAAAGGGCCAAACACAGAGAGGACAAACAAGGACAGACAAACGGATTAAGTCAATTATATCGACCCCAGAGCGGAACTGGTACTTATTTAATCGACCCCGAAAGGATGAAAAGCAAAGTTGACCTCGGCGGAATTTGAACTCAGAATGTAGCGGCAGACGAAATAACTATTTCTTTACTGCCCACAAAGGGGCTACACACAGAGGGGACAAACAAGGACAGACATAGGTATTAAGTCGATTACATCGACCCCAGTGCGTAACTGGTACTTAATTTATCGACCCCGAAAGGATGAAAGGCAAAGTCGACCTCGGCGGAATTTGAACTCAGAACGTAGCGGCAGACGAAATACCGCAAAGCATTGCGCCCGGCATGCTAACCTTTCTGCCGGTTCGCTGCCTTGAGAAAATAATATCATTGTTACGCAACTATTATTTTAGCTAATTATAATACAATTATTTTCTTCTTAAGCCATTTATAGAACTGTATTTCTTCTCTATCAGGTTTGTTCTTAACGCTGGCTTTTCTACAAGTTTCAACGACTAATTTGGATTCTACCAGTGTGTGACATTACGACAAACAAAGGAACAGTAGTTAAAACTGTGATACAAAAGTATTCTGATTTAAATCTCATTACCTGAACTTATTTCCATTAAGAGAGAAAAAAGGTAAATATTATATATTTTTTTCATGGTTTATCAGCAATTATTAATGTTTTTATTTAAAAATTTGGGATCTTTTCGGTTTGAACGGCAGTTTTTAACATAATTTCTAGGTAACTAAAAAATTTTAAACTTCGTATACTGGTAGAATGTGTTTATAAAACATCTTTTTCTCTTGGATTTATTGTGAAAATTCTATAGTTTGTAAGATATTTGTTGTTTTTTCCTTCAATTTCTGCAATTTCAACCAATCACTGACGTCCATTGAGGTAAAAAAAACATTCTGTGCCGTATGAACATGTCCCTCGTTTAAGAAACAGATTGGGTTTATTTACATTTGTGAAGAAAAAAAATACCCTTCCCCCCACCCCTAACCCTAACCCTAAAACACATTGAAATGCAATAGATCGATACTAGGGTCATAATTATGGGTGACAATTTCATATGACACCGCTAGAAAAAACTGCCGTTCAAACCGAAAATATCCAAAATTTGCAACTCAAGATTTGTTGCAATAAAGCACAATATTAAATTCTTGATAGCGTAATCAACTACATCGTCTCCAGTATATTACTATTATTTCGTATGTAAATTGTGGTAAACTGTAAAACTGAACTCATGTGATCAAGAAATAATTACAAACGCTCAAATGTAACATTTCTCTATCACAGGCATACCATGTATTTTACTTACAATTTTAATGGTCTGACATGGGGATTATATCTACCCAAGCAAACTGTATCTATTGATTCTACAATTGATCTTTATTTTATCGAACAATTAAGAGGAATTGGATATATTTCTCATTTTTTTTTTCTTACAAGTAAGCGTCATTTTCTTGGAGAGGTGCGTTTCTAAAGAAGCGCCATATTTTGTCCTCCATTTTAAGGAAGAGATAAAATATATTTTTCATTCTTTCATATATTACTTTTTTCTCACCGTAGTGTTCAAGTTTAAAAAGTTAGAAACCTTCTTAATTTTATCAAAAAGCAATTTTTTCACCTGTCCCTTCTCCATTGGAGTCTGCTCCTTTCCTTGAGGCCCACCTCTTTCCATGGAATCTGCACTTCTATGAGTAATATTTGCATATTTCCAGTTCTTACAATCCTAAAGAAACTATAGGAGTTTCCCACCTCGTCACAAATAGTCTCAATAAAGAAAATAAAAATACGTCGGACAAATTGCATTGCGGTATTTAGCTAAGATTTGCTACATTCTCAAATTCCACCGTGGTCGAATTTACTTCTCATCCTCCCGGCGTTGATAAAATAAATTAGAACCAATCAAGTACCGAGTCGATTTGATTGAGTGCAACCTCTCACAAAGTGTATGACCTTCATGTTATGTATTTACTTGTTAGAAAATATTATCACTATGTCGATAAAGGTCGCGAGCTGACAGAACTGCTACAATGTCAGATAAAATGCTTAGTGGCATTTTTCTTCACGTTCTAATTTCAAATTTCCCTGTAGTCAACTTAGTCTTTCACCCCTCCGAAGTACGAACCAAGCATTGAGGTCGATGTAATCGACTTACCTCTATGCGTCAAAATTTGAAAGAATTATCACTTTGTTAAAACGACGTACAGCTAAAACCTTTAGAACACATTTGGAAAAAATTGCATAGCATTATTTCTTCCCGCACTTTACCTTCTGAGCTCAAATCCCACTAAGAACAACTTATCCTTTCAGGGCCAATAAAGTTAAGTCTTGGAGTCGAAAGTATTGACTGTACCCTGACTTCAAAATTGCTGGGTTCATGTCTCAATAAAACAGTAACATCACTGTGTCGGTAAATAGCAGAAGCAGTGAAACGCCAGACAAAATACTTTCAATCATTTAGTGGTGATCCTTTATGACCTAAGTTCAACATCGAGTACGTACGTCCGCCAAGGTGCGATTTTGAGTCAAATATTAGAAATCAACTTTATAATTCCATTTTTCTAATGTTAGAAAGTCGAGTTCAAAATATAATGCAACAAGAAAATTAGATAATATTAATTTCTCGTAAAGCGGCGAACAGGTAAAATTGTTAGCATGCCGGGGAAAATACTTAGTGGCATTTCGTCCGTCTTTACATTCTGGATTCAAGTGTCGCTGGGGTTGACTTTGCCTTTTTTTCTTTCGTGGTCGATAAAATAAGTATCAGTTGAACACTGGGGTCGATCTAATTGACTTAGCTGCTCCCACAAGACTGTTGGCCTTGTGCTAAAATTTGAAACCAATATTAATTTCTCGTCGTCTTCCATTTTGTATTGAATTTTTAAAATGTTTTTTTTTTATGTATTATCCATTTTATTCTTTTTGTACTTGTTTCAGTCATTTTACTGCGGTCCTGTTGGAGAAATTCATAAAAAAATTTCTTATTCATGTCATTATAACAATTGCAACGTCCTATGAGTGAATTTTCCGTTTGTTGTGTTTCTATTGAAATTTTTGGAGCACACACACATTGTCACCAAACATGACTAGCGTGTTCAAACACCTACATTGCTAGAAATAAGAGCCAAAAAAGCACGATTGTATTTAGTGACGGTTATAGGTTTCAACATTGCACACAGCTGTCTATATTAATTTTTTGTATGCACATTAGCGATTCGCTAAAACACCCATAGATCTTTATGGTGAATACATATGTAATAACAGAATTAAGTCTAGAATCAGTCGAATTAGCGGTCCCTTCTGATGAGGCTACGGAATTAGCCGAAACTGACCGATCAGCAGAGGGAATTTCTTGACCGGTGTTTTAGGGTGATTACAGTCGATGTCAGTACATAATGTATACAACAATTATGTGCTTCAACTACAGCATTAGAGCTTCTTAGCTCTTATTTCTAGCAATGTCGGTGTTGTAGCATCCTAGTCACATTTAGTGATAATTGACAAACAAGGACATACAAAAGGATTAAGTCGATTACATCGACCCCAGTGCGAAACTGGTACTTTATTTATCGACCCCGAAAGGATGAAAGGCAAAGTCGACCACGGCGGAATTTGAACTCAGAACGTAACGGCAGATGAAATACGGCTACGCATTTCGCCCGGCGTGCTAACGTTTCTGCCAGCTCACCGCCCTTATTAGTGACAATTATAGTTTTCCTTTTTGGTAACACATTGCACACAGTTGTCTATATTAATTTTATATATATATATATATATATAATCTCAAGATTAATCAGCCGAAATTGCTAAGATGATCTGGTTCTTGACTGATGACTGAGGGCTTCGAATGTCCCGTCCTGTGGTTCTTGTGTCGTCTCTGTGGTGTTTCATGTTCTTGTCCATGTCTGTAATTATATTTTACTGTTTACCTATATATATATATATATATACGCGTGCGCGAGCATACACTCACACACATACACATATAAATACTTTTTTGATAAATCACCTCAATAACTTGTCTTTGTTGTCATCGGAAAAGCCACATCTGGCATATCACTATTTTTATATTCACTGTGTATTTCAGTACCCACCTTTCCAGCTGCTGTCGTAAAACGTGTGTCATAAGCAGTTTTAACATTTTCGTACATTTAGAATTTTAGAATTCGGCTTTACAAGACTGGTTACAAAAATACACAAACACTTGACAGTCGCAAGAAACGAGGGAAGAGGCAAACAACTTTGTTTCCTTATAACTTTCAGAAAAGTGGATATTTCTGAATGAAATTTCTAACAAATATCTTTCAGATGTTGTAGATTCCAATTATATGACAATTTAATTCTATATTTAAGAGATGAGAAATTATGTACATTATTTACATTATTTACTATTTACAGATATTTGTCTTCATCTTGTTTGTTGTTAACTGAACGTTTCGGCTGATATACTCTCCAGCCTTCATCAGGTGTCTTGGGGAAATTTCGAACCCGGATTCTCATTCCTAAGGTATTTTTCGACGTTGTTGTTATTATTATTATTATTATTAATATTAATATTATTATTATTATTCAGGTCACTGCCTTGGAATCGAACTCGGAATCTTGGGGTTAGTAGCCGCACTCTTAACCACTACGCAATATGCCCGTGAGCATATGACCTGAATAATAATAATAACATCGAAAAATACCTTAGGAATGAGAACGCAGGTTCGAAATTTCCCCCAAGACACCTGATGAACGCTGGAGAGTATATCAGCCGAAACGTTGTGTTAACAACAAACAAGATGAGGACAAATATCCGTCAAATGTAAATAATATATCACAATTTGTTGAGAAAAATGTTTACGGAAGGGGGAAATTATGAAAAAAACATAGTTGATTCGTATGAATTATCGTTCAGATAATTGACACAGGCCATCTTTATTTCTTCATAACTTTGAGAAAAATGAACATTTTTTCATGAAATTTTCTACAAATATCTTTCATATGGTGTAGATTATAATTATACCGGAAATTATTGTGAAACGTTTTTTCTGGGGGAGGGGTGGTAAGTTTTGGAAAATTTACACAAATCAGCTTTGTTTCCTTATAACTTTCAGAAAAATTGGATATTTTTTAATGAAATTTTCTACAAATACCTTTCAGAGTGTGAAGATCACGATTATGTCGGAATTTAATATGAAAAAAATTTGGTGGACTTGTACACCTACATACTGACATATATCACATTTTTTTTTTTTTTTTCAAAATTTTAAGTTTCATTTTGTCTTCATATGTCATGTGCGTCAGTATGTACGAGTACGAAATCACCAATTTCTTTTTTGTCATATTAAATTCCGATATAAGCGTAATTTCTCTCTCTGAAATGCATTTGTACAAAATTCATCCATTTCTCTAAAAATTATGATTAAACAAAGCCGACTCGTGTGAATTTCCCGAAACTCTTCTCCACACCCCCAGAAAATCTTTCTACAACAAATTCCGACATCGTCATAATGTACAACATCTGAAACGCATTTTTCTTTTATCGTTTACTTGTTTCAGTCATTTGACTGCGGCCATGCTGTAGTCCCGCCTTGAAAGGTTTCAGTAGGACAAATTGACCCCTACCTTTTTAGCCTAGTAATTATTTGGTTAAGTCGTTGCTCTAATTGTGGAAAATATTTAACAGATCCGAAGTCTTGCTAATTCACGGTAAACCTTTCTCCAAGTCATTCATCTTTGTAGAACTCAAAATGTCTGCTATAGTTTTATATTTGAATTATTCTAAAATGTGAACAGCTCTAAGTTGTGACTTTAGAGATTAAAAAAAATCCTAAGGAACTATCACACCTGCATTCAGTAACCGAAAAGCAAGCTCTGGAAATTGTTTATTTAGTTACAGAAGAATGGAAACTGTCGTAGCTCTAAGAATCTTTATGGAACCCAATTTATAACTCTGATATTAACTTCGTTAAGTTTTGTGTCACATATATTTACAGAGATCCTTGAGAGTAGAAGTCTTTAATTCAACATTTCCTTCTTTTAAATCTCGGTTCTTTGCTTCTTTGCTTCTCAAATCTTTTCTAACTCTTCTGTTTTAAGTTTGACGGAAATTATTCTTGGGGGTTGGCACAATATGTAACGTTATCAGTTTTGCCTGCATTGCATCGAATAGCGTATCTAACAATAGAGGGGAAAAAAACATTATGGAAAAGGTTTAATAGAAATCAAAAATCAATCCTTCTTACTATAGACACAAGGCCTGAAATTTGGGGGAAGCGGGGTAGTCGATTATATTGATCCCGAGTGCGTAACTGATACTTGTTTTATCGATCCCGAAAGGATGAAAGGCAAAGTCGACCTCGGCGGAATTTGAACTCAGAACGTTAAGACGGACGAAATGCCGCTAAGCATTTTGCCTGACGTGCTAGCGATTCTGCCAACTCACCACCTTTAGAGAAAGCCAAAACTGATATCAACTGCCAATGTTTAAAACCTTCCTGTACAGTTATTTGAAGCAAGAGCCCACTCAGGCTCGAGATCTCTAACTTTTTTAATACAGTGATAAGAGATTCTTTATATTCAAACACAGTTTCAACACATCTTAAAATACAATGTCTAACGAATGGCTAATACTTTCAGAAGTTTTCACATAGCCATTTCTTGATTTAAAAGTGTTCTTTTTGCAGAATTTCTAAAAAAAGAAGGGCTAGTAATCCACTTAATGACGTAAAAAATAATTTTTATTGATTTATTTTTGCCATTATTTGAGGTAGGACTAGATTTTTTTTTAAACCTCAAGCAATAACAGTCTACAAATAAATCCGATGGCAATTTCCTTTTAATCTCGAATGTAGGCCACACAACATCCCAGTTATAACAGCAATACAACCTTAGCTCTGAGCAACAATTTTACTTTCACTTTCTTATGTTTGCATAAGATTTCTTACAAATATTGTAGACCACTTATGCTGGTGCACTTGAAGAGACTTGTTCGAACGTCATCAACAGCTCATATGCCTTGTTAGCCTGTGAATAAAATATATTTAGAGAGAAACTATAGGAGTTTCCACCTCGTCACAAATAGTCTCAATAAAGAAAATAAAAATGCGTCGGACAAATTGCATTGCGGTATTTAGCTAAGACTTGCTACATTCTCAAATTCCACCGTGGTCGAATTTACTTCTCATCCTCCCGGCGTTGATAAAATAAATTAGAACCAATCAAGTACCGAGTCGATTTGATTGAGTGCAACCTCTCACAAAGTGTATGACCTTCATGTTATGTATTTACTTGTTAGAAAATATTATCACTATGTCGATAAAGGTCGCGAGCTGACAGAACTGCTACAATGTCAGATAAAATGCTTAGTACGAAACATGACTAGCGTGTTCAAACACCTACATTGCTAGAAATAAGAGCCAAAAAAGCACGATTGTATTTAGTGACGGTTATAGGTTTCAACATTGCACACAGCTGTCTATATTAATTTTTTGCATGCACATTAGCGATTCGCTAAAACACCCATAGATCTTTATGGTGAATACATATGTAATAACAGAATTAAGTCTAGAATCAGTCGAATTAGCGGTCCCTTCTGATGAGGCTACGGAATTAGCCGAAACTGACCGATCAGTAGAGGGAATTTCTTGACCGGTGTTTTAGGGTGATTACAGTCGATGTCAGTACATAATGTATACAACAATTATGTGCTTCAACTACAGCATTAGAGCTTCTTAGCTCTTATTTCTAGCAAAGTCGGTGTTGTAGCATCCTAGTCACATTTAGTGATAATTGACAAACAAGGACATACAAAAGGATTAAGTCGATTACATCGACCCCAGTGCGAAACTGGTACTTTATTTATCGACCCCGAAAGGATGAAAGGCAAAGTCGACCACGGCGGAATTTGAACTCAGAACGTAACGGCAGATGAAATACGGCTACGCATTTCGCCCGGCGTGCTAACGTTTCTGCCAGCAGCTCACCGCCCTTATTAGTGACAATTATAGTTTTCCTTTTTGGTAACACATTGCACACAGTTGTCTATATTAATTTTATATATAATAATATATATACGCGTGCGCGAGCATACACTCACACACATACACATATGCCAAAGTTTAGGACACGTCCCTCCAGAATCTTCCAGATGTATATATGTAGTATTGAAAAGTTCCTAGCTTTATGTAAGAGAACATGCAGGAAGATCAGTTAATTATGATTTTATTCAACATATTCCCCTCTCAGATTCACGCACTTATTGCAGCTGTCCATCAGTTTTTCTAAGCCCTATAAAAGAACTCGAAGGTTGGGCCTCCAACCAGCCTTTCGCGGTACCCTTAAAGTCAGGAACTTTTCAGCACCTCCCCTTGTGTGTGTGGTGTGTGTGTGTGTGTGTGTGTGTGTGTGTGTTTCAAATTTACAGAAAACAAAAGAGATGACAGGTGAAAGAACAAGCAAGTGTGTTAGTTTAACGCTCGAGAAGAATGGATATGTCTGACGTTTCGAGCCTACGTTCTTCGACAGAAAGTATTAAGAGAAAAAAGAAATAAAACGCGGGCAGAAAAAAGTGCGTAAGAATTAATGGTTCAGCATGATGAAATGGCCAGAAGAAAGAGGCTGAATGAAAGGGAGATAATAACGGTGACTCGGTCGAAGCTAAGGTGCGCAAACGCGTGTGTTTGTGAGAATGATGTGAGTGAGTGTGTATGAGTATGTATGTGTGGGCGAGCTGAAAATTATGTGAACCTGTATGTGTGTGTGTGTATGTATGTGTA
>NC_043006.1:58135971-58178471 GCF_006345805.1 Octopus sinensis
AGACGCAATAGATAAATTGCTGGAGTGCAGGTGAAGGAGTTGATGATGCGATAGGGTCGATTATGGGTGCTAGTGAGGAGGGAGGGTGGTGTTAGAGAGGAAGTGCGGCAACGTGGGCGGGAGCAGGGGAACGAGCCGGGTTGGGAGGTAGGGTCAGGGAAGGAACTATGGACCAAAAGGTTTCGAAGGTTGTGGGCTCGTTTGAAAGAAAGGAGGGGTCGGTTAGGGAAGAGGGGTTGAAGTGGACGGGTCGGACTGGAGATGACGGAAAGCTCGAAGAATGGTGCGTTGGAGAGGTAGGGTCGTGGGGTGGTAAGTGAGGGGAAAGGGAGGCGGGAGACTACAGGGCGGGTACGGGGAGAGAGAGCAGATACACGGTCCACAGACCGTGCTCTGGCAAGGGCGTATATATATATGTATATATACATATGTATATATATTATATATATGTATATATACATATATGTATATATATATGTATATATATATATATATATATATATATATATATATATGTATATGTATATATATATATGTATATGTATATATATATATGTATATGTATATATATATATGTATATAAAAGTTGAAGCACCTCAAAGGGCAATCACAAAAAAGATAGATGGCATGACAGGCCTCGACTATTGGGGTCGACTAGAAAAGCTAAAACTTTATTCTCTCCAACGTCGTCGTGAGCGCTACATCATCTGCATGATGTGGAAAATATTCCATCAGCATTGCCCAAATGATGTTGGCATCACCTTTAAGGTACATCCAAGGCTTGGGCCCCGTGCCATCCGCCCAAAACAAAAATCGCACTCTCATCTCATAACAACAATACGGCACAATTATTCACCTCAATTAGCCCCGCTCTTTAACATTACACCAAAACACATTAAAACAGAAACTGACCCTATAGGGTTCAACAAGTCTTTGGACAGATTCCTTCAAGAAATCCCGGATAAACCCCCTACACCCGGATATGTCTCTGTAAACAATAACTCTCTACTTGAGTGGGCCATAGTGCCCAAATTCTGACTTGAAAGACTTCACCAGGTGGTGCTATTAAGTAGACATGGCCTGGGCCAATATTGGCCGAACCTATCAAAGTATCAAAGTATCAAAGTATATGTATATATATATATGTATATGTATATATATGTATATGTATATATATATATATGTATATGTATATGTATATGTATATGTATAGTATATATATATATATATGTATATATATATAATGTATATATATATTATGTATATGTATATATATATATTATATATATATATATATATATATATATATATATATATATATATATATATATGTATATATGGGGGCGCAATGGCCTAGTGGTTAGGGCAGCGGACCCGCAGTCGTATGATCACGTCAGTGATTGGCTGAAATTGCAGAAATTGCAAAGAAAAACCCAAATATCTTACAAACTATAGAATTTTCTCGAAGCCAAGAGAAAAAGATGTTTTATAAACACATTCTACTAGTATACGAAGTTTAAAATTTTTTAGTTACCTAGAAATTATTTTAAAAAACTGCCGTTCAAACCGAAAAGATCCTATATATATATTCAAAATAAATACTCGTAAATATATTATTATTATTATTATTATTATTATTATTATTATAATTATTAAGTCAGCGAGCTAAACAGCTATTTAACAAATTCTTAATACTATGAGAGGGTACACAAAGCACCAGCTTGCTAGAGAGTGGAAGTAAAAAAACCCAATTTAACCACTAATCTTACTGAAAATGTGTAACGGACCATCAGAAATCGGGCAAACGAGTGGAATTTAACGTTATCTCAGCTAAAAAAAAAAAACGTAGAATACGGTAATAGATATACCTGGACCAGGCTTTCAAATTCTGGCTAGAGCTTCAATTCTCCTCAGCAGATCTTGCTGTACCTAAAATGGCGCGGGACAATTCAAGACTTAATGGATTACTCAATTGCAGTGAGACTAGTGGTTAAGTTGAGGCTTTTACCTGCACTTTCTATTAAGTTGGTGCTTCGTGTGCCCTCTAATATAATTAAGAGTGTATTGTGTAGCTGTTTAATGCTAATATCGATTGCGGTCACTAATGTTATGTTATCAATTTTTTGAATTTGCCCCAATAATAATAATGATAATATCTTTACAAGTATTGTGAATACTTACTCATATTATATATATATATATATATATATACGTCTATGTGCGCGCGCGGTGTGTATGTGTTTGTACTCCACCACCGCTTAACAACCGATAGAGGTGTGTTTGCGTCCCCGTACCTTAGCGGTTCGGCATAAGACTGATAGAATAAATACTGGGCTTAATAAGGGTGGCGGGTATTTGATACTTTCACTCGCACGATTTTCACTAAGGAAAACAGACTCGGATTTTTTGTGTGGAATCAATTACCCTGACCTAATATACGGCAAACCCTTTATTTTTGTTCGGTAAAAAATGGGGTGGGAAACCGGACCCTCCCCCATACCCCGGAATCATTAAGAGAGAGAGAGTGAGAGAGAGGAGTGAGAGATAAAGATAGAGAATGAGTGAGTGAGAGAAAGAGAGAGTGAGTCAGTGGGTGACGAAGTTTACCTAAACCTCACTCGCTGTTTCTCCCCACACAAATATGAAATTCATTTCGGCGCCAAAAATTGCAAAGGGAAAATGCTTTAGTTTTTCAAATCTATTTTGCAACCTGGGATTATGTATATTATATCCAGTGATTTTAAGAGGTAAGAAAAAGAAATTTTTCTACTTCGTTTCACAGATACATGCAAAAACTCTAACGTGTTTTTTTGGGGGGTGGGGGGTGAATTTATAGTTCGTTATCTCTCCACACACTTCGTTACCATTAACTTCTATAACCTCTGCATTTTCACTTATCCATTTCAAACTTCGTTGAATTTTCAATCTCATGCAATCCACATTCTCTCGAAAACGTATTTCTACAAAATGCTATCTAAAATTATGGGTAAAGAAAGAAATAGCAAAAAATATTTGAAAATGGCGGTGGAATTTCCGAGGGTTCCATCCCACCCAACTCCATTTTTCAGACCCCCCAAAAAGGATTTGAAGTATATTAGGAAGTCACCGGAACTGATTCAATGCAAAAAATAAAAAATTTCCAATGATTCCGGAATATGGGGGGAGGGTCCGGATTCCCACCCCCAATTTTTTCCGAACAAAAATAAGGGAGTTGCAGAATATCAGGAGGTCAGTGTACCTGATTCCACGCAAAAAAAATCCGAGTTATTTTTTTCTGAGTGAAAATTGTGCCGGTGAAAGAATCAAATAATACCTCCTGGGGTCGGTTTGGTCAACTAAAACTCTTCAAGATAGCACCCCGGCGTGACTGCTGTCAAATGCTGAAACAAGTAAAAGCTAAAAGATATATATTGATATAACCATATACAAACGTAGCATCATTCAATTGTAAAGAGGTGATTAATTTAACTAAATCCTCTCCCCACACACTCTCGTATCTAAAAAACATGTCGTCGATGACTAACAATTGCCAACACTTCGGAAATGAAAAGCCATGTGGAATTATTACATGGTTTCTTATTCGATAAGAGAGTAACAAATTTTCACTTCCAATTTCAAATGAATTAACATGTCTTAAACAAAATATGATCTTAGTAATAAATCAACTTAACTCTAGTATAACTCATTCAATATGTCACAATGACAAACAAGAATTATTTTACGTTCTCTCGATGTTTAGTAATTCCATTGACGTCAACAATACTATTCTCATTGATAAGAATAAAGTTTCTAAAATGTGCAAGTTGGAAGGATTACTTTGGTTCATTAGTAAAACACCAGTTACTTTTATAGGTGATATGAGTTCGAGTCCAACGGGCAGTTTTCAACATTTTTAGTATAAGGATTTATTTAACCAAATATCTACACGCCTTATTTATTTATTTTTGCGTCGTGATATACCTTTCATTAAAATAATTATTTCAAATTAAAATCATTCATTAATTATATTTCCAACTTATTAATTATTTTGTAATCTAAATTAAATTTCATCACATAAACTACGTTATATAATAATTAGTTTAACTGGGATTGCACTATATACTGAGGTATCATCGAAGGACCATGTCAATGGGAAAAGAACATGTCTAATAGCATTGACTGCTATTCTAGTGTATATTGACGTACCATCGCTCACTGCAGTATGATCAATTCTACAACACATATCAAGGTATGAACTGTTGTAACCAATTTAGTAAATAACCTGGATTGAAACACATTGAAGGATATATTTAGATTCACTTAGAACATATAGGCACATTTCAAAAAAGCTAAAGCTAACCTGGATACCTAACAACAAATTTGCTTTCCTTTTGATACAACCGCTTGAGATCGTTCATGGTTCTATGTTACAGATTTCAGGCTTTGTAGTGATCTGCATAAAAATCTTTCGTCAAAAGTTCATATTCATTTATGTTGTAAAAACTAGCTTAATATTGACAAAGTTATTTCACTAAAGCCATCATTATTTCCAAAATTAATTGAAATAAAGGCAGTGTATTTAAACAGAAATATAATAACAAATGAGTTCAGGTGATCTAAAAACTTTCCATCAACATTTCGTGCTGTTTTATGCGTCAAATACACTCTAAATATAACAAAGAATTTTACAAAATTCCTTAAGATATTCAAAATTAATTAAAACGAATACAGTATAGTTCACTTCACTTACTGGAATATTGTAGCAAAAGGGTTAATTATTTATAGAAAGAGGTTATACGACAATATGACCAGTATGATTGTAGCAAAAGAAACAGATGCTTCGGGCTCGGCATTTTCAGAGGCTTAGTGCTAAATGCTTTAGTGCCATTGTACTAAACTACTTTCAACTTTTACAAACGATTGGGTATTAAAAGTTAATTCGATACAATTCAAATGAAACGCTCGCAAGCTCTCAAATGCAATTCGGATATTCTGCCCATGCTTTATTACTACAGTTCTGTATTGTATACTGTCATCCAAAATACCTCTAAGGCCTAATAAACTTTAATTATACGAATTAGAATTAAATTGAATGTCAACTGTAAAAACACAGATTTTATTCATTTTTGTCACGCGCTATTTATATTTATATTTTGAGCACGGTAATTGTGCTTAATTAGTATTTTCTTCAAAAATATGTTTGGCTGAACTCCTCTTTCCCTATATAACAATAGTCGATTTAAATGTTGGTTAGTTGCTTGATTGGTTGAACTCTCCAGTCATGCTTTATATCATGTGGAAAGATGAGAGAGAGAGAGAGAGAGAGAGAGAGAGAGAGTAAAAGAGAGATGCTGAGAGAATGAGTATAGAAGGCGGAGGAGGAGGATGAGTATACATACTAAGCTCGGTGGCAGGCAACACGCACATACACAGTGAGTGGGAAAGTTATATAGAGACACATAAGGAGGGGAAGGGGTGGATTAACAGGATGTAGTTATGGAAGGAGTTATAGAAATGAGAAATTTGTTTTATTCAATTTTATTTCAAAGTAATAACTATTTTTCTTTTGAAAATTGTCATTCATTTCGTACAAGTATATAAAAGTTAAATTATAATTATTCTATGCATTCCATATGTCCTGACGCCTCCCATAGCGTCAAAAGTAAACTACCCGTTTACTATCTGTAATATATTACAGACACAGGGCGGCGAAATGCCAGAATTGTTAGCACGCCGGGCGAAATGCGTAGCTGTATTTTGTCTGCCGTTGCGTTCTGAGTTCAAATTCCGCCGAGGTCGACTTTGCCTTTCATCCTCTCGGGGTCGATAGATTAAGTACCAGTTACGCACTGGGGTCGATATAATCGACTTAATCCGTTTGTCTGTCCTTGTTTGTCCTCTGTGTTTAGCCCCTTGTGGGTAGTAAAGAAATAGGTATTTCGTCTGTCGTTATGTTCTCAGTTCAAATTCCACCGAGGTCGACTTTGCCTTTCATCCTCTCGGTGTCGATAAATAAAGTACCAGTTTCGCACTGGGTCGATGTAATCGACTTAATCCCTTTGTCTGTCCTTGTTTGTCCCCTCTATGTTTAGCCCCTTGTGGGTAGTAAAGAAATATGTATTACAGTCACAGGGCAGCGAACTGGCAGAATCGTTAGCACGCCGGGCGAAATGCTTAGCGGTATTTCGTCTGCCGCTACGTTCTGAGTTCAAATTCCGCCGATGTCGACTTTGCCTTTTATGCTTTTGGGAGTCAATTAGATAGTACCAGTTACGCATTGGCATCGATGTAATCGATTTAATCCCTTTTTCTGTCCTTGTTTATCCCCTCTATGTTTATCCCCCTGTGGGCAATAAAGAAATATATATATTACTGACACCGATAATGCTAGTCATTTGCAATAAACGAAATCAGGATTTTTGAACAAGTAGGAACTATTTTAGTTTCCACTTTAATTGTATGTCATTAAACAAAATCGTAATACAAATAAATTATTACAATCATATTTTCAACGTTAGAATACAACATTTCTTATTGCACAGAGTCTGACAGAAAAATCTCTTGTGTTTCACACAGCTATTGGTGTGCTACTGAAGTTAGGCAGATAGTAATGTTAATTTCATGTACGAGGAGTGTCCTAGCTTTGGATAAAAGACAATACAGGTGGATCAGTTAATGATTTTATTTAGCATGTTCCCCTCTGAGGTTCACACACTTATTGCAGCGATCCTTCAATTTTTCTAAGTCCTACAAAAGAACTGGGAAGCTTGGGCCTACAACCAGGCCTTTCGTGATACCCTAAAAGCCAGAAACTTTTCAGCATCATAGCTAATGTTTTTTTTGTTTTTTTGTTTTTTTCTCGGTTAGCATCATATTTTGGCGGATCGATTGAACACTGAGCATTTGTTGCTCAAGTGATTGTCAATAATGGTGAATCTAAGAAAGTTTTTGCAACACTCAGTCATTAGACTGCGACCATGCCGAGGCGTCACCTTGAGGAATTTTAGCTGAACTAATTCATCCTAGTACTTATTTTCTTTTAAAGCCTGATACTTATTCTATCGTTTTCTTTTGCCGAACCGCTAAGTTACGGAATTGAAAACATACCAACACCGGGTGTCAATCAGTGGTGAGGGACAAATACAAAGACACGCACATGCATATATATATTAGGTTGATGCATAATTATTGCGGCTTTTTTTTAAATACATTTTATTCAATAAAAAATTTTTAACAAAACGCCAAACAGAAATTGAAGTAGATGGTGAATATGCTCCGGAATAATCATTTAAATATGTTTTTGTTAAATGTTGTTATTGTTTTTGTTGAATACAATTTATTGAAAAAAAGCCGCAATAATTATGCTCCAACCTAATATATATAACGGGCTTCTTTCAGTTTTTGTCAACCAGATCCACTCACAAGGCTCGAAGCTGTAGTAGAAAACACTTGCTCAAGGTGCCATGCAGTGGAACTAACACGAGACCATGCGGTTTGGAAGCAAACGTCTTTATTTCATTAAATTGGCCACACAGGCCGTGCAAAGATGGGGCGAACAAGGACTGACAAAACACAAAAGGTGAAGAAGCTGCTTTAATTAAAAGTTAATGTCCGAATGAATGATGATAGCAGAAAATGACATAATTATAATGCAATTATAAATATAATAGAATATAATTATTATTGCAATATGCAATAATTCGCGACAAAAGGAAAGGCATCCAGCCATCTGACCCCACTTACCTGGTGCCGATCACTCTCAACTTGCTTGTCACAGTCTTCCATCTTTTCACGAATGTACTCAGCGACAGGCACCTTTTCTCCAGCCTGATCTTACTTATGAGGTGGTAACTAAAGAAGTTTACCAACCCCTGGCCGGAGACAAAGGTACCTGTCACTATGCCTTTCACACGCGTCTTTCATACTGTTTCTTTCAGTATGGCTACTACGCAGGAGAAACAAGCCCTTCTTTCCTTGTCAAAAAAATCTCGATGATGGACTCCGCTGATAGCTGGACTCTTCCTATTACTGACAACAGTTGTTCGACAAATGCTATCAGTCCTGATAACTCCGGACACTCCACGAATGCGTACAAGACAGTTTCCCTGACCTGCCTGCATCTCAGGCATGTCGGCGAGACGGCACTACCGTGCCTCGACACCTTATCCCGAACCTGTATTGTCGCACGGAAGCACTGCCAAGCCAAGGATTTCTGGTAATTATCCAGATACCTCGGCCCGAACGTTCTTCTGAACAGGTTGATCAACTGATTTTCATTGTAGCCCAGGGTCTCCCCCAAGGCGTCTTCTGACACAGATCCCACTAACCCGCTATAGAATTCCGCGGTGGACCTCCTGTTGCTGGCATTGCCCACCCGAGAGAGTAGCTGAAGCGCCTGGCGACACTCCAGTTGCCAGTCTCCCAGCCTAGGTCTCTGCTTGATCCATGTACCAATGTCCGTTAAGGACGTTAACTGTGGAAGGTAGAACCGGACGTGCGGTGACCACACCTGCTCCCCATCCAGGTAAAGCCAGAGGTGCCTCAAACTTAACGCAAGTTTTCGCATCCACAGCCAAGGCATTCCTAGCCCACCCTTTAGCGGTTTCTAGCAGCAGACAGAGCGCTTCACAAGCAGCTTTCCTCCCTTCCACAAAAAGCGGAAAAGGATTCTCTCCAGCTTGTTCAGTCGCAAATTGGGGCAAGGTAGCACGGTCAGACGGTAGGTGATAACTGATGTTATAAACATCTGCACCACCTCCGCCTTTCCTAGCAAGGATAACGCCCACCTAGACCATGTCTGTGTTAGAGCAGTTACGTTACTGTTTACCTCACTCCAATTTTTCTCTATCTGGAGGTCTGGGCCAAACCAGACCCCAAGCAGCTTAACAGGACCTTCCGTCCAACGCCCCACGACGTTATTGGACGCCATCGGCTTGCCCCTCCAGGTGCCGAGTTGCAAACCGACCGACTTGTCCTAGTTAACCTTTGCTCCTGCCACCGCCTTGTAACTTTAGATAGCCTCTTCCACTACTGGAAGCTGGCCCTCATGCGCCACGATGATGGAGATGTCCTCCGCATACACCGCTGCTCCTCTTCCAAACCACAGATCATTCGGCACGCCCCTAGTGCCTCCAGCTTCCGTAACAATGGCTCAAGAGCCAACACATACAAAAGCGGAGACAGGGGACACCTCTGGCGCACAGAGCACTCGGTCTTGAATGGGTTCGAAGGGAAACAATTCACTTGGACGACAGACTCGATGTCGCTGTACAAAGCAGCAATCCAATCGCGGAAGATCGGGCCTAGGCCAGCCTTCTCGAGGACTGCCGCCAAGTACCGATGGACGACCTTATCAAATGCTTTAGACTGGTCTAAATGTACCAGTGCCCTCCGAAAGCTTCCCTACCCTCTCTAAGGTGTAGCGTATAAGGTGGAGATTATCATGGATCGACCTGCCCGGGATGGCGCAAGTTTACGCCCCGCCAACAAGTCTGTCCACGACCCACGCCAACCTTTTCGCTAGCACCTTGGCCAAAATCTTTAACTCTGTGTTTAGCAGAGTTATAGGCCTAAAATTACTTATTTCGTCCCCCTTACTCGGGTCCTTTCTTATCAACCCCACGGCTTGCAGACTTGGGAATTCTCTCATTCTGTTGCCAGCAGGTGCCCGAACAAGTCTGGCATGTTTTTATAGAATTCATAAGGTAGACCATCGAGACCCGCCGACTTCTCCCCCAGGGGATTCGCCTGGCACCTAGATCACCTCCTCAGCTGTGACTGGTCATTCACAGCACTCAGCCCTTCGTGCCGAGAGACGCGGGCTGACAGTCAGGAAGTCCTTAAGGGCCTCACCACGATCCAGCGTCCATCACCTCCCGAACAACTCGGCAAAGTGCTTGTAAAGCGCCTCATACATCGACCGAACACCCATTGTCATCAACCAGAGACCTAATTGTGTTGAACCGAGAAACATAACAGTTCAACAAATAATAGTAACAAGTTCAACAATACCAGGAGTAGTAAAAATATAATCCAACGGTAAATCCAACGATAATTTCAGCACGAAGCGCAAACAACGACCATGGTCTATAACCGGAAGCAAGCTAATTTGTTTCAATATTTTGCCATAAAGACATAACATAGAGAGGACACTACAAAACATGTTGGGACATATAACAATTAAAAATATGGGATATTTTCGGTTTGAACGGCAGTTTTTTAAAATAATTTCCACGTAACTAAACACTTTTAAACTTCGTATACTGGTAGAATGTGTTTATAAGACATCTTTTTCTCTTGGCTTTATTGAGAAAATTCTATAGTTTGTAAGATATTTGTTGTTTTTTTCTTCAATTTCTGCAATTTCAACCAATCACTGACGTCTATTGAGGTAAAAAAACATTCTGTGCCGTATGAATATGTCCCTCGTTTAAGAAACAGATTAGGTTTATTTACATTTGTGAAGAAAAAAATACCCTTCCCCCCACCCCTAACCCTAAAACACATTGAAATGCAATAGATCGATACTAGGGTCATAATTATGGGTGACAATTTCATATGACACCGCTAGAAAAACTGCCGCTCAAACCGAAAAGATCCAAAATATGTAAAAATAAAATATGATACTATGAGTGACGTGAAAATGAGCATGAGAAAATAAATTAAGGTTATGATAACATGCATGATATCTGAAAATGAAACTATGATGAGTTTAGTACTCACCCCACACTGGGTAACACCAATCGCTACCTTTAAGTCCTAATTCCTCTTTAAACTCTGGTCTAATCCTTCTAATTCTGCTCTCGCTACTGATTAATGACAACACTCTTTCGTAACCTTTTTCACCGGGGGGAGGAGTCTTCTAAATTCTGAGGTGTCTGCTCTTTTTTTCTTTTTTTTTCCTGTGGGGAAAGGGGGTGGGTGAGTCTGGTGTCTGTATAGGGCGGGTGGGTCTGAGTGGTCTTGGGTGGGATGGAGTTGGACTGGGGTACCACATCACACTCAGTGTTCTTTCTTTTCTTCCTCTTCTTCCTTCTACTCTCTGTTACGCCCCATTCTTCCTCCTTTCCTACGTCTTTCTTTTTTCCTCTCTTTATGTTGGCAAGATTATTTAATGTTTCAGCAAGCAGTTATGTTATCATGGCAGTAACGTACTGAAAGACGTATGTATTTTATAAATTATAAAATAGCAAACGTTTTCTGTAATGTATTAATACTATATGTACACACACCCACAAACAAACACACACACACACACACACACACCACACACACACACACACACACACACACACACACGCGCACACACAAGTATTGATTCTTCAAGTATACAGTTGTATTTATAAAAATCACAATTTGATCAAATAGCTAGGGTTTTATTTGGTAAAATATGCTTCACATCAATTTAATATGACTCTGATGTCAGATTATATCATATTTTGAGAAAGGAATTCCACTGATCCCCATTCTAGAGAGACCTACAAGAACCGCTGACTCATGCGATCGATTCCTTCTTATTGATGTCCAAACATGGATTAGCAGGTTTGATTTGTTATTCGTTAAAAAAAGTGTGATGTATTGATGAAAATTATTCTGTAACTTAATTAATACAAATTACATGAATACTTTACACCACTACCCGATCTTTGATTATCTCGAACTGGCAAAGTAGCTAGGAGTTGGCCACAAAGCCAGTGTCATCAGTTCCAATTCCTGGTACCCTGAGTTCAAATCTCACGAAAGTCAACTTTGCCTTTCGTTTTTTCCGAATCGAAAAATATCGGCGTGAATACCTTTGCAAGCATTTGTGCCAGGCCAGGTCTCTGGTTTAAGTATACGTTCCTCTCTCCTTCCTGCTAGTCTCAGAGCCTAAGAAAGAGTTGTGGGCACTACATTCCCTGCATGATAAAGGTTCTGTGCTCCTACAAGATAAAATACAGTAAGATGGCAAGAATTGTTAAATGTCAGAAAATAAATTAGAACTGGGAAGCTGTCGAAATGTTTTTAGTGTAATTTCGTAATCATCACCATAGTTAAACTGCTAGGTCAGGCCTATTCCAGAATTTACTTATAAATGGCTATTATACTGAATAAACTGCTATTATTTTTTACAGTTGAGTAAGCATGCAACATTTAAATTCCATGCTTATATAAATATTGTAATAATTTAATTTTACACACACTTGCGCGCGCACACACACACACACACATATACACATAATGTGCGTTTGCATGTGCATGTGTGTGCATGTATATATATGTATGTATATAGATATGTAAAATCTCTCTCTCTCCCTCCCTATATATATATATATATATATATATATATATATATATATATAACATAAAGCCCACAATTAGGTAAAAAGATTGACTACATCAAAAGTTGCTACAATGTTGCGGATACCAAATTATATATATAAACTGCATTTTAATCTCTCGTATTAGATAAATCTGATGTAAAATTGTGTCCATGGAACAACGTATTAAGAAATACCGCTGATAGAAAAACAGTCTTTCTAATTTATTTGGGATTTAATGTTGACATAACTGAATTCAAGGTAAGCCATTTTCTCTTTCTTCATCGACATATTTGAATAAGCAGAATATATATCCTCGTCCAACATTTTTTTAAAATCTCGTTTAACATCAGTTGACAAGGAAAGATTTCTAAGAAAATTATGGCAAATATAGATCATGAAAGTATGATTTTCTTTGGCCTTATTATAAATGTTTGTACAAAGATTGTAATATTTGTGTGCTATATACAAATAAGCTTTACTCGCGTTAAAAAATAATTTCTAGGGTTCAGTTTGAGTGGCAGCAGCAATACCTATGAACATTTTGTACGTCATCCGAGACTGGTAGTTGGAAAGGAGCAACATATAGGTTACCCTCAGATTGCAAACATACTTCAAAAACTTGCATTAGAGTGGAGGCCGCTAAAGACTTCCAAGCGCCAGGTGAACAGTTTAAATTGACAAATCAAGTATGCCACCCCTAAACAAAAACAGTCAACTTTCGGATTGCTGTCTTTTCAGCTTTCTCAAAATCCTTGGCATGATCCGAAGTAATGTCAGAATATGCCTGTCCAAGTTACCTCGCATTAGATCGAACACAAAAACGACAGATTGTGAAGCAAACTGCTTAACAACACAGCCAAGTCGTGTAAATGTGTGCAAGGGACTTGTTAGAAGAGATGTATGGACATACATATGTCGGATATTCTGGGATGAATGTTTGAAATCAGGCAAAATCCCGACCGGTGGACACGCATCAAGAGGCTGTCTTTTTAGGTGACACAAACTTTTGGTAGTATGTCCGATCCTTGTTCGAGCACTAGGTTTCAAGAAACACAATCTAGGTATTTACTTCCAAGTGAATTTTTTATAATAATGGAGCAGTGGTCAACAGTTACTCATGAATCATGTATCACAAACTACGCCATCAAGCACACACACTCAAACTGTCGATTAATTCTATAAAAAACCCTTCAAACATTTTTCTGTTTAATGCTAAACAAAATAAATAATAAATGACAATTATACAGAGAAGGTTAAAGATGTTAATAGGTGGAGTAGCTTAGAAGAGATACTAGAACAGACGAGTGTATTGTATGAATTGTATGTAGCTTACTGGCAAAATAGCAGAAACGAAAGTATATGAACAGTTCTGATCCACTATGCACAATATATCAACACCCATAAACTTCAATTCAGTTAGACCACCTCCTGCTAACAAAGAAATAGGACCTTTTTCTTCACTAAAACACAATCTTAACTTTAGTCTCTAACCCATCATTACTTTTGAAGCCACTCTCTATATTCCAACTTCTTTCATATAGTCGATATCCAGTTTCCCTTTCGCATACATTTCAGAAACAAAGGCTTCAAGATCTTTCCTCAGCTCAATTATTCAGCTCTTACCTTAGTATCGTTGTGCTTCCTAGCAATCTAGTTTTCTGTAATAGTTCCTTTCGAAAGTCGACCCCAGACTTCATCCATGACTGACTTTTCTTCATAAAAGTACTCGGAGTGTCTATTATCCTCCACATGTTTGTAAATTCTCTTTCCAAATCTTGGTATTTTACTATTTTGTTTTTACTCCCATACTTTCACATTTGTTAAGTTTATTCCATAGGTGATTATGTTTCTAAAGTTATCTAATGACTGGGTATTGTATAATGTTAGATTCTGACATCTGTTTGTACTGTTTGTCTGTAGACTTATTTTAGGAGTGGTTGTGTGGTAAGTAGCTTGCTTACGAACCACATGGTTCCGGGTTCAGTCCCACTGCATGGCACCTTGGGCAAGTGTCTTCTACTATAGTCTCGGGCCGACCAAAGCCTTGTCAGTGGATTTGGTAGACGGAAACTGAAAGAAGCCCGTCGTATATATGTATGTATATAATCTGAAATGTTGTGGATTCTCGGTTAGATTATTTTCTTACCTTTATGGGTTGGACTGATTTATGTTATTTTATTTCATGAAAGTAGATTTTAGGTGAACCGTATAAGTTACCTTGTTAATTTAACGATATAGATTAAATATGCTACGTGTATGTCAGATACCTTAATGCATTTGAAATTGTAAACTTTTTACAGGAATGTATAAGCTCGCGATGCTGCAAGGCCTGAATCTTTCCCGAAAATCTTCTGTTTTCATTACTGTGAATATTTTATCTTTGATATTGTTATACCTATATTACACCAAGGGGTATGACATGTTAAAAATTGATAGCTTTTGGAAATCAAGCGAAAGGAGCGACAGGATACCGTATAAAAAATTCCTGGTGACATTCCCTGCATTGCAAAACTTTAAACTTGAAGACAATATTGGTGGAGAATTTGGTCTATTTCCGCTTGCTGAAAACTATATTGCGCTGCTCAATATTTCAAACTTCAGTATTCCTAAAGCTTTCTTGCCTGCCATGACTGAACAAGAAAAATTGGTGTCTCTGTACGTTTTCCAACATTTTATCAATGGTTGTAACAAGAATAATATCTCTTTCTTCATCCAAGGTGGCACTTTGTTAGGTAAGTAACACTTATGCATAAATAGAGAGAGAGAGAGAGAGAGAGAGAGAGAGAGAATTTTCACCTTGATGAAATACTTCTTACCAAAGACCAATTGGTATTTATAAGATGTTGTTAGCTACAGTCACAGCATTTACTTACGACCATGTCATAGCTGAATACAAATATGAAACTTTGTACAACTAGAAAATTATTTATAGAAAAAAGAACATCGATTACTCTAGATGACAATAACTAGGACTTTATTAAATTCATTTCTGACAATGTTTACTACTTCTAGAACACCATGCTCTATAACTTGGAGATAGTTGATGACAGGGTGTTACTGAAGATAACAAAGGTATTGATGCCTAAACCTTGTTCTATTACTATAACATCGAAGACTGCGTCTGGCAAATTATTTACTCTGAGCAAGACATTATTATCTACAATTAGGGTATGGTAGACTGCGACTAGAAAATCGTAATTGTAAACTATAGCTATTCTATCTGATATAGTGTTGGTTATAGAAACAGCATAGTAGAATACAATTAGGACGTGGTTTATTGCGGTTAATAGAGTATCACTCATAACTAGAACATTGCTAACTACATGTAGGATATTGCAGAGAACGATTATAATATTCTGGACAACTGCACTATCTATGGAACATTAACGACTACATCAAGAATATTGATGGCAACATAACTGCTTACAAACCAGTACATTATTGAATGTTGTTAGGACATCAATGACTACAGCAAAGATATTGGTTTCTAAAAGCTAAGGCATTCATAGTTACAGCTAGAATATTGACTGCAGATAAAATAAGACAAAGTCGACTACAGTTAGAATCTTTTCAACTGCGTCTAAAATATTCTTGTTGACTGATGACTTACTATGAAATATAGTTAAGACATTACGGTATCCAACAAGGATTTTATTTTCCTGCTTGATTTATTTTGGTTACAGCTGTGACATTAGTCGTTGACAATGTCCTAGACAGAATGGGCTACTACTAAGTTTTTATTGTCTGCAGATTGGACTTTCTTGATTATAGCTACAGCGTTGCTGTCTACAGTAAGATACTATCCGTGGAGTATCGGTGCCTAGAGACATAGAATAACACTGACTGCAGCTATTTCATTGTTATTGACTACATCTTCAATGTAAAACACCCTAATCTAAAACAGTAGTGTCTACAGTTACAACGTTATTAACTACAGTTATGATATTAAAGAATATTAATGAATTCAGTTAGAACATTATTGACTATAGCTAGGACGTCGTTGACTACAGTTGGGATTTAGATGGTTATAGTAGAGACATAGATGACTCTAGATACAACATTGCTGAATATATTTGGAATTTGCTTGACTACGTCTTAAGCATTATTGACTACATCTACGATCTAGCTTGCTACCGTTATGATATTGATGATTACAGTTGCATCGCTGTTGACTACATTTAGGATTTGGTTGACTGCAATTAAAATATTGCTACTAAAATATTGAACAAATAAATATACTTCAGCTGGCACACTGGAGCTTAAAGCTCAACCATTGTAGACTACAAGTAGGACAGTATGTTATAATCTTTAATATGTTGGCTTATTGTAACGCCCACTACGGTATACAGTATACTTAGTAAAACCAGTAAAGACACAACTATCTCTGAGCACCTGCTACGTACCCTTTCTTTATTTTGGCACTCGAGGGGAGACTTTCAACAAATATTTAACAGGGTGACTTACGTCTAACAGTAACAATAAAAAAACACGACAAAATAAACTCCAGCTGATATAAACATCTCTCGCCGCCTGCTGCGTACTCGTTCTTTATTTTGGCACAACTTCCATTACACAGAGGGGACAGCACAAGGACAAACAGAACACCACAGTGGGGACAAAAACATAAAACGAATGAAAATGAAGATGTTATATAATAATGAAAGCGAAATGGCTGCATGAGCCCCAGTCTTATGCAGTATCATTTGAACGTTTAATTACACAGTTTACAATCGTTCTTTTTTCCTTTTGTTTTTTTTTCTTTCTAAATTAAACAATTTTACTTGCTTTCTTTTCCTTTTTTAATATTTCATAAAGGGTTCAATATATTTCAATTCTACCACTGGTGGCAATTCATCAAATTCCACCGTTACTCCTGGTGGATCAATTTCTCTTCCACATATCTTTCAGCCTGTTGTACTTCTCCTTATCGACAATGGCCTTCACGTTCTCTGTGGGCTGCTTCATCCTTATAATGGACTTAAGTTTCATTATTTTCCGCCCAGTTTCTTTATTTTTAGCATATGTCACAAAATTCCATCGATATTTTGTCGCCTTTCTTACTGGTTTTCCCTTCTCTTGCTCTATTCCTGGTACTTTTTCTTTTTCCTCCTCCACCCTGAACAGTTTCGCCATTTCACCCTCATACAGTTTTTCACCTAAATCCTTTTCCTCCACTAGTATAACCAGTGTTTTTGCTGCTGTTTCCTCCTTCTCAAGCTCCTCTTCAAGCTCCTTTTCACTCTCCTTGTCAACCATCTTCTCTCTTTCCTTCCTTCTGACTTTCTTCACAGCCTCTTTCTCTACCTCCTTTCACTTCTCTTTCTCACTACCGTGAATTCCTCCTCTGTTCTTGTCTCCTTTACCTCGACGTGTACCACTTGGTTCCACATTATCCTGCTCCACAGTCTGCTCTATCTATTGTTCCATTTCTCTCTGGGGGCACCGAGTCTTCATATGGCCTTTTTTCTCCACACAAGTAGCATATGGGAGGCCTTCCCTCCACCACCACTCTCAGCCTTATATTCCCGGATCCTCGGGCAGAACTGCTTCTTCTGCAATTCTGTTGAGGTCTTCTAAACTCGCTTGTATGGCCATCTCTATGACATACCCCCAATGGTTCAACATTTTGGTTCTCGTTGCCTGGTGTATCTTGGCATCCTCCTCCATATTGAGCGTTGTGGCTGCCATCAGCCATGTTTCCTTTGTCGCTTTGACAACTCTCACCCAGGCAACACGCTTGCCACAGTACGTCGCCAAAAGTACCCATTCTTCCGTTCTTATGGCTTCCGTGGAGTGCTTAGTCGCTTCGTCTTCCGTCGCGAAACGCACCTCCACTGTGTCATACCTCCTTCCACGTGTGATGAACGTGGTCAGTTTCTTGATGTCCTTCAAGCGATTCTCAGTGGCCTCAATTGTTGCTATTTCGATCTTCCTTGTTGATAACCTCAGAGTTTTGAAAATAACCGTTCTCTTGTTTGCACTGCTTGTGAATTCCTCAGGCGGCGTCGGTTTTAGCATGTTTCCCTCCTTTTTCAGTAGTTTCTCACATCCTTTCGTGGTTTCTTGAATTTAGGATTTACGCCTGAAATTGCTAGACGCTGCCTTTCAATGTATTTTAACATAATTCAAATGTAGTAACAAAGATTTCTGTTTTAGAATTCAATTCACTTAGATAGGTTAAACATAAGCAGTACAAATATGTTTACTATGATTGCATCAGACTAAAACCTAAACAATAATAACCACAACTGTGTTTTTTTTTTTTTTACAGGAGCCTATCGTCATCATGGCTATATACCGTGGGATGATGACATCGACGTCTACGTGGATCATGAAGACAAGCAAAAATTATACAACTTGAGTTCTATGGGACAAGGTTTCAATATATGCAGCTACGAACATTTTCAGTGGAAATTTTACAATTCACATACACCTGCCCTATTAAATTATAAATATCGATGGCCGTTTATCGATATATTTTTCTATCAAGTATCTAATGGTTTTGTCTATGACGTTACATACAAGTCAAGAAAGCGCAAATTTAACTACCATGATGTATTTCCTTTAAAGGGTCTTGCTTTTGAAGGGGCTTTTTTACCTGCGCCGTGTAATGTTTTAAAAAGCATAAATTCTTGGAAAGGTGCGAATCAAAGTTTCTGTTACTCAGGTTCCTATGCCCATAAAATAGAAAGCAGTAAAAAAAAATCCTACATAGAATCAATAGCATGTAATGATTTATATCCAGTATACCCGTTTGTTTTCCGTTCCTCCTCCAATAGTTCAAATGTGACTCAAGTTGAACAGTTAAAACTAGGCAACACAGTTTTGCATACACTGGTTGTAAATAGTAGTTGCTCATACAATTTTCGCAATTCAACGTTACGACTATAAGAAAATCATTGTTATACACGCACATACATTCATATATATATATATATATATATATATATATAATATATATATATTATATATATATATATATATATATACGTAAATACACATGCTTATATACATAATTATATACTTATATATATATAGCTGTGTTGATGCAAACCGGAAGAAACAGAACTCAAGATATAAGTATATGTATACTTTTATTAATATTTAGCAGAAGTAACAGAGTCGCTCAAGGTCCGTGAGATTCGTGGTACCAACGCACGAAACTCTCGGACCTTAAGTCACTCTGTTACTTCTGCTAAATATCAATAATAATAATGATATATATACATATATGTATGTACGTGCGTATATATGTGTGTACGTACGAATATATGTATGTATGTATGTATGTATACGCACTCACAAATACATACACAGAGTTGGTAATGAAATTATTCCTATGTACATACACAAAAACAGTCATATACATATAGAAAATTGTGTGTGTGTGTGTGTGTGTGTGTGTGTGTGTGTGTGTGTGTGTGAGTGTGTGTTTATGTGTGTCATATTAGACAAAAATGAGCTAAGAGAAATAACTCAGAGTGGCCAGAGGCTTGTACATGAATAACATAGACAAATACAGGTATATAAAATACCAAACAATATCAATTTTTAATTTGTTAAAGTTATCTCAGCCTCTAGACGATGTGTCATAATAGCATAATGATAATTGAAACCAGTGCCATATGAGGAAGGGAGATAATCCAAATCAAGACTTCTCCAAGATTGTCATTAAGGAAAAAGACTGGCTTATTGTCTGTAAATAAAAGGATAGCTGTGGATACGTTTTTCTGCCTCAATGAATGTCGTCAGCACGATAACTGCCCTACCATACATACATACATACATACATACATACATACATACATACATACATATATGCATGCATACATACATAATTCAAATTTACAGAAAATAAAAGACGAAGGCAGGTGTAGGAACAACCAGCAGATATATATATACAAGAGTGAGTGAAATGTAAGTAGCCTTTAAAAATTGGTAATAAAATCCATATTCTTTTTACAGATTTATTGAAACAAATGATACATGTTCTTTATTACATGGGGAAATGAAAGTAAATCTTCATATTTCAACCGGTGGTGTCAAGCAGCTCCCTCAAACGGCCGGGGATGGAATGAACAACCTTTTGAATGACGTCGTCTGGGATATCATTGAAAACCTCCTCCATCAGTGTCTCCAAGTCCTCCAGTGTGCGAAGTCTTGTCTTGTGCACCTCTTTTGTGTAAAAATCACATGGAGTGAAATCTGGACTTCTTGGAGTTCTGGACTTCTTCACTAACAGTCTTCGGGCTTTAACTCCTGCACATAATGGGGTTTCTACGGACGAAAATTCAATTCTTTATGCCACACCATACGTATTGAGTGTCATGTTAGTCCACTTTCACTAGCTGCTTGACGTTGATTTAATCGCAGGCTGCGATTAAACATTTCCTACACTGATGCCACTTTTTTTTGCATTGTTCACAGAGCTCGTGGTCATCAGTTTTGTACGACAAATTTTTATTGTGTCCGGACGTAGTGTTACATACTTACCTTTCCATGCACGCCATCATCTCTGAACCAAAACAATGGAATTCCACATTTCATAGCGTGCTGCTATCTTAGGTCACTCCTAAATATTCAAGCGACCGGCCATCTGGAAAATAAGAAATACGACAATAAGAAAATAAGAAATCCCCATTAGTGTTGTCTGTTTTTAAAAAAAGGTTTGCGTCATGACTTCAATGATACTAAAAATTCTATAAGCAATTTCTAATGCCTAGTTACTTTCCACCCACCCTGTATATAATATATATATATATATATATATATATATATATGCAACATATTAGGTATTGAAGCCATCCTCACCAAAATACAGCTTAGATGATCTCACGTACGATTGATATCAGAATTTCGAAGCGACTTCTCTTTCGCCAATTCGCAATAGAAAGGTCAGTTGGAAGGCTACTCTTGCGCTACAGAGACAAACTAAAAGAAAATCTGAAGTGATGCAACACTCCGTTTGCCTCAAACAACCAAATGTTGAACAGTTATATAATAATAATAATAATATCAAAATTAAAAGAAGAGTGCCAATGTCATCTAGTAAACGATATTTCGATATTTTGTGTGTCTTCAATTGGTTCAAAAAGTAATTTTGTCAATCTACTTCATTTTAGTTAATATATAAAGGATTGAGGTAACTCCTCCAGAAGATATAGAGTCAAAATTGAAAGAAGAGTGCCATTGTTATCTAGTGAACTATATTTCGACATGGCACATTTATTGACTGGAATACTTGCAGAGTCAATGTACGAACATCTGGGGAGTTAAGCAGTTGTGGTCGATGAAAAAAGTGGTAGTGGTACCAATAATTATCGGAGTCCTGGGAACAGTGAGTAAAAATTTTGAGAAGTACATAGAACAAATAGGGGCTGCAATAAGGGTGGAGCACTTGCAAAAAACAGCACTGCTTAGAACCGCTCGAATACTCTGGAATGTGCTCGAAAAATAAGAGGTGTTACATTAGTTCACTGGCAGTCAACAGCTGACACCGTAGTGCATCTCCAGCGTTAGAAGCTGTACAAAGGCAATAATAATAATAATGATAATAATAATAATAATAATAATAATAATAATAATAATAATAATAATAATAATAACAATTTTCTTATGGTTTCTTAAACATTCTCTAGAACATTATGTACAAAACCAAATATATGGCACCCTATGCATAACACCAACATGAACTTCCAACTTGTCTCTTGAGGTCTCTGGGTGAGACTTGGAGCCAACACGTACAAATGTAAAGCAAAAGTCAAACATAAAATACTAATAATAATATTATTATTATTATCATTATGATAGGGATGGCCATTTTACAGCTCCCCCCCCCCCCCGCCGCAAAAAAATCTGTAAGCCTTTTCTATTACTTTCTGTGTTTGCTAAAACTTTGAGATATTTATAGGAACTGACTTGGGCTTCATCTTTACCATAAAGTTTCAGGTCATCCATGAATAACAAATGGTTGACTTTTTGTTGGCGGCTTTTGAATACATACCCAGCTTTTGCTTTCCTCAGAATCAGTGTTAGTGGTATCAATCACTGTACAAAGATCAGTGGGGAGAGGCGGCCCCATTGGAGGATGCCCCTCCTGATTTCTACTGTCCCTAATTTTCTTCCGTATGCTATCAAGTCCGTCCTCCAATTCGCCATACTTTTTCCGAGCAATCGCTCAACATTCAATAAAATACCAAATAGGTTCATAAACTCCATAATCCAAGACTGTGGGCCTTCCAGGCGCTCATTTTCTTGCTGATTTCCTTCACTTCCCCAACTGAAATGACTATTTCTGCTTGTTTGAGGCAGACTACTGTTTGTTTCAATTCTTGCAACTATTCAGCATCCTTCTTCTGCTCTTTGTCTTTGCTCCAAATGTCACTCCAAAACTTTGACTTTCATTGTTATCTGGTATCAACTTTTCATCAGTACACTCTCCATTTATTTCTTTATAGAATCTCTTCTGATCTACTCTAAATTACCTATTCTGGTGGTAACACTTCATTCTTTGGTCGTATCTTACCTTCTTTGCTTTCTTTGCAACGAGGCGCTGTTTCAGTTCTTCCATTACCACTTTCAGGCCTTTCTTTTCAATATTATACTTCCTTTTCAGCGCCCTGTATTTTTGTTCACTTTGAAGCTGCCCTTTCTCTTTTCGGTCTAACATGGAAATTTCCTTCGAGAGCATATCTAACCTTGATTGTATTCATCTTTTCCACCATGGATCTTTTCTTTTGTCACTTCCATTATATTTCTTTTTCTTGACATCAACACCCACCTTTTCTGCTGCAACAATACTTGCTACCTTAATCAAATTATTTGTTTCTGGGATGTTGTTTGTTCTGATGTATTTCAGAATTTCATTGCCATTTTTCGTTTCTTGATTCAATTTCCATCGATCAACCTTTATTAAGTCGTAGATTGCCTTTTGTTCATCTGTCATGTCGCCATTAGTTTTATTGTCTTCTTTTAGATCATCTATATGTCGCTCATCAAGTAAACTATCACTGCTCCTTTCCTGTGATTTGAGATTACTTCTATTAGTAAAAACTGTATTTTCATCGTTATCTCTACTGCTATTTTGCAAGACCCGTTTTTTGATGGCTTCGAACCAACGATTTTTTCTTATTGCTCTAGCTTGATCATATAGTCTCTGTTCTGTGAGTTGAAACAACCCCACTTCCCTCCAATGATCATATATACGTTTTCGGTAACCCTTAATTTGAGCACCACTTTCATCTACCGGGTTGCTCAGGTGGTAACACTCCACGACCACAGCATTAATTTGCTTGCCCCATCTACGCCGTGTGTTGTGGTCCCTTTCTGGATATCAACAGGCTGGAGCTGGACCAGAATCTCTGAGCCTGCCGGGTGCAACAATATGACACCATCAATGGCTTCAGTTTCATTACCACCGTTGTTCACAATATTTTGTTTATTCATTGTCACATATATGAGGTAGCGATTATCAGGTTGCATAATTACCAGTGCTTTTATTGTGGATCATCACTGGATGTATCATTAATCAGGACATGGAGAGGCTTCATCCGCTTCCTTTCATTATTATTATTATTATTATTATTATTATTGTTATTATTATTATCACTGATATCAGATATTATTGTTTTTATTTTTTATTATTTGTCATTGTTATATTAACAAACTCAAAGGTTACACAGGCCTATGTAGGACAACAGGGGTGGCACGAATTTCCAGCACTGTTCACACGGACAGCCGCATGGGAAATTACACAACTTGATCTGGCCTTCCTCGGCGATGTTCTGTCATGCTGAACGACTTTCCAGAGAGTCCATTGCTCACTAGTAATCTTCTTCGGTGAACAGGCTCTTCTTCAGTCTTCTATCACCGCTGTTGTAATTGTTGTATCTGTGTAGTAGCAGCAGTGGTACCAGCAGAAGCAACAGTAGTAGGTTGGGGGTAGTGGTAGTAGTGGTAGTAGTAGTAGTTGGGCCTCAGATTCCTGTACTATCAGAATAGTAGTAGTCGTAGTATTAGCAGCTGCAGCATATTATCATTATTTTTATCGTTATCACCATCACCATTACTACTATTGTTATTATCATTATTACTATTTCCATTTATTATTGAAAGATTTTATTAAATGTTCTTTATTTTCAACTTTTGTCTTGTACTTGAGATAATCGTAAATACGTGGTTGGGGAAACAGTTGGTAAATACATCAAATTCTACAGGTCTATAAATAGATTCGGCAGATGCTGGGGAGATCAGTCATAGAGACAAAAGAATCTTCGCACCCTTTAGGTCAGCAGGGGTCGAATGTGTTTACTACTACCAGCGACCACTGAGAGCTCTGCCCTTGGCCTTGAAAAGAAGCAATTCAACCTGTTCTATTTGTAATTACTGGTAGAATATATATATATATATATATATATATATATATATATATATATATATATATATATATATATATATATATATGTATGTACACTGATATTCACGTCGTTGAATTTTTGAATTTCTGAATTGAATTGTGTTGTTGCAATAAGAGGTATGTTTACATATTTGGGTAGTCAGAGATAAGTTTCATACAAAATTTAACATATTAAAGTTTTAATGTTTTCTTGAGATGTTCGTTTGTCTGTCCAGTTGGAGAATACAGTAGTATTTTTGCAATGAAAAGGATGTTTACATTTTCGAATACTCAGGGAGAAAGGAAAGGAAAGAAAAGGAAGGTAAAATTTCCACAGAAAATTATTTTAAAATTTACTGGAGATGATCTTTTGTCTGTCCGAACAGAGAAATTTGTAGTGTTCTTGGAATAAAGAGGATGTTTACATTTTCGTATACATAGGGAGAAAGGAAAGGATAGGTAATCACAGAAATTGTAGATATTAAAGGTTTTAAAGTAGATATGTAAGTTTCTTGACTTATTTTGAGGGAAATTCAAAATACTCACAAGAAATTGTAGATATTCCAGTCTTTGAGAGTTATTTTTCAGTTGTCCTGCTGGGTTGTATTAGTGTTTCTGTGTCTTCAGCTGCTGACACGTCAGAGCAGTGAAGAATACGTCCAGTCGCTTATTATTATTATTATTATTATTATTATTATTATTATTATTATTATTATTATTATTATTATTATTATTATTATTAATATTGAGTAAGAGAGCAGCGCATGCCATCAAAGTGACACTGGGGTAAAAATATACGAAACCCAGTATACCCAGCATGACTACCCATCTGATAAGGTTACACTAGGCAGATGCATCACAACCATATGTGCATGACTTGGTGATCTCATATCAAGATAAACAGCACATGGCCTTGCAGGTGGGGCCCAGATAGAATTTTATTCTGGTCGAGTAACCCATCCCGCTCAAAAGCTCCCTGAATAAGGGTTGTTTAAGGATGTTGAACAGAACACCAAAAGAATTCTTCTCGACACATAGCTATGATGCTCCCCCACTACTTCTGCTCGTGATCAGAGATGCACATATCGTCAGCCTCCAAGGGACATGCTCAACTGGTTATGGTCAAACAACTGACAAGCAAATCTGTGGTATTGAGCAGAATGTTGTTGTTGTTGTTGTTGTTGTTAAGGTGGTGAGCTGGCAGAATCGTTGTGTGTTCTAAAGCTTGTTTACATATTCGAATAGTCAAGGAAAAAGGAAAGATAAAATGTTCACACAAAATTGGAGATATTAAAGTTTCTAATTTTTTTTAGATTTTCGTTTGTATGTCCTTAGCAAGAACAACAACAACAACAAAAACAACAACAACAACAACAGAATCATTGTTGTTGTCGTTGTTGTTGTTAAGGTGGCGAGCTGGCAGAATCGTTAGCACGCCGGCAAAATGCTTCGCGCTATTTCGCCTGTCCTTACGTTCTGAGTTCAAATTCCGCCGAGGTTAACTTTGCCTTTCATCCTTTCGGGGTCGATGAAATAAAAACCAGTGAAACACTGAGGTCGATGTAATCGACTACCCGCTCTCTCGAAATTTCAGGCCTTGTGCCTATAGTAGAAAGGATTATTATTATTATTGAGTGAGAGAGAAGTGCTTGCCATCAAAGTGACACTATACGAAGCCCGGTATACCCATCATGACTATCCGTCTGATAAGGGTACACTAGGCACATGCATCACAAGTATACCACACAACCATATGTGCGCGACATAGTGATCGTATATCAAGATAAACAGTGCATGACCTTGCAGGTGGGGCTCAGTTAGAATTTTCTTCAGGTCGAGTTGCTCATCCCGCTCTAAAGGTCTCTCAATAAGGGTTGTTCAAGGATGATGAACAAACCCCCATGTTTCTAAAGGTGAATTATCCAAACCCCAAAGAATTCCTCTCAACATATGGTTATGATGCTCCCTCACTACTTCTGCTCGTGATCAGAGATGCACATATCGTCAGCCACTAAGGGACATGCTCAGCTGGTTACGGTCAAACAACTGACACGCAAATCTGTAGTACTGAGCAGAATATTTGCTGTAGCTCATCTTTTATACCAAGACAAAACAATGTACATGATAACACTTCCAATCAGTTAAGATCAGAAGCCATGAGGGCCATCAGGGCATTTATTATTATTATTATTATTATTATTATTATTATTATTATTATTATTATTATTATTATTTAAAGCAGCGAGCTGGCTGAATTGTTAGCACGCCGGGTAAAATTCTGGTTTCAAATCCCGCCGAAGTCGACTTTGCTTTCATTCTTTCGAGGTCAATAAATTAAGTATTAGTGAAATACTAGGGTCGATGTAGTCGTCTAGTCCCTCCAACCAAATAGCAGGCTGTGTATCTTTAGTAGAAAGGATTATTATTTTGTTGTATCTGTGGAGAGTCATACTGCCGTAACATCGAGCATCAGTTTTAAATTTTACAACTGGCAAAAAAATAATTAAAGGAAAAAAAGAAGGAGGAAGAAGTAGATTGAGATGACTGTATCACTTTTCATTTTGAACTCGACGAAGACAGGCAAGTTGACGAGATATTGTTCAAACTAATAAAATATTTATTGTAATCGCATCGCCTTCTTAGTATTGTCTATTTATCTTCGTGAAGAGTTATGTTAATCCTTTTACAAGATAATAATAATAATAATAATAATAATAATAATAATAATAATAATAATATAATAATAATATAATAATAATAATAAGTACAAAGGATCCGCCGGTATGAGAAACGCCAACATTTCTTTGAACAAAACAAACAGTTCAACTCCAACCTCAAAAAGTTCTACCAAGAACTTGGCAAAGTAAAATAGACATCACTGCAGCGCCAACGGCAGAAGTGAAAGAATTTTGGAAAGACATATGGTCGGCGAATGAACAACCACAGAAAAGGACTATTAAAACTACAAACTTAGCACCTGAGCAACTCTGGACTACCATAACAACTGAAGAGGTCACCCAGGCACAGAAAAGACTAAGCAACTGGAAGGCACCTGGGCATGACAAGATATCCAACTTCTGGTTAAAACATCTGACAGGAATACACAAAAAGCTGGCTGAAGACTTTAACAACATACTGGCAGAGCCAGAGACAATGCCTGATGGATCACGAAGTGGAAAACCATCCTAATTCCCAAATCCAATAAAACGGCAAAACCACAAAACTACAGACCTATAACCTGTCTCCCTACAATATACAAAGCCTTTACTGCAGTAATATCGCAAAGATTGAACAAGCATCTGAAAAAAAACACCTGTTTCCAGAAGAGCTGAAAGGATGCTGCAAGGGCTCATATGACTGTAAAGATCAACTAATGATCAATAAAGCCATAACTGAAGACAGCCGCAGAAAGAAGAAAGGCCTCAGTATGGCCTGAATCGACTACCGAAAGGCTTTTGATAGTATTCTCCACACGTGGATCCTCGAAACACTAGCCATTAACAAGGTAGCACCAATAATTATAAAATACATAAGACAGTGCTACAGCTCCAAACAAAAGAGGGACTCGTGAAAACCAAAGCCATCCCCATTAGAAGGGGAATATTCCAGGGAGACACGCTCTCTCCACTCCTTTTCTGCTTGGCACTGACACCTCTATCTGATAAGCTAAATAGAACTGGATGCGGATACAAATGTTACTGCAAAACAATCAGCCACCTTTTATATATGGATGACCTAAAACTATACGCTACAAATGACAAACAGCTGGAAACACTACTACAGACAGTTCATGGATTTACCAAAGAAATATATATGAAATTTGGATTAGAAAAATGCGCCAAAGTAACCCTGAAAAGAGGAAAACTAGTTAATAGTAGCAACATCACGCTAGATAAAGCCAATGAAATAAGAGAATTAGACCAAAGCCAAACTTACAAATATTTAGGAATCCATGAACTAGATAAGACACAACGCACACAAATGAAAGAGAAAATAAAGAAAGAATACTATAGACGAGTTAGATCAATAGTAAAAGCAGAGCTCAATACTAAAAACAAGATAATAAGTATTAACGCTTTAGCCGTCCCAGTTATAAGTTATTGCTACAATATCCTTAACTGGACACTAAATGAACTAACCAAAATAGACAGGAAAACAAGAAAAATAATGACAGGATCTCGGATGCACCACCCAAAATCTGACATAGAAAGGCTATATATACGACATATAGAAGTTATTGGAGGCCTTATACAGCTGGAAAACTATTATAAAATAACCACCATAGGATTGCAAAAATATCTACTCCAGAAGCAAGGAAAACTGATACAAATAGCGGCAAAACACAAGCAAAACAAAAAACTGTTCTCAGTATTTAAGGAAGCTGAAAATACAAACAAGAAATCATACTACCTAACAAATATGAAGAAGAAGAAGAAGAAGAAGAAGAGAAGAAGAAGAAGAAGAAGAAGAAGAAGAAGAAGAAGAAGAAGAAGAAGAAGAAGAAGAAGAAGAAGAAGAAGAAACAACAACAAAAGCTATAAAACAAATGAAATCCAAACTAAAGCTAGAACAGCAACGGACTCTGATAAAACGATAGCAAGAAAAGCCCCTTCATGGCAAATACTGGACTAAACTAAATGCAAAAGAAATAGACAGAGAAGAATCCTAGCAATAGTTGAGAAGCTCAGGACTCAAAGCAGAGACGGAGGGATTTTTAATTGCAACACAAGACGAAAGCCTCCCCACCAGAAATTAACAAAAACATATAATGAAAAAAAACATAAGTAAGTGCAGAATATGTAGAGATGGACAAGAAACAATAAATCATATTATCTCTGGCTGCCCAGTCCTGGCTAAGAAGGAATATATTCACAGACACGACATAGTTGGGACCTACATACACTGGAAGCTATGCCAACACTAAGGAATAACAACAGAAAAAAGGTGGGATAGGCACACACCAGAAAAGGTCGCGGAAAACGAGAAAGCAACCATACTCTGGGATATGCCAATACACACAGATAGAGAAATTAATGCCAATAGGCCAGATATAGTTGTCAGAGATCATGAAGAAAAAAATTGCTTTCTAATTGATGTATCAATAGCAGCAGTGACAACGTGTCTCTAAAAGAAATGGAAAAATTTTCAAAATACAAGGACCTGGAAATAGAGGTAACTCGAATGTGGAATCTAAAATCAGAAACAATTCCTATCATAGTAGGCGCATTAGGTATGATAAAAAATATTCAGAGAAATACCTAACAAAAACACCAGGACTTACAAATATATATAACATACAGAAAGTTGCACTACTGGGCACTGCACACATCCAACGCAAAACACTTTCAATACAGTAACCATCAGAGCATCACAACAAATCACAGCACATACCCAAGGCACACAGAGCTCTGCTCGGTAGTGAAGTGAAAGTACGCAATAAAAATAAAACTACTGAATAATAATAACAATAATAATAATAATATAAATAATAATAATAATAAATGCCCTGATGCAGTACCAGGCACTGGCTCTCATAGCTTCTGATCTTAACTGATTGGAGGTGTTATCATGTACATTGTTTTGTCTTGGTATAAAAGATGGGCTACAGCAAATATTCTGCTCAATACCACAGATTTGCTTGTCAGTTGCTTGACCTTAACCAGTTGAGCATGTCCCTTAGTGGCTGACGATATGTGCATCTCTGATCACGAGCAGAAGTAGTGGGGGAGCATCATAGCCATGTGTTGAGAGGGATTCTTTGGGGTTTGAATAATTCACCTCTGGAAACATGGGTGGTTCTTTCAACATCCTTAAACAACCCTTATTCAGGGACCCTTTGAGCGGGATGGACTACTCAACCTGAAGAAAATTCTTACTGGGCCCCACCTGCAAGATCATGTGCTGTTTATCTTGATATGAGATCACCATGTCGCGCACATATGGTTGTGATGCATGTACCTGGTGTACCCTTATCAGACGGGTAGTCATGATAGGTATATTGGGCTTCGTATATTTTACCCCAGTGTCACTTTAATGGCATGAATTGCTCTCTCACTCAATAATAATAATAATAATAATAATAATAATAATTTCTTTATTAACCACAAGGGTTTACATTAAGAAAGGCATGGACAGCATAGGACGAAACAAAGAATGAGTGTTGTGTGTGTTTTGAGGGGTTTGCGTGTAAACAAGACTAACAATTTCTTTATATTTTTAATTAAAAGATCAACAATGTGTAATCCTTATTAGGGAGGACACGTTCAAGGGATGCTCACAGAAAAACCCCATAAAAGCCATGGATACCCTAATTTTGGGGGCAAATGCCCTTTCTCCTTTCCTTTTCTTCCAACTACAGGCGTATGATTAGGGCAGGCCTGTTCATCACACCATCTCGCTACTTTCATCCACCTTTCAGCAAACTGGCTGGAATACAATACTTCCCTCTCTACCCTTATTTTCTTTGTCAAGTGAAACTTGAAACAGAAACACACAGGTCAGCAATGCTTGGGAAATGGAGGAGTGCATGCAGAACCGTCTCGTCGTCCTGCGTGCATCTCAGACTTGCAACTGGCTGACAACACTTCCGTGCTTGAAAAGTATATCTCGAACAGGCAAAGCTCCCTGGTAGCACTGCCAGGCCAGAGATTTTGAAAATTATTCATCGGTCCCAGGCGAAAGTTCTCCGGAAAAGGGCGGCTAGTTGATCTTTGACGCCCAAGGTCTCCCCAAGAACGTCGTCGCACTTTCCCCTCCACTAATCCTCTATAAAAAGTTAAATGGACGTTCCACCTATCGCAGTGTCCGATTGGCTGAGGACTGGGAGCCCTTGAAGACATTCCACTTTCCAAATGCTCCCTATCAGTCTCTGTTTTACCCAGGACCGCAGCTCTGTTAAAGAAACTAGCTTCAGAAATACGTGTCTGGCGAACGGCGACCACGCCTGTTCACCGCCAAGAAAACACTGGAGATGTCGTAGCCTCAGGCGCATGTCTGCACATCATCAACCACGGCATACCCAGGCCACCACGCATCGGGTGTTGACATCAGATAGACCGCCTGACCATCGGGATGTGTCCCTTCCGCAAGAAACGGAAGAGTATGCGCTCCAACATAATCAGAAGGTGACCGGGGTAAGGCACGACGGTCAACTGATAGTAGATGACGGACGCGATATCTGCCCGAACTTTCAGATGTCAATGTGGATTGCAGCAATCCAGCCTCTGAATACAGGCCCGAAACCAGGTGGCTTGAGTACCACCGTCAGGTATAAATGGTTGAACTTCTCGAAAGCTTTAGACTGATCTGAATAGATCAGAGCCCCACCTGTGCCAGGTTCTTTACCCACTTTCTCAATGATATATCACATGAGGTGGAGATTGTCATGGATGGATCTTTTCGGGATGACGCATGTCATGTGCCTCCTCTCCCAGATCCTCGACGACAAGCACAAACCCCGTAGCTAACACTTTGGCCAAAATTTTGAACTCTGCATTCAGCAGAGTTATGAGTCTAAAGTTGTCAATACAATCTCCCTTGTTCGGGTCTTTTCTCGGCAACGCCACCGATCCTCGGCTCACGAAACTGGAAATTCTCCCATTCTGTTGCAGTAAAGGTTTGCTAAGAGGTCGCCGAACAAGTCTGGCATGTAAGCGTAAAGCTCGTAGGGCAGACCATCCATACCAGGTGATTTGCCCAATAATAACAAGAAGAATAGCTCCGGGCTAAATAACAACTTGGATGTACACTAAAAAGCTCTCTTCACAAAACAAACTGTGCAATGGAAGGAAAACTTCGCAATTCAATTGTGGTAAAAGTTCTGTTAAAGCAAAGGAACTAAAAATTCGGCAAGATTTTGGTTATATAAAGTATAGTATCTTTTTTTAAATGCGTGGTATCTCAATGCAACATACGCAAGAAATCGAAACCAGCACGGGGAACCCTGGAAAAACACACCAATTACACAGTAAGTACGTAAATTGAATAATTACCTAAACATGCAACTATCTATGCATCCATGTGCACATGGTAATATTTATAAGCAGCATAAATAATGCCTACACGACACACACGTTCACACAGAAAATAAAAGAAAAACACAAACAAAACAAAGCGACTTCCAACAAAATGGAGCAAATTAGTCACTCGGTTTAAAACATCACTAAACAGTTATGCTTGGAAACGTAGCTACAAAAAAATAATAAATAAAAAATAGAGGCGATTTTCTATCTATCAGCCTACGATATGACAAATATATACATTCGAAGGACAAGGAAGCGGTGTCATGTCAAAAAAGTCAACCTTGAACAATCGGACCCGTCTCCTGTTGTCACCGTCAATGCTTTAATGACAAGCCAAAATTCATGCCGGATCGGTAATCACCCGGGTCAACAAGGACCGCATTACCCCGTGGAGAACCAAACTGGTGTTGAAAAGTCTGCTACTGGAACAAATTAAAAAAAAAAATGATAGGCACAGAAGTGGCTGTGTGGTAAGTAGCTTGCTTACCAGCCACATGGTTCCGGGTTCAGTCCCACTGCGTGACATCTTGGGCAAGTGTCTTCTACTATAGCCTCGGGCCGGCCGAAGTCTTGTGAGTGGCCTTGGTAGACGGAAACTGAAAGAAGCCCGTCGTATATATGTATATATATGTGTGTGTATGTTTGTGTGTCCGTGTTTGTCCCCCTAGCATTGCTTGACAACCGATGCTGGTGTGTTTATGTCCCCGTAACCTAGCGGTTCGGCAAAAGAGACCGATAGAATAAGCACTAGGCTTACAAAGAATAAGTCCTGGGGTTGATTTGCTCGACTAAAGGCGGTGCTCCAGCATGGCCGCAGGCAAGTGACTGAAACAAGTAAAAGAGTAAAAAAGAGTAAAGAGATCTACTAGGTAACCAGAATCAGGATAACCCTAACCCTACACCTGCAGTGACGCCACCAAAAACACCACTTAAAGTAAAATGCATAAAATGGACTAGAGATAATTATAGAGATTTGTTGAGAGATTGCTATACAGCCCAGCTAAACCCAAACAATAGCCTCATTGTACAAACATACATTTCATGGAGAAGCTTAATAGGCAATGAAGTATGCAGATATGTAGATGCTAATAAATTAAGTAAAGTACGTAGAAACATCATTAAGCATAAAAGGTTAGCTGGCGCTAAAATTAGCCAAATTTGGACGCAAATATCTCGTGGTAAACCAAATGAAATCAGCAACAATGCAGATGAAATAGGTGATAGATGCACAGAACCCAGTGTACAAGCAGTACACCCCAACGAGGAAGCTTAAAAAAGAATAGCGAAGAATAGATATGCGGAAAAAGAGGAGAAAGTAGACCTGGTTCAAGAACACCAGAAAAGATATGACACAGAATTTGAGGTGAATAATAAAGAGATCATAGAAGCAAAAGAAGATATTATGAGAGAACTCAGTAAGTACTTAAACAGCATAAAAAAACAACACAATCATGGTATATAATGTTTCTCTTAGAAATATCTTAAGAAATAAGGGAAATGACCTAACAACCTTATATAACTTCATTTATTCCACTGCTAAAGTTGTAACTGCTCAACAAGGTATCAGGACCACACGGAAAAGAGCCAACCATGTCACTAGGCCTCCTAAGTGGAAAGTAGCATTACAAAAAGAGATCAAATCTCTGCGGGCACATGCATCAGTTCTCGAAGAACTTGCTAGAGGAGTAAATCTTAAGAAGAAACAGGCTTGAAAAATCAAGTAAAAATATAAAATCAGAAATTTTATAATCCTCCCTGCAACCAAGGAACTATTGAAACGGCGAATACAGCTGAAAGTCCAACGGCTTAGAAAGTATTCTAAAAGAATCAAATTTTATCGACAAAACAAGGTATTCATGGCAGATGCAAAGAAATTTTATAGAGAAATTGGCAAAAGGAGCCCGCTAAGACTGAGGGAATGGAAGAGCTCTGGAAGAAGGCATGGAACAACGAAAAGGAATATAGTGCTGACGCTCACTGGATACAGCGTAAGAAAGTGAGTTTGGATAAAGCTGAAGATCAGAAATGGGAAACAATAGGAATAGAAGAGCTAAGATGTGTTCTTAGAAAGTCTCACAAATAAAAAAAATTATAGGATTAGACTAGATTCCTAACTTCTGGCTCTGCATCTCTAACTGATATCATCCAGAACCTAGAGCAAATACCTGCCTGACTGATTGAAGGAACAACATACCTTCTACCCAAAACTGAAGGCACTAAAAATCACAAAACTACCGACCAGCAACATGTCTCAACACCACCTACAATAGACCCTCACATCTATATTAAATGAAAGAATATGCTTTCCTTGAACGGAACTCTATAATTCTACAAGCTCAAAAAGGCTGTAAAAGTAATTCTAAAGGGTCCAAAGATCAATTATTTACAAATAAAATGATTGTAGAGAATTGCCAGAGCAAAAAGAACCTGAGTTTAGCTTGGATAAGCGTTTGATAGGGTCACACATAAATGGCTATTTAAGGCCCTTGATGTATATAAGATCTCTCCTCTCGTTTCCAAATTCTTACAAGGTAGCATGGCCAAATGGAATACACGTGATGTGGTCCTCCTGATGCAGGAGGACCTCTAGGGATAATCGAGGAACCACACCACCCATTCATTTACAGCTGTTTTATAATCTTGTTAGTTATATAATAGACATTATATCAACATTCGTAAAAGTTGAATCGTAATTATTGTACATGTGCCATATTTCCAAATATTACCCATGGTGTCTTCCTGTATGTGCATACTATATGTATGCATGTCTTTCTGTGTCATTTTATGTGTACTGTGTAACATGGCTCAATTGTGAGTGGATGTGAGTATGTATTAAGTCTAACTCTATATGAGTATTGAGTGATTAATGGCTCAATGGTTAGATCATCAAACAAAATACCCCGTGTTAATGTCTAGAAATGTTTACGTTCTGTATGTGGTTCAAGTCCCACTGCGGTCAGTTTTGCTTATCATCCTCACTGTTGATAAAGAATACACCAGAACCAATCAAGTACAGGGGTCAATTTAATGAACTGCAAATTTGAAGCTAGACTCCCTTCCCGAGGGTAACAGCGTTGACAAGGAGTGTGTTGGCCTGTTTTGTGGTCTTTCAGCAATTGTTGGTCTTCCACACCATTACTTTGCATTTTAAAATCTTGCATGGAACACATAATATTTAGTTCACTCCGTTATCGAATTATTTTTTTTTTTAAGCTATCATAAGTGTTTTTTTAAGAATTTAAAGCATCCATTGGAAATTCTTTGCAGTATTCCTCACCTTTGCTGAAATTGGAAAGTTTTATGAATTTAAGCTCTTCTAATTGGTCAAATATTGTGCCAATAATTTGATTATTGAGTAATATATAATGCTGTTGGAGATCAATTACTTTATTCCTGAATCTTTTAATTTCGATTGTTGCAATGATTCCACATTCCACCCCCACACCCTAAAAAAAATCATAAAATATTGAAAAAAATCACCGATCTTATTCTAGAGTACGTTTCTAGTTTTATCTATTTACTATTTACAATACACTATGCCATGACTTTTAGTCTGAAGGATGATAAATAAGACATCAGTGAAAGAAAATGTGTCACTAAAAACTTCTAATAAAAATAAGATATCGGGGAGCTTTTAAATTATACACGGACCCAATTGCAGAATTTATTGTGTTCTTAGCCTATTCTTCAGGTTTTTCAATAATGTCTTCAAAAATGCTGATTATGAAATTACAATTCACTTTGTAGTAATTATAAGACATTAGGAGTAATTCCATCTAAATACTGTAGATTTGGGGATTCCATTTTTAAACTCTGTTATCTAAAGCATTAACACTTTTTGGATAATTTCTTAAAAGGAATGTACCCAGTCTATTTATTGTGGAAAAAATATCTTGCATTCTTTTATAAAAGAGCATGCTTGTGAAACAACTAAATTTAGGACATGAGCACAACAATGAGCAAAGATCGCACATTCATACTTTTCTTTTAAGTTTGACTGCAACACATTTAATTGTTTTGCTGTTGTATCGGCACCCTCATAGGTTTGTGCACAATTGTTTTCACACTTCTTTATTCAGATAAAGTATTTGCAGGACGGTCTGCACTAACATCGATTAAAATCGATAAATCGTTCTTTAGTAACGCAATCTTTTGTAATATAGCGCAAAACACTTGATAGTTATGAATAGCTCGATACATCGGACGCTTCACCGATAAGAATAGCTACATATTTTGCCTGCTTCAGTTCATTTTCTATTTCATTCAATATATCCTTTTGAATTGCATCGATCAAGTCGTTATGAATTCCTTTTGAAAGACTTGAGAAAATAAAAGCTGTATCTAGATGGCATGCCAATTTCTCGTCATATTTACTGGTTAAATATGAGAGCTCTTTATAATTACAACGATTATTGGATTCTTTGCATTCAAAATGACCCAGAAATGATAATTCCTCGCGACCGAGGAAAATATCTGCATCGATCAATTGCCACAGAATGGATCTTTTTCGTCCAACTTCATTATGTTATTGTCTGCCCTGTTTTTTTCTTATACTTATCTAATTGTAAGTCTATGAGAACCTTTCCAAATGTCTTTGTGAACGTTCATGTTTTAGCATAGCCATATGTAGATTATTTATATCAGCGTAACCTTTATCACACTTCTTCCAAACTAAATAAGAAATATGGCCAACAGAATCTCATATAAAATCCGTTCTGTCTGTCTGTTTGTGTGTGTGTCTTCATGGATCTCGGGCATCCTCCATCGGATTGCGCTCAAATTTGATATGTAGATACCGACGGTATCAGGGCAGCGAGCTGGCAGAAACGTTAGCACGCCGGGAGAAAAGCTTAGCGGTATTTCGTCTGCCGTTACGTTGTGAGTTCAAATTCCGCCGAGGTCGACTTTGCCTTTCATCCTTTCGGGGTCGATAAATTAAGTACCAGTTACGCACTGGGGTCGATGCAATCGACTTAATACCTATGTCTGTCCTTGTTTGTTCCCTCTATGTTTAGCCCCTTTTGGGTAATAAAGAAATAGGTATCAGGGCGTGTATAAGTCTTGAAAAAATTACAAAAATCGATTCCAGGTGAGAATGCGATCGATAAAGCCGTTTTTGTCCTGCTTTTCTTCCGTCAACCTATACATAACTGCACCTTCCATTTTTTTTGTTATTTTTGTACTGCTTAAAGGCACGTTTCTTTCCTGCCAACCTTACTGTTTAAACCATGTTTGTGTTCTCCCAGTCAACAGCCTTATCATTACTGGTACTTTAAATTCTTCGGTTGCATATTTGTGTGAATAAAATCCTTTTTCTTTGGAATAGAAAAATGTCTATCTTTATTTCTTCTTTTGCTGGTGTCTCAAATTTAGGTTAAATCAGTGTTTCTCAAAGGGGAGGTCTATGGGACGGTCGGACAAGTTGTTTTGAGAAAATTTGGTTTAAATGTTTGACAACTCAGCACCGTCCGTTGGACGGGGGGCGTTTTCCTCGTAACTTATATAGCAAAGCACTTCCAGTTAACCTTTCTTGTTTTTCATACAGATTCATCTGAATTCGTCGAATACATTCCTTGTTGTATCTTTGCAAATTAGATCATTTCCACGTTAGTCTAGCATCATTTATAATAAATTATTTCCTTTCAAAGACTTCTTTTGAAAAATTAATTTTCAAAAGTTCTATAACACATATTTCAGTTATTTGGACTAATATTTCGGAAGTTAAAAAAAAATTATAAAAGAAATATGCGCATGTGTGTGCGTGAGTGAATTAAGAATCAATTTGAATAAAACAGAAGATAATTTCATAAATCAACGAACCAACGAAAGATCTTGGCCAAAAGGGAGAAATTCCAGCTTACGAAGGACATTAAAAAAAAAGGCAGAATTCTGCTTTGAGTACACTATATATCATCTCATAATTTCTTTTAGTTGGGATGGGAAATTTTCAGAAAATTTTTGCTAACTTGTGTTCTACACACGGGAAGCAAAACATGTCAGAGTGACAAAGAAACGAGGAAGGTATGGGGTAGTCGTAGGATGTGCAAAAAATATTTAATTTTTAATTTTTTAACCCTCTAAATTCTAAAAATTCCCATTCTTTTTCGAATTTTTCCTTTTAACAAGAGTTTAAGATACGGACAATCCAATACTGTCGTTTGTTTCTTATAATTTCAACAATAATATTTGAAATCTTTTGAAATCCAGATTCAAGAAGTTAGAAATATTCGCGCATAAGCACGGCCGGTTATGGATTTTGGATCGAAGCACACCATAACCGGTCATAACTTTTTTACTTTTTGATATGTTCAGAAATTTTTTTTGCGAATTTGTTTTACACACTGGACCTCGCACGATTATGACAAAATTTTTCTTTAGATTAAAAAAGGCATGTGAAAGATTATTTATTGCAATCGCATACTTTGCTGTTAGACACACTCGCTTAGTGGGAGAGGGGTGAATCTAAAATTACAAATTCTCTTGTTTTGCTTAAAACAGAAGAATTTTGTTTTAAGCAAAATTCTTAAAATTGAGCGCATCCTCGTTCTATTAAATATGTTTATGGGGAGAAAATATTGAAAAGCAGGTGCTACTTTAGCGTGTCATTTAAAAGGAAATTAATTTTGGTAACTTTTTTGTTTACTTTTCAATTTTTAAAACCCTTAAGATGTTGGATGCCAAGCGTGTGCGATCTACGTGCTTATTGTAATTATCATATTGTTTATTCTTGGTTTATTATTATTATTATTATTATTATTATTATTATTATTATTATTATTATTATTATTATTATTGAAACATGGTTTTATTATTATTTAAAAATGTAAGAATTTTGAAAAAATACATTTATAAGGCTAAGTACAAAAGAATTTATTGGAAAATTTGAATAGCTATATGATAATAAAGATGAAATAGAAATTTGAATAATTTTATTGATGAATTGAGCAAGCATCTACCAGAAAGCCAAGAGAAATTGAAAAGTAAACTTAAAAGTAATCGCCCTTTAAGTTGTAGATCACACGCCAAAGTAGCATCGAAAGACATTAATACGTGTTAGAGTGACAATGAAACGAGGAAGGGATCGGGTAGTTGTGGAATGTGCTAGAACAACAGCTAAATCTCCCTTAAATCACCTTTTCCACTGAAAATCATTTTGAAACCATAAAGAGAAACAAATGGTTAATTTAGACTGTCCGTATTTTGAAACCATGACTTAAAAAAGGAATCAAGTGGGGAATTTTTAGAATTTAGAAGGGGAGGATTAAAAAATTAAAAATCAGAACTTTTGTGTAATCGTATGTATTCTTGAATGTAGAGCACACATTCGCAAAAATTTTCTCAAAATTCCCAAGGACCAAAAAAGTATGAGGGGTTATATGGGGTGTTTAAATCAGAATTCAGCCTCCAAAAGTCTAGCAATATAATGATGAACATCAAATATCAAAAAGAAAATGATTTCGTTCCGTTGGCGAAAATTGGGTCCAGTAATCTGATTGACAGAACTGATCTAACTAACAAGAGTTCTGAAAGGGCTGAAATTGCTTCTCTTTTTAGACTTAGTACTTTTTGACTGAGGTCAAACGGTCAAATCCATTCAACCAATCATCTGGTCAGTGTCTAGCTACACCAGTTTCAAAGAACCGACAGAATATAGAAAGAGGTATTGACACTGAGTGAGGGAGAGAGAGGTGGGGAGAGAGAAGCTTGGAGTTCTGGAACCATAATTTGAGCATCTTGAATCTCATACCAAACCATTCAACACCTGCCGATCGAATCTCTTACAATTGATTTCAAAATCTGCATCATTACTATCACTGAGTTCTTCATCATGATCTGCATCTTCGATGGAGGAGTGTTGAAGGAAAAGTGACACTGGTATTTGAGCTGAAACAGGCATTGAATGTATAGCTGATGGTTGACTAGGACACTCGATTTGACATGTTTTTCTTGTTATATCCTCGAGTTTATGACTATGTATGGATATGCACCCTAAAAGGAATATACATACATATACATTCACACAAATACATCACACATACATATGCTTTCACACAAATACTCAATAAGAATAAAGTACAGGGTAGAACCTTAGGCCTAAGATCCCAGTTCACTCACTTGCCATCTCTCTTCCACAGCATAAATCTGTTCTCTGACCTCCTCAGTTTGAATCTTCCTCACTACTCTACTTGTCACTGTCATATTTTGGGCCACATTCATGTAATTTCATTCGTCTTAGCACCAAGAAGCTTTCAGTCTCCATCTTGGAACGGCAGGCTGACTCTTAAGGACCTAAGACCTGTTGAGGCATCTGATTGTTCAATAACCGTTACTTTTTGGAGGGAAACTTGAAACTCAGTATAAAGTCACTGGATCTAAAACAATTCTCACTCCTTATCAATAAAATAATAAAAGCAATCAGCTGGTTTATCCTAATACTTACAGACAAACGATTTAATTGTCCTTATTCAAAGAGTAAGCAATAGGAACCAAAACTTGGTGTGATAGATGAAAACATGTTTAAATCAAGCAAAAAAATTGAACTCAACAGAAATTATGTTCAAAATTATTTTCCCCGGTATTATTATTGGTACATATGTAAATTTGTAATCTGGATATAGAAGCTAGAAGTTTTGAAGCAGTTGTCCATAGTTATCCTCTTGGATGTATGTATATATGTATGTATGTATTATGTATGTACGTACTTTTCTTTCCAGTTTTCCTTAAGTTCTTCTAATGAGAGTTAAAGTCAGTCGCTAACAAAACGCGACAAAACTTTTTGAGTTCAGAGAAGTCCCGGTGTTTGTAAATAAGTGGTTAAGCTGGTGTGTTTGTTGAGGTGTCGATGCACACATACAAATGACCTTTACAACAGTACTTGACTTTTATTCCTTTTCCCACAGAGCAAATCAAGTCTGTTGTTTGCACCGAATTGCTGATTTTTTGTGTTTTTTGTTTTGTTTTTTTGGGGTATTCCACCAGTATTCTCTCCTCTTACATAGATCCTATCGATGTGGATGTGGAAGTTGCCAGTGGTGGTCAGAACCTATCTAGTTTTGATGTCCAGGTAGCGGATCTTGTCAAGTGTCCCGTCCAATATCCCAAATGTTGGTGCTAGCACTGGTAGTGCAAAAGATTTGTGAGATACGGTCTTGTTAAATGCAGACAGCTCTGAGTTCCATATTTTCCATATTTTCCGGAAGTACTATTTTGTTATTCTAGTTAATAAATCTGTATGCATGTATTCTGACTTATACATGTGTGTGTGTATGTATGTATGTATGTATGTATGTATGTATGTATGTATGTATGTATGTATGTATATATGTATGTTTGTATGTATGTATGTATGTATGTATGTATGTATGTATGTATGTATGTATGTATGTATGTGTGCTTGTATGCACATACATACACCGAGGGTGGGTGGTAAAAAAAATCTCAGATTTAATCTTACTCATTCGTAAAATGAGTCCCCCTTAATTTTGCTCAGATTGTTTTATTATAGCCCGATTTTCAGATTTTTTTACTTTCTTTTAATAAATGCATATTTTGCGAATGAAAAAACTAGATCCAAAATCTCCCTGTTTCATTCTTCTTGATAAATATTTCATTAGCAAACACACAGTGTGTACCGGTCCAAACCATGATGGGAACTGAAAAAAAAAAATTTTGATAAAAAATAAAAGCATTAGTGATATGAAGACACCTTTAATACCCTCTTAACTTCACTAGTGACGCACTAATGACCGTGTGAAGTATGGGAGTTTTTGTGTTTTTATTTTTTCTTCTTTTTTTTCTTCTGTT
>NC_043006.1:58183471-58190971 GCF_006345805.1 Octopus sinensis
TCGGCAAGAAATGGAAGCAAATTTGAAAGAAGAGGAAAAATAATAATAATAATAATAATAATAATAATAATAATAATAATAATAATGATAATAATAATAATAATAATAATAATAATAATAATAATAATAATAATAATAATGATATAATAATAATAATAATAATAATAATAATAATAATAATAATAATAATAATAATAATAAATGCCCTGATGCAGTACCAGGCAGTGGCTCTCATGGCTTCTGATCTTAACTGATTGGAAGTGTTATCATGTACATTGTTTTGTCTTGGTACAAAAGATGGGCGACAGCAAATATTCTGCTCAATACCAAAGATTTGCTTGTCAGTTGTTTGACCTTAACCAGTTGAGCATGTCCCTTAGTGGCTGACGATATGTGCATCTCTGATCACGAGCAGAAGTAGTGGGGGAGCATCATAGCCATGTGTTGAGAGGGATTCTTTGGGGTTTGAATAATTCACCTCTGGAAACATGGGTGTTTCGTTCAACATCCTTAAACAACCCTTATTCAGGGACCTTTAGAGCGTGACGGGTTACTCGACCAGAAGAAAATTCTACAGGGCCCCACCTGCAAGGTCATGCGCTGCTTATCTTGATATGAGGTCACCATGTCGCGCACATGTGGTTGTGATGCATGTGCCTGGCGTACCCTTATCAGGCGGGTAGTCATGATGGGTATACTGGGCTTCGTATATTTTACCCCAGTGTCACTTTGATGGCATGCACTGCTCTCTCACTCAATAATAATAATAATGATATAATAATAATAATGATAATAATAATAATATATAATAATAATAATAATAATAATACTCCCCCAACAACAAACAACAACAACAATAATAATAATAATAATATAATAATAATAATAATAATAATAATATAATAATAATAATAGTAATAGTAAATGCCCTGATGCAGTACTAGGCACTGGCTCTCATGGCTTCTGATCTTATCTGATTGGAAGTGTTATCATACAACAAATATTCTGCTCAATACTATAGATTTGCTTGTGAGTTGTTTGACCTTAACCAGTTAAGCATGTCCCTTAGTGGCAGACACTTTCCTCTTCAGTCAAGGTCTCATCAACTTTTTCAAATTCAACTTGAAAAGGAAAGTGAAGGTGGAGAGGGAAGTGCTGATCCCCCTGTATTTTTGTTGAACGGTAGGTGAATTTGCCGAGGATGACTCGTGTAAATGGGCCTACTCTGAGTATTCGCCTGTAGGCCAGTGGAAATGGAGAGTAAAGAGGTATCCGTCCTTGTAACCCGTCCGAGTTACCCGTCCGAGTTACCCGCCCGAATTGCCCTTAGCGTTTGGATTGTCCAGGATGAGTAGGTTCCTTGGTTGCCCTTGGGTAGAGCTTCCCCTGTTGTTTGAATTGTTTATTGCTAATTGTTATTGCTTTTTGTTTACACACACTACTAGTAAATCCCATTACATTGTATCGTTGTTTTTTTGTTTTGTGTGTGACCCTTATTAAAGAAAAAATTATAATGTTTTTCTGTTACTACTTACAGTCATTTGTTATGGGATCTTCTGCACAAAACACCTTCAGTAACAATCCAAATACTCTGCAGGCAAATTTAGCGTCTGGAATTGGTTTAATGGTCGGCATTTATATATCAGGAGGAGTTTCAGGTAATTTATTATTTTTTTAAAGTCAAATTTTAACAAATCAATAGGTTGTCTTAATGAGCTGTCTTAAAGGAATTTTCTAATGAGATAGCCTAATGATACTGACCTACTAAACTGTATTTATCAATCAGGTCTATTGAATGACTTTAATGAGTTGCCCTGATGAATTTTCTTAACAAGCTGACCTAATATTCTATGTAATGAGATGTCCTAATGAGCTATTATTTAATTGTAGTAATAAGGAGCAAATTATCAGAAACGGTCAAGCGTCGAAACAAATATCTTAAGTATTTAGACACCCTACATCTACAATCTGACTTGAAGCCCACTAATTTTGTCTTAAATTTCATTACATCGGGGATATTACTTTGATTGATACACATTTGAAATTGTTTTGTTTCATTGTTCTTTTTCAACTGACTGTCTTTTCAGTAACCTATTATATGAAATTAAAATTACGATTTAAAATTATATTTTTTTAAATCGAAGAAAACCTTAAATCAAAAATTAGCTTTAGTAGAAGGAAAAAATCTTGTATACCCAGGAAAATTATACAAGATTTTTTCCTTCTACTAAAACTAATTTTTGATTTAAGATTTTCTTTGATTTTAATTAATATGATTTTAAAACGTAAATTCAATTTCATATAACCAGTTATTGAAAAGACCATTAATTGAAAAGGACCAATGAAACAAAACCAATTTCAAATGTGTATCTATCAACGTAATTCTATACTTATAAATATAAATATAACTTTATTTTTGTTCCATTTTCAACCAAAACTGTCCGACGAAGGGGAACATGAAACTCTGAGTAACAGTTTTTGTGATGTCTTTGAAGCTTTATTAATGAAGCATATTACTCTACCTCCGGTATTCGAGTACTATTTTTTCCACCTTGTTTCACATTTATGTGCTTACTCTGGTATTTATATATATATATATATATATATATAATACCTATATTGTACCTGTACTCAAGTAATTTAGGCTGTCTTGAAGGGAAAATAAATCTAGTTGAGTCGAGGTAATGCAGTAATCGCGTTTTTCAGCTGGAAGGCAACATGGCATTACATAAATACTATAAGGAAAAAAACCCGAAAAATTTAGAACATTCATAGCAATACTAAATGCACAAATATCATAGCAAAACTAAATACATAAATATCATAGGTAGGCAAACTATGCAAATTTCATAGTAATACGAAATAAATATTTTAGCAAAACTAAATACGTAATTTTCATAGCAACCTTAGATACAGCAATAATTATACAAGATTTTTTTCCTTCTACTAAAACTAATTTTTGATTTAAGGTTTTCTTTGATTTTAATTAATATGATTTTAAAACGTAAATTCAATTTCATATAACCGGTTATTGAAAAGATCATTAATTGAAAAGGACCAATGAAACAAAACCAATTTCAAATGTGTATCTATCAACGTAATTCTATACTTATAAATACAAATATAACTTTATTTTTGTTCCATTTTCAACCCAAACTGTCCGACGAACGGGAACATGAAACTCTGAGTAACAGTTTTTGTGATGTCTTTGAAGCTTTATTAATGTTTCTATTGAGTCAGCACTTGTCCACGTAGTGCCGTAATGCTGAGCTTTTACCTTAGAAACTAATCATTAGCTTCGTGGCCTCGATTAAGAATTGAAACCTCATTTTTGCCTTGACTTGTCGTGACCTGTTAGTTATAAAAGAGTAGAATAATAGCGGTTTTTAATCAACTATGGTACGTAACTGGTATTAACTCTACTGACCCAGGAGGAAGAAAGAATATATCGATTTTTGAGAGAATTGAACTCACAATATTGAGTAACGTATTCCACTGCTTAGAATAAGTTTAAAATCTAAAATCTGAGGAAACGGTGAAGTGGATTGTAGCATTAACAGTCAACAACACGCTTTCTAACTTCTGGGTAATCTGTCGTAGTGTGAATAACCAAACTGTTAGGTTCTTCACTATTCACGGCAAATTAAGTTGACAAACTTTTCCGAGAAGCATTTTAGAGTGAAATTTTATTTAAAGTAGGTAAGTCCATGAACCAACTTCGATTCTCATTTAACATATGTTTATTCATGTTACTTATGTCTTGGCAAAAAACCTGAAATCCATGCGATTTATTTCACTTTCTCTATATTTTTGTGTCATTATGCAAAAGTAAAGAATTTCAAATAGTGTCAGTGTAGTCATAAGCTACCATTGTGTCAGGTATGTAATTTAGTTCCTTTCTCGTATTTATATCCTTTCACCAATGTCGTTATAATTCCGTTGAAGACAGCACGAACATCATACAATCTTATTTTGACATGTATAATTCTTAGATATTGTTCTCTGAAAACAATGCTTTATCATTCAGGAAAAGTTCTTGATGACAGTAAGAAAGACTAGTTACACAAACTAATCCCAAACAAAGAGAAATTCTACCCATAGTTTTATGTCTTTGTTCCCTTTTAAATACATCTTTTTCCTGCAGAAATGAATGAAACTATTGTTGTTAGCAAACTTTCCATTCTGTATCAAACTGCAATTAACTATAAACTGCCTGGTACATATCAAACAACAGGTATAATTTTGAAAGTAAGACAAAGCAACATGAATCAAAATCTTTTGAATATAATAGTGTTCTTCGTAGATAGCAGAAGTAGAGTGCTAGATCTTTGAGTATGCCAGTAAATAATCTAGTCTCTTTCGGTTCTGAGTTAAAATTCCGCTGGAATCGATTTTGAATTTCAACTACCCATAATCGATACGAAAAACACCAGTAATATTCGTTGGTAGATTTGATTGGCTGTAGTTTCTTCTCGCGAAACGGATCACACCCAAAAGAATAAATTGATATAAAAGGCAATGAATATGACAGAAAAGTTTTGATTCTGCTATAATCTACTATCAGTTTCGTGCTAATGTACTCCATGTGTGTGTATGTGTGTGTGTGAGTGTGTCTATGTAGGTATTTATATATCATTCTTTCTCTTTTCTCTCTCTCTCTCTCTCTCTCTCTCTATATATATATATATATATATATATATATATATATATATATACACATATATATAATATATATATATATATATAATATATATATATATATATATATATATACATATATAATATATATTATATATATATATATATATATATATATATTTGTATATATATATATATGTATCGTGAAGTACATTTGCCACTTAAATGTGGCGAACCCATAGGTGACGATACTACTGTTGTTTAGAGCCCCAGGAAGACATTTCCTCCGGCTGGCTAACAACACACTGTCTCTGTTCATTTAGTATTTGCGAAAGGAAATCATCGTTCACATCTCTAGCCTTACGTGATACACATAGACCCGGGTTTCTGATTATAATCTATCATCAGTGTGCGATAATCACTAGCTAGCGATAAGAACTCATTCCAAATGCAAAAATACTATATGCTTTTTCCAGTGACAAACTGTCGCTGATTTCGAAAAAGGAGAAACACTCAATAATAAAGTATTTTGTGTTTGAATGAGGTTTCATCACTAGCTGGTGATTATCACACACTGATGACGGGCTACTACTCAGAAACTCGGGTCTGTGTGCATCACGTAAGGCTAGACATGGGAACAAGGATTTCCCTTTGCAAATACTAATCGGACACAGATAATGTGTCGTTAGCCAGCTGGAGAAGATATCTTCCTGGGACTGTAAAAACAACAATATCATCGTCCCTTATGGGTTTGCCACATTTAGGTGGCAAATATACTTCACGATTCTGTGCTGCTACTGTTTATTTCTCGCTCAGAGATATATTATTGCTCTGTGTGTGTGTGTGTGTGTGTGTGTGTGTGTGTGTGTGTGTGTGTGTGTGTGTATATATATATATATAATGTTACATGATAATAAAAACAATTTTTGGTAAAATAAAAGATTACTGAATACTTTTTGTAAGGTGTAAATGTATTATTCTTTAACAAGAATAGTGTTGATAGTAACTTCGAAGATTCAACCCGCTAAGCCATAATTGGACTGTCTGATGGTGGCTTAGTTTGCCGAAATTTCGAAGTCACAGTCAATGCTATTGTTGTTAAAGAATAACAGATAGATAGACAATAAAATCTTTGACAAATATTCGATTGATTTAATATTCCTATAAAACATCCTAGATATCAATAGAAATATCATCGAAGGTTTTACCTCTTTCTTTCATATTAATGTCTGCGTTCCAATCAATAAAACACTGATAAAATGAAATAATTTACTTAATCCAGGTGGACATCTCAACCCAGCTGTAACTCTTGCCTGTTGTTTGGGAAAGAAGACTTCTTGGAAGAGGCTACCTTTCTACTGGATATCACAGCTATTGGCTGCTGTACTGGCAGCTGCACTTCAATATGGAATTTGTTATGGTAAGGACAAAGAATTCAGAAATACCTAGAAAACATTCTTAATCAAAATCTCTCACAGTGGAGCGAAAACCTATCGGTAGGGTTTGATGATGTTTTAACGGGGTAGAAATATAATTTAATAACAAAAGCAAACAAAAAATTCTCGTAATTTTTACATTTTTTAGGTTACTTTCTTGCAATTTTCCAGAGTTTTGATTTTTAATGTAATTTTAATTATATCTTAACGGGCAAGACGTTTCTTTATAACAATTAAATACAAATAAACAGAGGGAAAGAGAAAGTAGAAAGGAAAACAAAGAAAGAAAAAAGGGGTAAAGCAGCAGAAGATAGAGGGGAGGGTGCAACGGGCTACATACCCCAGAACAAGTGGGGTGCTCGGCCACGCCCTGCGAAAATGACCGCGATGGCGTTGCCGCGGAGAATGGCCAATGACACTCGCTGCAGTAACCACACCGACACATGGGGCTCATTTCTGAATTATTTTCAAACTTTTTATATGGTAACCGTAACAAAGGATAAACACAAACAGACAGAAAGATGCTCTTTACGATGAAAATATTTTTGTTAACCTCGCTTTCCGTGAATTTTAATCGATGGTAAATGGTGCTGAAGCCATTGATAGAATATTTATGTAAGTGTTTAATTTCATTGTAACTACTATGTCTATCTTAACTAGTTTGTTTTTGTTGACTAACAATTTTAAAAAGACAGAAGGCATCTTAGTCATTCTTGGTGATCACTAAACGTACTCGCAAAATCTTTGGTAGATAACTGCAAATGTAGCCCTGGACAAGCCAATTACTTGCAAGAGGAATTTGGTAAGCAGAGGCGAGCTGGCAGAAACGTTAGCAAGCTGGGCGAAATGCTTAGCGGTATTTCGTCTGCGGCTACGTTCTGAGTTCAAATTCCGCCGAGGTCGACTTTGCCTTTCATCATTTCGGGGTCGATAAATTAAGTGCCAGGTACACACTGGGGTCAATGTAATCGACTTAATCCCTTTGTCTGTCCTTGTTTGTCCCCTCTATGTTTAGCCCCTTGTGGGCAATAAAGAAATAAGAAACCGAAAGAAGACCGTCATATACGTACACACATACATACACACACACACACACACATATGTATGTATGTATGTATGTATGTATGTATGTATGTATGTATGTATGCTTGCATGTATGTATGTATGTATAATACGAGGTCTGATAAAAATTAATGAGAATACTGCTATAAAAAGAAAATTACAACAACGCATATCCAATCGGCATTTAATCTTCTTCAAAGCAGTCCATTTCTGAAGCCACACACTTTATCCAGCACCGTTCCCATTGATGGAAGCATTCCTCGGACTCCTTTGTGGGTAGGGACAGCGAGCAGCTGCTGCATTGCATTCTCTTGGATTTCTTTGTCTTGAAATTTTGTTCCTTTCAAATGGAACTCATTTCAAA
>NC_043006.1:58195971-58198471 GCF_006345805.1 Octopus sinensis
AATTCAATGGTAACATTAGAAATCAAACCACAGCCGCCATCTTTGTGACCTATCCTCCTACGTTTACGAATACATATGTAGGTTTTAGTAACCAGGTCAGATTCCATTCCTTTATCTTAAAATTACTTTGTGTGTGTGTAAGTATTTATCTTGTCTAATATCTATATATATATATATATATATATATATATATATATACTAATAAAAAGGGTTCAGCAAAGAATTGCCTCACAACACACCGAAGTTCAGAAATAGCTGCCAAAAATCTTAGCCATTTCTTCTACTTTAAAAAGGGTCTTCCAGAGAAACCAAAATACTTGAAGGTTAATCACACAGGCAGAGAGTAAAGTAACGAAAATCAATCAATATCTGATCGTCCGTGGACGCGCGTTTCTGAATTAGGTTTTTTCATAAAGAATATAAAAAAAATATACTTTACTAACCATATTCTTCCTCAGCATGGATTTTCTGTGATAATTCGAAGGTACTAGAACATTTGAACGAATCTTTCCACATAACGGCATTAGGCCGCTCAAGTTCAATGTTAGCACCGCCAAATTCAAAATATGAATGAGAATCGCTTAGCCTCCCCCGCCCTTCCACGTGTGTCTTCAAGTAAAATTTTAGTAAAACTAATAAAAAGGGTTCAGCAAAGAATTGCCTCACCACACACCGAAGTTCAGAAATAGCAGCCAAAAATCTTAGCCATTTCTTCTACTTTAAAAAGGCTGCTGATTTTTTTCTGTAGCATTTTACTTGAAGACACACGTTGAAGGGCGGGGGAAGCTAAGCGATTCTCATTCATATTTTGGATTTGGCGGTGCTAACATTGAACATGAGCGGCCTAATGCCGTTATGTGGAAAGATTCGTTCAAATGTTCTAGTACCTTCGGATTATCACAGAAAATCCATGCTGATGAAGAATATGGCTAGTAAAGTATATTTTTTTATATTCTTTATGAAATAACCTAATTCAGAAACGCGCTTCCACGGACGATCAGATATTGATTGATTTTCGTTACTTTACTCTCTGCCTGTGTGATTAACCTTCAAGTATTTTGGTTTCTCTGGAAGACCCTTTTTAAAGTAGAAGAAATGGCTAAGATTTTTGGCTGCTATTTCTGAACTTCGGTGTGTGGTGAGGCAATTCTTTGCTGAACCCTTTTTATTAGTTTTACTAAAATTTACCGTGTAACGGTCCTGTTTTCATACCGAATTCTACTTGGTGAAATTATTGATTATTCTTAATTAATTAATTTTACCCTTTGTTATTATTGAGATATATATATATATATATATATATATATATATATATATATATATATATCAAATGAAATAAAATGATAAAAAGGACACACACACACACACCACACACACACACATATATATATATATATTATATATATACATATATATATTTATATACATAGATACATATATCGTTGTCTAATATATAATGTAATATTCACACAAACACATACATACATACATACATACATACATACATACATACATACATACATACATACATACATACATATATATATATATGTGTGTGTGTGTCTGTGTTTGTGTGTGTGTATGTGTGTGTGTGTGTGTATGTGACGGGCTTCTTTCGGTTTGCGTCTACCAAATCTTAGAAATGTGCCGCGCAGTAGCAGGACTGAACTCAAGACCACACAACCACACCTGTGTCTATATAAACGTGTTTAATCTTGCAATAGAGAAATATTTAGATAAAATTCACATAAAGGCGGCGAGCTGACAGAATTCTTGATACGCTGGATAAAATGTTTAGTGGCATTTCTTCCGGTTTTATGTTTTGAATTCAAATTTCGCCCAGGTCGACCAAAATAAGTACCAGTCATGTACTGGGGTCAATGTAACCCCCAAAATATCAAGCCTAGTGCCTACAGTAGAAAGAACTGTTATTATTAATGCTAATCAAGGCAGTGGGCTGACAGAATCGTTTGCACAGCAGGTAAAAACGCTTAGTGGCATTTCGTCCGTCTGTACGTTCTGAGTTCAAATTCCACCAAGGTTGACTTCACCTTTCATTCTTTAGAGGTCGGTAAAATAAGTACCAGTTGATCACTGGGATCCATGCAATCGACTTAACCCCTCCCTCCGAAACTTCTGATCTTATGCCAAAATTTTAAATCATTATTAATCCCAAGCAGTATTTTTTCCAACTGTTCTGAGTTAAAATCCCACTGAGGTGAACTTTGCCTTTCATCCTTTCAGAGTCGACGAAATAAAATACCTACCAGTCATGTAATGGAGTCAATGCAATCGACTTGTCTCCTCCCTTCAAATTGATCGCCTTGTACTAAAATCAGAAAGAATGTTTAAAAGTCATAATTGAGACAATGAAAGGAGCAAGATTCGGGGGATTTTCATCAGGCCTAATACAGCAAACCGTCATGCGCGCTGTCATCGTGAGGCATTGTAAATAACTTTTACAGGCGCAGATGTGGTTGTGTGGTACAAGGTTTGCTTC
>NC_043006.1:58205971-58208471 GCF_006345805.1 Octopus sinensis
GGATTGCACCTAGAAAGTTACCCTCCTAGACACAAGTCCGGGCAAGGTTGTTATGGAAGGCTAGCAGTCGCCCATGCATACCAGCCTCCCCTCTCCACGCCACCAGTGTTATCCAAGGAAAGACAAAGGTCGATACAGCTTGGCACCTGTGACGTTGCAACTCATTTCTACAGCTGAGTGAACTGGAGCAACGTGAAATAAAGTGCCTTGCTCGAGAACACAACACGCAGCCCGGTCCGGGATTCAAGCTCACAACCTCACGATCGTAAGCTCATATATATATATATATATATATATGGTATGGTATATTCTGTTAAGAAAGTAGTAGATACAGTATAAAGCTCTCCACCATCAGATTTACCCTGTGCTATCCAGCAGTAGTATTATACGTACTTCTTGGTTTGCGTTTGGGCATCTGTCGTATGTGAATAGATAATTGAAAAAATTGGAGTCAACAAGAAGGAGTAGGGTTGGAGATTTATTTTTTAATCGCTATAATTGTAGTTCTCCGGGCGCGCAGGTACTTGATTGTGCAACTGTTTCCCTGCATTATGAGATCTGGGCGTGTTTCGTCAGGCGATATGTAATTATTGTCTCCGTAAGCTCACAATCCTCGGCTTCAAGAACATCTCTGTCGTGACCTGAATTTAGAAGTTGTCACTGAGCTTATCAGGCTGTGTTGTTGCTGAAGGGCCGTTGGGAAACTGCTTTCAATGTGTAGATGTAGTGGGATGGTGATTCTGCTACTCTTAAAGTGATTGGCATTTGATTTCTTTGTAATGTTGATTTGTTCTTTATGGTTGGTTGCTCATGCGGTTGTCCTTAGCTGACCATTAAGTATCGGCCTATACGTACAGATACGTGTTAATTCACACACGTGTTTTTTCAATTATATACATACATACATACATATATATATAATATATATATATATATATATATTATATATATATATATATATAGGATCTTTTCAATTCTGAAGCCAGTTTTTTCAAATTTTTCCTACTGAACCAAACAATTTGAAACTTCGTATACTGGTAGAATGTGTCAAAAGTAAACTTAATTGTAAACCAGAATGAAAACGGAATTGTAACTTCTAAGTTTAACGTTGTTTAATAATTAGAATTTTAACCAATGATATTCCGTCATTCGGCTTTATTTTATTTACTCCGTCTCGACCACCAATTTGGTGACGTATTAAACATCTTAAATGTAAACAAGCCGCATGTCTCCGTGAAATCTCCTTCTAATTATTTAACGTACTCATGTTTCCAGGATCCTATAGTCAGCCACCTTCTAATAACAATATTTAAAACTAGTTAATAAGCCACATGTATTAAATTGAAAATGTTTCCATTCTGTTAGTACTTGCTTTCGTTTGCTATTAAGAAGTGGCATCTCAGTGACGAGGCTTCTAACAAGATTTCGTTTCTAAGCTAATGTGTTTCATTTCACTTATTGTATTTATTTGTGCAAAAGGCAAGAAATTTAATATTAAAAAAGCAAAGAGCTGGCAGAAACGTTAGCACGCCGGGCGAAATGCGTAGCCGTATTTCGTCTGCCGTTACGTTCTGTATTTGTTTACAGTTTTCCGAACGTTAGTACGTCACAAAAGCGCTTTCTACGTCACACTAATAGAATGCAGTCAAGTTTTACACATGAAAACAAACAATCTGATTGGTTAAAATTCGCAGTTTTAATCTACGATTAAAGTCATAAAATAGATTTTTCTCAAATAAACTAGTTCCAACCTGTGTCTTTTTTTGCTAGACTCTATCAGCATACGAAGTTTCAGAATATTTAGTTAAGTAGAAAGATCTGTGGTCCTGGCTTCAGAATTGAAAAGATCCTATATATATATATATACGACGGGCTTTCAAATCCACTCACAAAACTTTAGTCAATCTGAGACTATAGTGGAAGATACTTGCCCAAGGTGCCACGCAGTGTGACTGAACCTGGAACCGTGTAGTTAGGAGGCAAATTCTTGCCCCACAGCTACGTCATGTGTGTGTGTGTGTGTGTGTGTGTGTGTGTGTGTGTGTGTGCAACTCATAGCATAAAAATGAGGAACTTGTCTCTTAATAGATATGTTTGTCCCACAAAATCAAAATGTCCCAAAGAAGGAATACAAAAAGCTTTCTCACTATAAAGATCTACAAATTGAAATCACAAAAATGTAGAAGCTTAGTACTACGATAATACCAGTAGTAATTGGTGCATTGGGGATGATAAAGAAGGGAGCTGAGAAGTATATTAAGCAACTCCTTGGTAACTCCACTCTCCGTGAACTACAAAAGATAACCTTAATGGGTACAGCTCATATACTAAAGAAAGCACTCGCCATCTAAAATAGAATAAAGGTGGTAATAATGTTAGCATGCATAGTAAAGCAGAAGTGCCCTTGCTACTCTTAGCCTCCGGATGATGCCCGGTACTATGAAAGGAAACCATAAATAATAATAATAATAATAATAATAATAATAATAATAATAATGAT
>NC_043006.1:58210971-58215971 GCF_006345805.1 Octopus sinensis
TGTGAGTGGATTTTCTAGACAAACACTGAACAAGTCCAATGTGTGTACGCATGTGTGCGTGTATGCGTGTATGTGTGTGTGTGTGTGTGTGGTGTGTGTGTGTGTGTGTGTGTGTGTATTTCTTTCTTTTTCTTATTTAGATTAAGCTTTGACCAACCACCGGCTTGGTAGCGAAGTTGTGAAGGAAAGCTTGTTTTGTTCATCAACCTTTAAATCTTCAGGTGTTGCAGATTATTATGGTCCCAGATATCGCGATCATTTGCAATGTTAAGGATTTGCATTCTCTCCTCAAGAACCCAACCAAGTTCGGCCTTACTTTACTACAAGCAGGTTGGTACGAGTCCTGTTTCTCCAATAACAATAGTTACAAAGCTGAAAGTGTATCTTGCGTACTGGATTTGCCAACTCTTTATTAATGGTCCATAGATGTCCTCTTTCTCTTGTATTTTTCTAAACACATTTGTGTCCAGAGCACAGCTGATTTCCACAACAGAACATATTTTTTCATTGTGAACCCACACAATAACATCTGTCCGGTTGTGTTTTAATTTGGTAGCTGTTTCAGTTTTTAAGTTCCACCAATATTCTTTTGATCCATCGGTCTCAATATAGTCAACTTCGTCTGTAGGTGTTTTATCTTTTTATTTTCTTGTTCCAGATTGTTCTGGCCACTACATCATGTCCCATGGGAAGGGAATATCTGAAAGACATTCTCTTACAGTTGGCAATAATGTGGTTGATGTCTTAAGTATTGGTCTTGTACAGCGGGTATCAGTTGTCTATCAACGTTTTCTTCTTTTTAGACTGTAGGTATTTGGTGAGATCTTTTGTTCTTGAATTGCATGGAGGTAATCTTCGAAGTGGGATTCCATAAACTTGTCGGTACGCCATGATTTTAACATGATCAATCCCTTCTATACTCTTTACTCTCTTTTACTCTTTTACTTGTTTCAGTCACTTGACTGCTGCCATGTTGGAGCACCGCCTTTAGTCGAGCAAATCGACCCCGGGACTTATTTTTTGTAAGCCTAGTACTTATTCTATCGGTCTCTTTTGCCGAACCGCTAAGTTACGGGGACATAAACATACAAGCATCGGTTGTCAAGCAATGCTAGGGGAACAAACGCAGACACACAAATATACACACACACACATATATATACATATATACGACGGGCTTCTTTCAGTTTCCGTCTACCAAATCCACTCATAAGGCTTTGGTCGGCCCGAGGCTATAGTAAAGGACACTTGTCCAAGGTGACACGCAGTCGGACTGAACCCGGAACCATGTGGTTGGTAAGCAAGCTACTTACCACACAGCCACTCCTGTGCCTGCAATAATAATAATAATTTGAACTCAGAACATGAAGACAGACAAAATACCAGTAAGCATTTCGCCCGGCGTACTAACGATTCTGCCTGTGTTTTTCATATCAAGTACCAGTGAATTGATTCATTCTTTATATTGGGTTGTCCGGAAAGTTCGTGCCGATTTTTAATGGAAAGAAAAAAGTCAATAAATACTTGCCACTACATTTTTAATCAACCACATATAAACTATTTTGTTGCACAATGCGTCTCCATCTTTCCTTTAACTTGAAAATACCCTCTTCCCAGAATCGAGGTGGTTTCATGGCAAAGAATTCATCAAGGTATCTTTTTACGTCATCCAAGGAATTGAAATTTTTACCATTAAGACTATTCTACAGAGACCTGAATAAGTGGAAATCTGAAGGAGCAATATCTGGTGAATATGGAGGGTGGGGTAACACATCCCAGCCGAACTGCAGCAATTTTTGTCTGGTTCCCAAAGCATCAAGTGCGGAAAATGAACTTTATCTTCCATTTTAAAGGGTTACAGAATTAACACAGGTTATCGGAACATAAACCTTCTTCCACGAAAAGATGGCTTAAGCTGTTCTCTAAATGAAAGTGTAGTCAAATCCTATTTCATGTTCTAAAATAAGTCGAAAGGTAAGCTACTATAAATCGGCACGAACTTTCCGGACAACCCAATAGTTTGTTTCTCTGATAGATTTTACCAATGCTTGTTGGGAGAGCTCTGTATCAATTCATATTTCATACCTCTCCTGAAGTTCATTATCCTAATTATGTTGTTGATTTCGTAGTCACACATTTGATCTCTTTCCCCTGCTGTAGATATTGTTTCAGTACCGGAATACGTGTTTCATAAAACACCACTACAGATTTAAGACCACAACCACCATCTTTGCATGAGCAGTATAGCCTGTCTACATCTCTGAATTCATCAGTTGTTGCCCATACAGAACTCAAGTGGCCCTTAGCATGAGCTTTTGTACGGGTGTACAACATTGAAACTGTTGTAAACTGGACGTGGGATCTTTGACAAATAATTTTATTGAGCGTTTTCCGTTTATATGTTGTGGATTTATATTTTAGTTTTTCTGCTGTTTCGTCTGACAAACGAAAGTATGGAAAAGTAAATGTGAAAATGAATATAATGATGATGATGATGATGATGATGATGATGATTTTCAAATTGAGAAATTTTTTTGCCTTTTCACTAAATTTTTCCCTTTCGTATACACTTAACTCTTAGTTTACCTAGTATTAAAAGAGATCAGTTAGCTACTACAAACAGAGAGGAGGAGGAGTGTATAATTGAGAGACGGAGCATTGCTAAATAATGATTTCTTTCATTGCCAAAAAAAGTCACAAATTAAAATAAGATAAAATCAACTCCCCAATAAATTACTGGTTCTCATTTTATTAATTGGCCATTTAAGATTTGATGCTCAATTAAATTGTGGTTTGATTTTCATTCAAAGAACGGAACTACAGAGATTGTGATATTTAACCTTGGTAGCCGATAATTTCTGTCAAACGACCACTCACAACATGGCTGATCAAAGTAACGTATTATTATTCTTGTCACTTACGTCGTTTCTATTTACTCAAGGGATTGATAAATTTCTTATATCGTCGACCGCCTCACGGTTCATTAATAATTCAGCGCCCTTAATGCAAAAGATCATTCAGGTGTTTATCGACCACTTGTAGATAGCCACGAAGATTCCCAGATGTCCATATTGACCCTCTTAGCCGATCTCTAGTTTACTCGACGTTCAACTCTAAACAATAATACTATCTATGATTGCAGCTGTTTCACAGGTGACCATCTGCATTTTGTATGTCTAGGACACGCGTGGGCAGCAAATCTTTCCGAGAAGTAGGCTGCATGGGACATGACCCATTTGGCGGAAACAATTCAAAATAACTTTCCGTTGGTGTGCCATTCAAAAAGTCTCGCTGACCGCAACTTGCTCATTATTAGTCTAGGACATTGTGTAATGCAGGTGTTTGTGTGTGTGTGCGTGTGTTTGTGTGTGTGTGTGTGTGTGTGTGTGTGGTGTGTGTGTGTGTGCGTGTGTGTGTGTGTGTGTGTGCGTGTATGTGCGTGTGTGTGAGTGTTTTCAGATGTGTGATCTAGGCAGGATTTCGCAGCTATATCTAGAAGTCTAGTGATCGCTTAGAGAAGCAATTCGCAACCATTTTTTTACCAATGGATCCCTTTGTGGAGGCACATGGCCTAGTGGTTAGAGCAGCGGACACGGGGTCGAAGGATCGCGGGTTCAAATCTCAGACCGGGCTATGTGTGTGTTTATGAGCGAAAACACCTAAGCTTCACGCGGCTCCGGCAGAAGGTAATGGCGAACTTCTGCTGACTCTTTCGCCACAACTTTCTCTCACTCTTTCCTCCTGCATCTTGCAGCTCACCTGCGACGGACCGGCGTCCTGTCCAGGTGGGGAACCTATACGCCAAGGAAACCGGGAAACCGGCCCTTATGAGCCAGGCATGGCTCGTGAAGGAACAAAAGCAAAAAATTAAAAAATGGACCCCTTTGATTACTATTTTACTCAGATGGACCCCATAACCATTCGATGATTTTTTAAAAATCCTTTTATGTTTTTATAGTTAGATATTATTAGGAACTGTATAAAAAATAGTTAAAATATTTTGTGCGTTGTTGAAGTATAACCAATTTATTGCACATACGATTTTACCACCAAAATCTTATATGGATCCCCAAGTGTCATCCGGACCCTGGTTGAAAATCACTGGCTAAGAGTCTTCTCCTTTAGCTCGTAATGTCTTGTTATACTTGTAGGTCAGAACATCGTAACCGACCATATCACAAACTACCCAACTTCTATGGAAAGTATATGGACCCTTGGAACCACAGAGAATAACATCAACAAATTTGAAATCAGAGATTAAGAGAGAGATTTATAACACAGCTGAGGTATTCAAATTTAAATGATTCTTGTTTGCACGGACTACACAAGTGTCCGCCTCCCACCCGACTTTATTTTCCTCATACGATTACAATGGAATTTGTTTTGACAATTTTTTTTTCGAAAGTGGGGATCAAAGGAGTTTCGGATAATTCATATGCATTGACTTCGTTTCTTCATAACATTCTGAAAAATGGGTATATTTTAATGAAATTTTCTACAAATAAATTTGCTTCTTCATAACGTTCAGAAAAATGGGTATTTTTTAATGAACTTTTCTACAAATAATTCTTGGGTGGTTTGCATTACAATTCTCTTAGAAAAGAAAATGGGGATAGGGGTCTAAAATTTCATGTATCTCGACTTTGTTTCTTCAGACATTCTGATGGTGCAGATTACAATTGTTACAAAAAATTACTTTTGAGAACTCTTCCACTCTTTAACTTCTGGAATTTGTTAAATGAAGATTTTTAATAAGATAAATTTTCCAGAGATAGCAGCATAATTTGCAAAAAAATAATTATCAGTGGTGAATTTGCTGGTATGGCCTTGAAATTTTCCTTCTTTTAAAAATTATTCATTTAACAAAGTGCAGAAGAGAAAGGTTGGGATAATTTTTTTGCATGTACACTAAAATCTCACTGAATTAATTTCCAATGCTAACCTCTCTTAACAATACTTTAGTAGATAGGCGCAGGAGTGGCTGTGTGGAAAGTGCTTGC
>NC_043006.1:58220971-58225971 GCF_006345805.1 Octopus sinensis
CCCAATCAGTAAATAAAATTTCAAGAGTGTCATGGAAACAGTTTACAAAATTTCTCGTTACTGCTATTGGGTCAATATAATGGGGGTAAATATGATGGGGGTTTATGTTTGGAAATTGAGTGAGTGAATATGTTCAGATAGGGAGGTATTAGATTTTAGATTAACGTTTCAAAAATTATGCCTAGATTAGTCGCTCCAATGTAAGATCTAATAGTGGAACTTGTAATTACTGCACGCTCATACACCACGTTAGCTTGGGTACAATTTTCGCCTAAGGGACACTTTTTCCCCGAGTCTGAAATTGCTCAGTGTTCCGGCGGATGGGGTGTTGGAGATAATATGGTGGGGACATTATCCGTAGGAGCTGGATGAGGTGCGATGAGATGCTCGGTGCTTGCTTCTGGCTCTATTATATGGTTGTGGAAGGGTCAGAGTATGTGGTAGCAGAAACTACCCCCGCAACTCGGTAGAAGGCTCATAAATTCGCTTCTATTTCTATGCGACTCGTAGAACTATACCTGATGGTTTGGGGGCTAATTTTGCCCAGTAGGAAAACAGGTGGTAGGGGAATGCGATTCTTATAGTTTGTACCTATAAGATGCAGTTATGATAGTTTCTACGTTAGGGGTCACTGACGAGGAAAATTCTAGTGCTTTTCTGTTAAAGATTTTGTGGTATCTATGTTGGAGGAGGGAATAGATTTCTATCTAAGAGTTTATAAAGGCCCTTAAAGGTTTTCGTCTTATTTGCGATGGAAGGGTTGTACCAACATATATGGCACTTGCTAGATTTGCTGGAAAGTGTGTGCCTACAGCTGGCCCCAGGGTTTTATATTGCTGTGGGAAGCTCGGCGTTCTGATGTTCACCACGTTCTCTTCGTTTACCTTTCCTATTATTCGATCTTAGATTGTAGTCATTAACACCTGGATGAGTAACTATTTTGTCTCAAGATTTATGAGATTTATCAGATGTATTAGATGTAGTTAGCACTTAATGGACGGTCTTATAATTAATCCTAAGGTTAGTAGAATCTGTAAGTCGCGTGTTAATTCCACGTGTAAATCATTAATACAAGTAGCCTGCTTAAGCTTAGTGTTATCGTAGTATGATATCGCTTGATCATAATCGTTTCGTTTAAGGGTTCCATTGCAATATTCCAAATTATATCTGAATATTATTTGATTAATGGAAAGATAGAAACCCTAAGGGATATGTTTTTAACTAGGCTATTCCTAACTAGGAATTGATGGTTAAAGGATCTACGGATATATTGTAGGTTCTCGTTTGGCTTACGGTAAGGGCGATAGGTTTGTGAGCTTAAATTTGAGATTAGACCCAAACGGTTAACAGTTGGAACATGCTTTCAAACGAGAATACTAGATTAAAATTTTTGAAAACTTGTGTAACTTTTTCCTTCTATTTTACTTTATCCCATATTATTTTATCACATCTTATTGTCTTATTATTTTTTTGTTTCCTATCATAATTTCCTACACACCCATCCCTCCCCCCATATACACATACACACACACACACACTCATACAGCAACATGTCTTTTTATATGATTACTGCACGGGTAGTTTATTTCTACTGTTTTTACATCAAAAGTTGAAATAGAAGAAAATGAGACGCGTGTTCGTCATTTAATGCTCTCGTTTCCGAAAAGTGGAACAAAAAGCTACACAAAGAGCAAAACCGCGTGTGCAATTTATGGAAAGGATGCCATAGCTGAGAGTTGTTCGTGTTTCTATAGATTTAGGAGTGAAATTTTTCATCTGGAAGTCTGTGAATGATGACCAAAACACTAAAAACAACCCAGGTCGGCTTGACCGCTGCCACGCTCACGTTGCTTTCGTTTCTGCCGTTGAAGGCTTTTTTCATTTACGCCAGCCAAGATAAGTTAAAAATTGTCTAAAGTCGTAAGACGCTCCTGTCCTTTGTACTGTCCACCTTCGTGTTTTTTATTTCTGTTTTATATATAATTTTGTATTTGTCTTTGTTCCGTATACATTCGACCCTCTTTCCAAGAAATCCAATGCCTGTGGCTTGGATTTTCCTTGGGGCTGGCCGGATCGGAGTGATATCGAGATTAAACAGCCGAAATCACTAAGATGATCCGGTTCCCAACTGAAGATTAGAGGCTTCGAGTGACCCGTCAGTTTTTTGTGTCGTCTCCTTGTGTGTTTTTGCGTTCTTGTCCCACTTTGTAATTTATATTTTATATTAAATTCTATACAAATATGAGACATTACAAAGGTACTTCAGATATCCCATATGTGTGTTATAAGGCATTTAGAATAACTTGGATGTGTGGATCGCTATGATGTTTGGGTACCTCATAATTTAACCTAAATAATTTAATGGACCGCATTTCCATCTGCCATTCTTTGCTCAAACACAACAAAAATAATCCATTTTTGAAAAGAACAATCACAGGTGATACAAAATTAATTGTTTACAACAATATGGAGCGGAAAGGGTCCTGGATAAAACGAAATGTACCATCTTTATTTGCTCCAACAGCCGGTCAGTATCTGGAGGTGATGCTCTGAATTTTTTCCGCAAACTCAGACGTTGAATTCAGATAAATACTGTTCACAATTAGATCCATTAAAAAAAGCAATTGATGGGATCATTCCAGAATTGGCCAATCAGAAAGTGTCGTATTCCTTGAAGTCAAGGTTAGACCTCTTGTTTCTTTGCAGACCCAGCAAAAATTAGTATCGAATGTCTCACCACGCTCAATATACTCAAATGACCTACATTCAGATTGCTATTTATTTCGATCCCTACAAAATTATTTTAATGGAAATAACTTCAGTTTTTTGGCAATGTAAAACTACTTGGAATAGTTTATGACCTAGAAAGATACCATATTTTAGGAGGATGGGATCATGAAGCAGTCTCGAAGATGACGAAAGATAGTGGAACAAAATCGGACATACGTGGTTGAACAACAGTATGTACAAATATCTAAATATTACTCTTTTTACTCTTTTACTTGTTTCGGTCATTTGACTGCTGTCATGCTGGAGCACCGCCTTTAGTCGACCAAATCGACCCCAGGGCTTTGTAAGTACTTATTCTATCGGTATATTTTGCCGAACCGCTAGGTTACGGGGACGTAAACACAACAGCATCGGTTGTCTAGCGATGTTGGGGGGACAAACACAGAAACACAAACACACACACACACACACACACATATATATATATATATATATATATATATAAATACATATATACGACGGGCTTCTTTCAGTTTCTGTCTACCAAATCCTTTCACAAGGTTTTGGTCGGCCCGAGGCTATAGTAGAAGACACTTGCCCAAGGTGCCACATGTGGTTGGTAAGCAAGCTACTTACCACAAAGCCACTCCTGCGCTTATTTTCGAATTTTACTTTAAAAAACGGCATGAACTTTCATTCCAGTCCAGTATATACATATATGTATACGAGGGTTGGCTGACAAGTTCATAGGATGACCAAGATATTCTCATGTATAGTGATCAACACAGTCCTCCATACAGTCCCCACACTTCTTTCACCGGTCTTACAGTGTTTGGATCCCATTGGTGTAGTAGCTTAAAGTCATCAACAGCATATATGACGTCATCATTACTGCGACACTGGCTAAGTGTTTTTTTTTTTTATGTTGGGGAACACGCGAATATATGTCTATATATACATATACACAAGTAAGCAGATAAAGGGTCTCTTAAACACAACTTTTCCGGCGAACAGGAACGTGAAACTCTGAGTAACAGTTATTTTGTGATGCTTTTACATATATATGTGCGTGTGTGTTTATGCATATAACTTGTATGTATATATATATATATTATATATAACGGGAAAGTTTACGAAAATAAACAAAAGACGAAGGCAGGTGGAGTACAAACAAACAATGTATTAGTATGGCTCTCAGGAATAGAAATAAAGCAAGTCTTTTACGTTTCGAGCCTACGCTCTTCGACAGAAAGATACACAGAAAAGAAACAAGGAGAGAAACAAGGAGAGAAAAAATTGCGTGTAGGGACTAACGATCCAACATTGCGTTCTGATTTCAGGAGAAGTCAGAGATGGGAGGTCAAACGTTAGAGGTCAGACGTTAGACGCCAGAGGGATAGTAGGGGAGATAACAGGGTCAAGTGACCTCACCCCAACATGAAGGTGCATGTGTGCATAATAGAGTATGTATGTGCATGTGAAAGAGAGCTGGTGGTCTGGACGTGTGTATGTATGTATGATGTGATGTGTAATGTCGTATGTTGTAGTGTAGTGTGGTGTAATGTTGTGGGGAGATGGGGGGGCGAGAGTGGGGAAAGCCCATATGGGGTGTGGGTTCGGCTAGGGGTTAGGGTAGAGTGGGGGATGTGGGGAGAGTGAGAAGGGGAGATGAGGGGAGGGGAGGAGAAGGAAGGGGAAGGGGGAAGGAAGGGGAAGGGGAGGGGAGAGAGACAGGAAGAGGAGGGGGAGAGGGAGATGGGGAGGAGGAGAGTGAGGGAGCAGAGAGAAAGAGAGAGGGGAAGAGGGAAGAAGAGGGAAGAAAGGAAAGGAGGGAAGAGGAGGGAAAGAGAATAGAGGTGAAAAGATGAAGGACTGAAGAGAAGTAGGAGTCGGGGGGAGGTTAGATGAAAAAGGCGGTTTTAGATGAAAAGGGGGGAGAGTTGAGACCAAATGGCGTAAAAGAGCGAAGAGAGAAGATTAATCCCTGTTCACGGCGCAAACGGGAATCCGGATGGCCTCTGTGCAAGGGCAATCCGAACACAGAGAGGTGTTGCAAGGAGTGACCGGTGGAGCGGAAATGACGTGAGACCGGTGTGTCGTTGGCAAGGCGGATGTTTTGGAGGTGTTCCACGAACCGGTCAGCCAAGCGGCGTCCCGTTTGTCCGATGTACAGGGAATGGCAGAGAGAGCAGGAGATGCAATAGATGATATTGCTGGAGGTGCAGGTGAAGGAGTATATATACATATATATATATACATATATATATATA
>NC_043006.1:58228471-58370971 GCF_006345805.1 Octopus sinensis
GTTTTTCTTCTAACTATTAAATGACATTTAATTCCCAATCTATGCACTTTTCCTGTGTTACGTCTTATTTTCTTTTGAAATCCCTTATTAGTCTGGAAGTAACCACTCGCTCAGTGAATTTCAGGCATAACTAAAGACTTGTACCCCGCTGGATATTTTTATGAAAAATGAATGTTCTTTAAAAGAATTTTCAACAAACGCATTTTAGGTGGTAAGGATTGCGATTATATCAGAAATTGTTATGAAAAACTTTTTTCCGGGAGAAATGGAGTAAGATTTCTGATTGTTCCCGCGTCTCAATTTTGTTTCCTCATAGCTTTCAGGAGTGGCTGTGTGGTAAGTAGCTTGCTAACCAACCACATGGTTCCGGGTTCAGTCCCACTGCGTGGCATCTTGGGCAAGTGTCTTCTGCTATAGCCCGGGCCGACCAATGCCTTGTGAGTGGATTTGGTAGACGGAAACTGAAAAGAAGCCCGTCGTATATATGTATATATATATATATATATATATATATATATATATATATATATATGTATGTGTGTGTTTGTGTGTCTGTGTTTGTCCCCCTAGCATTGCTTGACAACCGATGCTGGTGTGTTTACATCCCCGTCACTTAGCGGTTCGGCAAAAGAGACCGATAGAATAAGTACTGGGCTTACAAAGAATAAGTCCCGGGGTCGATTTGCTCGACTAAAAGGTGGTGCTCCAGCATGGCCGCAGTCAAATGACTGAAACAAGTAAAAGAGTAAAGAGTAAATATCTTTCAGATTGTTTTAAATTACGATTATCTCGGAATTTAATGTGAAAAAAATGGGTGGGGGCAGGTATATCACACATTTCGAATTTGTTTCCTCTTATGTTTTGATGATTCAATTACAATTATGTTACGGGAAAAATTACTTTTGACACCCATGCGATCCCTGCTCTTTCTAGCATACTAAACGAACACATTGAGGATGGTCCATTTTTGAGTTTATTAAATTGCGAAAGAAATATGAATTGAATAATTAGTGCTAGTATTGTACTCTCCTTTTTTATTTCTCTACTGCCCACAAGGGGCTGCACACAGAGGGGACAAACAAGGACAGACAAACAGATTATATCGACTCCAGTGCGTAACTGGTACTTATTTAATTACCCCGAAAGGATGAAAGGCAAAGTTGACCTCGGCGGAATTTGAACTCAGAACGTAACGGCAGACGAAATACCTATTTCTTTACTACCCACAAGGGGCTAAACACAGAGGGGACAAACAAGGACAGACAAACAGATTAAGTCGATTATATCGATCCCAGTGCGTAACTGGTACTTATATAATCGACCCCGAAAGGATGAAAGGCAAAGTTGACCTCGGTGGAATTTGAACTCAGAACGTAACGGCAGACGAAATACCGCTAAGCATTTCGCCCGGCGTGCTTTACCCCTTTCTACAAAGGTTTCTTTCAGGGAATTTTCGGGAAAGAGTAGAATAGACTTCAGATGTGATTTTTTTCAACATCTTGGCATAAGCGTGGCTGCGTGGTAAAATGCTTGCTTTTCAGCCATATAGTTCCTGGTTCAGTCCCACTGCGTGGCCCTTTGGGATAATGTGTTCTACTATAACTTCGGGGTGACCAAAGTCTTGTGAATGGATTTGTTTGACGGAATCCGAAAGAAGCCCGTCGTGTGTGTGTGTTTGTCCGCCACCGCTGCTTGACAACTGGTGTTGGTGTATTTTCGTTCCCGTAACCCAACCGTTTGGCAAAATAGACGCTTAGAATAAGTACCAGATTTTTAAAGAAGTATGTACTGAGGTCGATTCGTTCAATTAATATTCTTCATGGCGATGCTGTAGCATGGCTGCTGTCTAATGACTGAAACAAGTAAAAGATAAAAGATGATTATATTTATATGAAAACAAAATGGAGATGCGGGAAATAACCGAACCCACCCCATTTATTTTATCAAACTAAATTTTGATATAAACAAAATCTACACCGTCAGAAAGTTAATTGTAGAAAATTTCATTGAAAAAATATTCATTTTACTGAAAGTTATAAGGTAACAAATCGGACCGGGTGAATTATGTGAAACACCTCGCCTTCTGCAATTTTTCCCAATTGACATAAGCAATTTAAAACCATTTTGCTTATTCAACAACACGAACAACACCCGGCAAAAATGAAAGGATACGTTAAGTTGGCTGCTGCTGGGTAATAATTTGTAGATAATAACATTGCAAATATTTGAGCAACCTTTATATTTCCTGAAATATAAACAGACGTTTAAAAACACCAACCGCACGCGCGTATGTGTGTATCAGTTTCTTTTTAATTGTTTTCTATGTGTCACCAGATGTGTCAACCGTTTTAAGTAGGTAATAAAACAACACGTGTTCTTAGAAACATCATAAAAGAGTTTGAGAAGTAACAGTTATTCAAACAGAGAAAACAAAAGGTTTCAAATTAAATCATGGATAAAGAAAAAAATTTACGGATCTTTACCTTTTGACCTACAGGTTTAAAAAAATAGTTTTTTGTAACTTAACACTTTCAAACTTCGGACACTGGTAGAATGTGTCATATAAAACATCTTTTATTCCTAGCATTTTTGAGAAAAACTTATATTTACAAAGTAATTTTACGTTAAAGTAGTCCTATTTCGGTAATTTCAACCAATCAATGACGTGTATTCAGCTGATTACTGCCGTTGTTTGTCAACAACAACTATCGGCTGTGTATCACTTCCTTGTGGAATAAAAACATGAAAATGTACTTTTCGATGCTGCAATGGGTAATTTTGATGACGCGAATGCACACTCAGGAGTAATGTATAAAACTTAGACATAAGTTTATATAGAGACGATAGTCTAGAGTAGGCTTGTAGCTTGAGCTCCTGTCGGTTAATTGTTATAAGAGAAACAATCTCTTCTAGATTAAACTTAGTCAAGTTCGAAAGTTTGGAATTTGCAGCAGCTTTTTTTCTATACTTTATAAAGTTCTTAAAGTATCTAATCGTTGGTAGACATGTGTTGCACTATTTCATCCTCCTTTGGAATCATCAGTATGGCATAACGTGAGACAAATAAATTAAGCTAAATTCAACATTTTATGAAATTAAGTATGTATAATCGAGAAAAACAGCTTATAGTTTAAAAGGCATTCTTGTTTTGTTTTTTTTTTTTTTCATGCTATACCTTTAATTGTTCAGTAAAGAGAGAGGGAGGGGGAAGTTTCTTATATGTAGGTTCATATTTCCAGGGCTTAAATAAGTAAATTTGCATTTTACACTGAAAAAATATCAAGAAATTGATCACCGAAAAACTGCTTGATCTCTCCCTCTCTCTGCTTGGATTTTACCTTGAAAATGTCACAGCTGCATCTCATATTCGTAAAGGATTCATTGTAACATTAGCAGCAGTTACCATTACTGTCATCATTGACAAGTAGACGAAATAACATGGCTACTAGCGAATATGATGTGGTGACAATTAATTTCAGTTAATTCACATTACAACCATATTGATAAGAAACACTCGTCGTTGTAGTCATCATCAGCAACACCGTCGTCACGACTGCATTCCATGAATTTTACAGGTCATCATTGTTCATGTCAGTTCCAATTGGGAGCCACTACTCTCGTACACTAGTGCTTGTACGTGCCATTCTGGCTTGATTCATACGGGATGTCTTTCCTATCAACGACCACTTTATACAGTAACAGAGTGTATTTTCTCGTGGCACCAGCACTAGAGAAGTTATTGAGCCCTCCCTGGCGAGACACAACTAAAGGGACGTTTAAACGAGCATTGAGCAAAAGCGCACCGCATAAAACATGGATCATCAGCCCTACAAAAAGTAAAAAAAAATTCAAACTAATTCTTTGTTGGCCTACTATTTTTGAAAGCCCTGCAGGCCTCAGTTTAGATATGTTTGCTCTGAACGTTCACACCTTCTCCACACATTCGCCTCCACTTTACAATGTGTATTGATTATCTGCTTCTGATCAAGAAATACAAGAAAGACTAGAAAATTTAATTACATTAACATTAATTTACTGTCCAAAGTTCGCTCTTTGTCATTTAGATGACCAGTCACGGCATGTTTTGGTTTTTATTAGGCCTGATCAGCAGAACAAGCTAACAAATTAGCGGAGTCGCGAGATGGTTGGATAAAATGCCTTGGAGTATTTCTTCTGACTTAGCGCTCTGAGTTCAAATTCCGCCGAGATCGAGTTCACTTTTCATTCGGGATCAATAATAAATTATCAATCCAAGACGATGCATTGATTAGACTATAACAATGTCAAACCAAATGTCTTGCGGTATTCGCTCTGTCTCTTGGCGTCCAGAGTTCAAATCCCACCATGGTCTATTTAAGTGGTAGACATGATCCATTGCTTTGTTTAGCACCAACACCTGTCACTTTGGTGTTTTTTAACGGAATCCAGTTTGTTATAAACATTCAAACTAGGCTTATAGTTTGAGGATAACTTCTTCCCTCCTTTCCACCAGTCCCGAATGCCTTGTCATGTGTGCAGTCTTCCTTCCTGACTGACAAAAAAAAAATGAAAACAATTACTGCCAGATCTGTGATTAACAAAAGAATCCAGGATTTTCATGAACAAACACTGAGCAGAATGTAAGCTTAAAATAGCGATTGGGGAAATTTACCCAGGCACATCTGCTGCATGAAAAATACTGAACTAGAGTCGCGCGAAAAAGTGTTGAATCAGATGTATATACATAATCATATTTAACACGTTCGTATACACTTGGACGTGAGAAGACCATTCACTTCAGAAAAAGTCTCAGGAGAAACTACTCCTCGTAGACAATTTGTACGAAAACATATAGGGCTATGAATTACGTCATTGGATCCAATGACGCAATCTTTACGCTCATCAATGAATGTATTATTTGTGATTCGTTTATATGAAAACACCTGTTCTTATAGGGTTGTGAAACGCTGATTCAGTATTAGTAACTGATGAAGCATAACGACACAGAAATGCATGCGTTTTCGATCCAATGACACCATTCATAACCCAATGTATTTTCACATATACGGTCTACGAGAATTTTCTTCTGGGATTATTTCTGCGAAAGGCTTTCCTATGTTCCAGAGTAAACGAACGTATTAAATATCATTGTACACACACACATATGTAACATCAAACTGACTGGTAACAAATATGAAATGTAGTGAGCCAAGAAATGTTCGTTCATTAATTCAAATTACACCCATAATAAAAAGAAATAATCATTTTAATTAATGACTCTGGTCAAAACAAGGTAGGAGAGACGCCTCTAGAATTACATTTCATTAAATATAGACAGCAGTGTGAAGTGTAATTTTTGTCAGTATGGTGACAACAGTATGGTGAAACAATTTAACTGCTATTGCCAGACACAGCTAACTGCTACGTGATACACCATATCAACACCAATTTTCTTTAATCTGTTGTCAAATCTCGCTTTAAAAAAATAGTTCAATTGGCAGAGTTCCCTAAATGCTGGATGTTCTGACACTGTGCACTGAGTTCAAAGCCTGTAATGACGACCTTTGTCTTTCGTCTTTTCAGGGTCAATAAAAATAATGTAAATCCAGGAGTGTAGATGAGCAGATCCGTTAGGATACAGGACAAGATACTTTGCAATATTTGTTTTGGCTCCATGCAAATAGGTTAAAATCCTGCCCCTCTCAACAAAAAGGTGATAGTTCAATCAAGAATTGCCGCCAACACGTAGTATTAGCAATTTGAAAACTAAAAAAAAAAAAGAAAATGGAAACAATTTCTTCAGTTCCATCAGAAGATCAATTGCCACCACCACCACCACTAAATAAAATCGCTGCCAGTCAGTGATATATCTCAATGACAACTAATCCTTAAGCAGACACAAAACTTGGAGATTTAAATGACTACTCTTAAAGTATTGTGGAAAGAGACTATTGGTTTATGAAGAGATGAGAGCAGAATATAAAGAACATTTGAAGAGTAAGATACTGAGAATAAAAATATACCATTTGTATATTGGCAGCTATACAAGATCTATCAGGAGAAATGATCCCATCCTTACTCTTTCTAACACCCAAATTGCATTCATGAACTGTAACATGCATATAGAAATAAAACGTCAGAGTTACAGTCCTGATAAAACCCAAGTAACTGATTCGCACATATGAATGGGGCAGTTACCCAAATTTGTTTTCTTGTGTATTTTAAATCATATCCTTTTAATATACACTAGCTGTATAGTCCGGATTTGTTCGAGATTAGGTAAGGATTATTAAGCTAATCAAGTTCTTTATTTCAAACCAAACTAAATAACATCGACGTCGAATTTGGGCGAAATCCGTTGAAATTGGTAAGCTTTGGGCGGAAAATGAGTTGCAATCAACTTGATTGGGTAATCCCATAAGGAATCGGTTTATCGATTTTTTCCTTTCTGGTTTTTGGAGAAATTATAGCATTCAAAGATCCCATGAGTCCTAAGTAATGTTGGCATCAAGTTTAAACAAAATACATCAAAATTGGTAAAAGTTATGGTTGAAAATGGGGTATAGCCAATTTTATTGGGAAATCCTATAAGGAATCAGTTTATCGATTTTTTTAATCCTGATTAAATGGAAAACCCCAAAAGGAACCAGTTTATTGATTTTTCACCCCAAATAGGACTTAACCAAACACAATACTGCTGATTCAAAAACATCTATATTTATACTTGAAAGTTGGTTTTCACACCCAACCCAATTCTGCAGAATCAGTGTCGCGACGGGAGCTCATGAGTTGGGAGTTTGATCGGCAGGGGTGATCAGGTTGTACATTCCAGCCCTTTGAAAACACCACCCCCATTATCTAACCCCCTTTGCCCATGGGTTGGGAACCCTTCCAGCAAGGAAAATAGAATGCCCAAAAGGGCTCCTGATTCTCTGTGTCAGAAGCGATTATATCCAGATCACAACTACGTTTTAAGTATGTATATATATACTTAAGACTATGGACAACACACACTCACACACGTACGTACGTACCCCTAATGCATGTTTTTAGTACACATACATGTGTGTGTGTGTGTGTGTTGCCCGTATATCAACAAAACACATTTTTCCTCGATGGAAAAAATACAACAAAAGTCTTAATAGAAACTTACTCGTCGCTAAAAGGGGACTTAACTCCTGTGTGTAAACAATGGTGATTTCCCGACTTGAAAATTTATTTTTACTGCTATTCGCTGATGTCTCTGGGGAAAATAAGTTGACGAAAATACAGCTAGGATCATGACGAATGTCCTAAAATTGGAGCGTCATGCGTGCTAATTTGTGGACGTGCATAAATTACATTCACATACACACACACATTCTGCCTTTTATATACACAGATAGTCATTTAATTATTTTGAGTAACTTTAACACTTTAACAAGTCTTAACATAGTGAAAGATCTCTGCCCCATTCTTCATTTCTTTATAACTTTGTATGTACATACCCACATGCTTTAATATCCCCTTTGTCACAAGTATATCTGTCAACATACCCATTTCCATCCTGGTAAGAGTCAAACAATTTATTAAGCAAGTTTTTTTTTACAGCTAGATGCTTTTCTTGTCACCAACCCTCACTTGTTTCAAAGAAGCAACTTCCTCCGACATTTGAACAATGAACAGCTAGTGGCCATACATGTTTCTGCAACAGATTGTAAACAAAATTCTGCATTCAGATTCCACAAAGGGGGATTTTGCCTTCATCCTTTTAGGGTCCATAAAATAAGTGCCAACTGAGCACTGTAAATGACAAATCCCTCCACCCCATCCCACTAATATGATGTCTGTTCATCTAAGATCGATCCCTAACCATTTATATAATAAAGTCCTACAGAATGTTAGTGCTGTCATTTTTTTATGACTAGCTCTATCCTGTGATCACACCATTTCTCTGCAGAACTGGGCTGGGTGTGATAACCATCTTTAAAGTATAAATATAGATGTTTTTGAATCAGCAAATATTGTGTTTAGTTAAGTCCTATTAGGGGGTGAAAAATCAATAAACCAAAATTTGAAATATTTCTTTATACCTCCTCACAGTTTCTAAAAAGTTGTTTCAGTTTCTTTTATGGTTTCTCCATCAGGTCTGAGACCTCAGAGAGAACTTTCTCAGGATACAAGCAGTGCCAAATAAGGTAGTTTCTAGTAGTACTGGCAACATTTGATTTTAAGCTGGTCAAGAAATTGTGATAGTATCTTCGAGACAGTTCCCTGTGCTCATACCACTACAAGAATAACTTTAGTAGTGGTGTTCCACATTCTTTCTAGATTCACTTCCAGCTTTGCATAGTTTAATCTTTTACTTGTTTCAATCATTTGACTGTGGCCATGCTGGGGCACCACATAGGTAATCTTTTCAACTTCTTAAACTGCTACATCAATAATGAAAGATTCATGGGGCCTCTTGGACCACTAATATGATGTCTTATCTAAGATTGATCCCTGACCATTTATATAATAAAGTCCAAGAGAATTTTAGTGCTGTCAGTTTTTTATGACTGGTTCTGTCCTGTGATCACACCATTTCTCATGCATAGCGGCTTACATAGTCTTCATTGAACATACTGACTCACTTTGCTGTTGCTGGACTTGTATTCACTTTGTGCAAGTACCCCACATGCACTGACAAAGTGTGTAAAATACTACTATATGTCTATTTTCTAACTTCAAACTCTGCCAGAATAAACAAAAACAACATTGAAAATATAACTTCCAACTGAGATGAGATATATAACAGGATAGATTTTATTTGTCAACTCTCTAAGTAATTGACAGAAGTGTATAAAATCAACTTTGTCTTTTCCATTGCAAGATAATAAAGTACTTTTATGCCAAATGGAAATGAATTATTGTCTCTGACTCAACAGAAATCAAACAATATTGAATTTGGTTTCACTAATCAAGACAAACATCAAAATAAATATGTGTGAGTTGGGAGGTTCTACATGGTTGAATGAGTTGCTAGACACAGCAGCCAAACTCTTTCAAATCACTCTCTACCATCTTGAAAAAAAAAATGGGGAAGACACATTGGACAATGCAGTCCTAGATATACAAAAAGACAAGATGGTCATGGCTGGAATGCATTTGATTAGAGTTGATGTGGGGGTTAAATAACAACACTGAATAAAATACATAAAAGTTGCATATTTCAGTTCCATATAAAAATATGGATTAATAGAGAGACAGAGAGAGCGAGAGGCAAAAATAGTGAGAGAGAGAGAAGAAGAAATAAGAAGTCCTTAAAATGGATGTAAGAAACAGCAAATATGTCCAAGATGATACGAATTTTGATTTAAAGTCAAAGATTCACAATTTATTATCTATTATTGACTTGTAACTAATTCAATGGAAAATATCACTGGATCCCTTTGCTTTCAAACATCTCACCTGAATTATCACTTTAATATTACTAAATTCATCTGCATTATCACTTTAATATCACCAAATTCATCTGCATTATCACTTTAATATTACCAAATTCATCTGCATTATCACTTTAATATTACCAAATTCATCTGCATTATCACTTTAATATTACCAAATTCATCTGCATTATCACTTTAATATTACCAAATTCATCTGCATTATCACTTTCATATTACCAAATTCACCTGCATTATCACTTTCATATTACCAAATTCACCTGCATTATCACTTTCATATTACTAAATTCACCTGCATTATCACTTTCATATTACCAAATTCACCTGCATTATCACTTTCATATTACTAAATTCACCTGCATTATCACTTTCATATTACTAAATTCACCTGCATTATTACTTTCATATTACTAAATTCACCTGCATTATTACTTTCATATTACTAAATTCACCTGCATTATTACTTTCATATTACTAAATTCACCTGCATTATCACTTTCATATTACTAAATTCACCTGCATTATCACTTTCATATTACTAAATTCACCTGCATTATCACTTTAATATTACTAAATTCATCTGCATTATCACTTTCATATTACCAAATTCATCTGCATTATTACTTTCATATTACTAAATTCATCTGCATTATCATTTTAATATTACTAAATTCATCTGCATTATTACTTTCATATTACTAAATTCATCTGCATTATCACTTTAATGTTATTAAACTGATATCTCAACTAAACATATGAATCATCTTTAAGTGTAAAATTTACAAAATAAAGAATAGCCTAAATAATATCATACAGTTTAAACTCAAACAGGTTGAACGCTTTCTAATTAGGAACCGGTACTGAGTAAAATGATTGTGTCACCATAAATAAAACAGAACAATGTTACAAAAACACCTCATTCAGCAGATAATGCCACTAAATCATGTTTAAAACAACCTTGCCATAACTCTTTCAATCTCCAAAGGTTCCCAACATGGGTCAGATGGTAGCAGGGACCCAGTAAAATTTGAAATAAAACAAGGGTTTATTAGTTAACATAGTCACATATGAAAGTAATAACCTACAGAAAGTTATGTAGAGAAAGTCATGTACCTTTTGACCCTCTCTTTAATGTCAATATTTACACAAGTGGGTTTTTTTTTATTTATTAAACTCAGAAAGCAAAATTGGAAATATTAAAAAAAAAAAATGTAAAGTTAAAAATAACAGTGGATTCTAAATGTGTGAATATTTCAGTAAAAATTTCTTTGTTGTTGTTTTTTTTTTCTTAAGATCAGTAGAAAAATAACTCTCACAAAGTTTGGATATTAAAATCATTTGTCATTTGTCCCTTGGTAATAGCAGTTATTGCATTAACCAGCACAGATTAACACAGCAATGTAATGTTATTGGAGTTGTAACATCTACTGATATAATAATGAATCTTGTCACATTAGAAAAATGAACAAAAAAAAGAAAACAGTCCATTATAAAAATTGGTAAGGTATTAAAATGTGAAATAGTCATACATTATCATTTTGTACAATTATGCTTAGCTTCCAGAGAGAAGCAACAATATTATCATTATTGTTGTTGTCGTTATTATTATTATTATTATTATTATTATACAAGAACAACTCAGTGGGTTCAGAAAACACAGCCAACTTTGGAAGAATGGACATTTTTCTTTCTTTCTTGCTTTTTGTTTGTTTTTCTGGTTTTTCTGGGATTTTTTTCTTTTCTTTTTTTGTATGCATATTATTTTTCATTGACTGAGCTGACTGTTGAAGTGGAGTTAATTCTGGAATTGCATGCATTGCAACACTTTGTAGTCAGACATAGTCAAATGATTAAAGTGAACAATATTGCACTTGATTTGGAAATACAATCAGACAACATTTAACTGTTTATAGATTGCGGGGGTGAAATTAATCTCTATGAAGGTCATGTTAAGAGAACCTTCATAATAATCAAACAAGACAAACCTCATAACAATTATAAGGGGCACAGATAAAGTTACAGTGAAAATAAGTTTAAGGTATGTGTAATGTGAAATATGCTCATAACTATTTCAGGTACTATAGAAATATTCTGTACAAATGCAAGAGTATAAATAATATTCAGTTGGCTTATATACATGTATTGTTCTATTTTTAATTAAGTTGAATATTCTAATGAGTAAACTATAAAATTACAATGGAGACAGAGACCAGTTTAGAGGTGCTTTTCTTTTTTTAAATGTCAACATTGTTTTCAAATATTTCAAACAATACCAAAGTGCCTATTTGGCAGAAAAGGATTTCAGCACAAACAGGAAAGAAATATTTTGAATGAAATTTTATCATTTTACTTTAGTAATTTTTCTTTTCATAATCAACTCATTTCCAACAAGCCTTTTCTCTCCACATTAATCAGCTTGTTTGTTTAAACACTTTGTTCAGGCTTTCATTTCTTTTCAAAAAATAAAACAAAATAGTTTATCATTATTTTTTTGTCATTGTTTTTTTAAAAAATATGAACTGATACATTATTGTACACACACACACACACACACACACATTCACAAACACAGGTATATGTGTTATCTGCTCAAACAATAACCACTTCTATTAATATGGTCTTGCCAGTTAGAACAGTTAACAATAGAAAAAAATACCACAAAGACAGCAGAAATTTCAAAGATAAAAAAAAAATTCCCTTTGAAGAAAAAAAAAAACAAGTGTGTTGTTTTTCAAAAAGCACAGCAGATCAAAAAAAACATTTATTTCTTTTCTTTCACAATCAAAAATTCTTGTGTTATGTTGTTAAATTAAGTGTGAGGTATTTTTTTTTCTTTTACCTATTGCTTTTTAGAAATGTTGGTATCAAATTATTGAATATTTAATTTTATTTAACAAATTTTATTTTGTTTGGTTTTAATTTTTTGTCTTTTGTTTCTTGCAAAGAATTTTAAATATATAAATAAGTTGCAGAATAAATATTTCAGGGAAATGAAATAATAAATAAATGATTAGAGAATGATGAAAAATATTAGAGTTGGTGACAGAGAGAGAGAGTGGGGAGTGACTGACAGGTTTATTTGGTGTAATAGGGTGATAAGGGTTATTTCTTGAAACAGAAATATGTGAATATAGCTTCATGGGTGAACTGACATAGGTGATTAGAGTAAAAATATGGTTAACAGTGAGGAAAGAGTAACTTCAGATCGGTGAAGGGAGATAAAATATTTTAGATAAAAATTGAAGGGTCATCTGAAAATAACAATGAGTAGAGAGTGTGAAAAGACTAGAGAAATAGAAAGTCATAAAGGTTGGTTAAAAAGGAAGCTGAGTGAAACGTAAACTTAGGAAGATGTTCTTGATGAAGAAAGTTTTGAAGAATTTTTGTTACAAATGAATGAAAATTCAATGAAGTAAGGGGAGGGAGTGATTATCTGCACATTAATCAATCCTGTGCTATTGTTTGGGATAATTCCAAACGAGCAACAGTGAAAGAAAGCAGTCATGTAAGGCATCTCTCCACACACAAACAAACAAACAGAGAGAGAGAGAGAGAGAGAGAGAGAGAGATGAAGCTCGTAGGAAAAGCCATCTCAGGCAGGTTTCATAAATGTTTTAATCAGGCAGGTTTACCAAAAATGGCAGTATTTGGTGGCAGCAGTAATTGAAGAGGATGTAGTAAAAAAGGTAGAAAGATGTCATAACATCAACGTCTTTAACGGTGATCACTGGTGTCATAGTCCAATAACAGTCGCAGTTCTTCAACTGACTTCCGTTCATGTTCCTCCAAGTGAGCACCTTCTTGGAGTTCATGCCTATTCAAAAGCAGTGTCCTAACACCATATATGCTTAAACCAAGATCCCGGAACAGAAGGTCACCCCAGTCACAGTCAAATTTGTTGATTTTTTCCTATAAAAAAAGAAAAGCAAAATATTAAAAGGAAATATTTTTAATAGTATAAATAAAAAAAATTCATGTTTAATTACAGTTTCTTTAAATAGAAAGAAAAAAAAATACGATCTTTTCTCTCATGGACTCTGCAAATGGAAGGAAGCAACTGCCATAATTGGATATAAATTCATCATCATCATCATCATTTACTGTCCGTTGTCCATGCTGGCATGGATCGGACAGTGAGACCACAGCTAGCAAGTTGAGGGGCTGCACCAGACTCTATTCTCTGTTCTGGCATGGTTTCTTGTGCCTATATATATATATATATATATATATTAGAAGAAATGAGGTAATCAGAAGATCGGATGGTTTATATTTACAGATATTTATTTATATATTACATTTTTTTACATATATATCATATCACTTAGATCATTAGCGCTTTCTCCCATTCTAGTGGGGTTTTCAAATCAAAATAAGTTCCTTTGTGGGGAATTTTAATCATTTTATAGAGTTTCGTAGTGATGGGGAGGAATATAAGACAGTACAAGAGGATGAGATGGATTTGTACTGTATATATATATATATATATATATATATATATGTACACACACACACACACATATATATACACACACACATGCACACACCTATATATATATATATGTATGTATACAGTTAAATACACTTCATTTATAAAAAAAAGCATTGTGTTTACAGAGAGATTTCAACAGATAGATCTTGAATCCTGAATTTCTTAACAAGCTACACTTCATTAAACCACCACCATTATTTTTATATCCACTTTCCCATGCTTATAAGGATCAGACAGAATTCACTGAGACAGATTTTCTACGGCTGGATGCCTTTCCTGTCATCAACTCTCACCTGTGTCCAAGCAGGAACTAAAGGATACAACTTGCATCATGGTAATATTTATCTATAACTATTGTATTTCAAGACAAGGAGACAGAAACACTCACACACATACACACATACATACATCATACACACACACAAATCACACATATCTTTTATCTCTTACTGATTTCAGTCAGTAGATTGTGGCCATGCTGGGATACCACCTCAGAGTTTCTTTTAGTTGGCTGAATTGACCCCAATACTTATTCTTTTAAACCTGGTACTTATTATTCTATTAGTCTCTTTTGCTGAACTGCTAAGTTATGGGGGACACACAAACACACTAACACTGGTTTTCAAGTGTTGGTGAAGGGGAGAAACACAGACAAAAAACACATACACACACACACATATGTATGACAGGCTTCTTTCAGTTTCCATCTACCAAATCCACTCACAAGGCTTCGGTCAGGCTGAAGCTATAGCAGAAGACACTTGGCCAAAGTGCCACACCGTGAAACTGAACCCAGAACCATGTGGTTGGAAAGCAACGACAAGGTTCTTTCAGTTTTTGTCAACCAAATTCACTCACAAAGCTTTGGTCAGCTGGGGCAACAGTAAAAGACATTTGCCAAAGGTCTCATTCAGTGAAATTGAAACTGAAGTCCCTGCCATTGTTGGGAAACAAGCTGCTTAACCATGCAACCAGGCCTACCTGAGATCTTTTTTCAAACAGCCTATAGGCGTAGGACTGGCTGTGTGGTAAGTAGCTTGCTTACAAACCACAGGGCTCCGGGTTCAGTCCCACTGCATGGCACCTTGGGCAAGTGTATTCTACTATAGCCTTGGGCCGACCAAAGCCTTGTGAAAGGATTTGGCAGATGGAAACTGAAAGAAGCCCGTCATATATATGTATATATATATATATATATATATATATATATATTATATATATATATATGTATGTGTGCATGTCTGTGTTTATCCTCACAACATCGCTTGACAACCAATGCTGGTGTGGTTACATCCCCGTAACTTAGCAGTTCAGCAAAAGAGACCGACAGAATAAGTACTAGGCTTACAAAAGAATAAGTCCTGGGGTCAATTTGCTTGACCAAAGGCAGTGCTCCAGCATGGCTGCAGTCAAATGACTGAAACAAGTAAAAGAGTACAGAGTAAGAGTAATGAAATAAAAGAAATGGTAACCTACTTGATCTAGTTTGCTGTTGCCAATCTCATCAAAAGAATTGAGGGGGTTGAAGGAAGGCGGCGGTACAGGTGAGAAATTAATCGTAAAATTTGTAGATAAACTAATATTTGTCCGAGGCAGACTAGTCTGGATATTGAGCTGATTCTCAAGCCAATCAACATTGTGTACAACCAACCAATAAACATCGGCTAGACAATTCATACCTGTGGGAATAAAAAACAAAAGAAAGGCTTTAGAAGGAAATTACAAATATTGTCGATATCCTTTCATACCTTCACAAACCTACCCACCAAGCCAATCACGATTCCCTGTCCCTATTCTCTCTATTTCTATCTTCTTGTACCTTAAGGGTGTGCCCTGATACCTCATCTTCACCACCTTTTCTCACTTTGCAGCTGGAAGAAAGAAAACAGAAGTGATCAAGGTCAAACCTTGCTTACATAACTCCAAATGTATCACCTTTTAGCATGCAAGCGCTGAAAGCAGTGCAGCCAACTTAAAGAAAATCTTGGTGGAAGTGCAGATAACTTTTCACTTTCCCTAGTATCTTTGACCATTTTAATCACTTATATAAGCATACAACTAAAAATGTACAGAGATGGGAAATGACATTTTTTTTTATTCCTGCTCTCCCATTCATCATATGACCAACAACAGCATGAACAGTGGAGGTTTCAGTAAAGGAATTAGCTATAGAACTATACAGACAATGGAAGAAGAGAGAGAATGGAGTAAGACATTAAAAAAAGATTATTTCATAGTGAGCTAAAATTATCCATTTAGTTAAAAAGAAATTTAAAAACCACATTTTGATGAAAATATAAAAATGGAATTTTGAAGAATTCTGTGGACAATGTATCATCACTATCATCATCATCATTTAACATCTATTTTCCATGCAGGTATAGATTGAATGGCTTGACAGGAAATGGCGTGGCCTGGGGACCACTCCAGGTTCCATGGTTTGGTTTATAGCTGGATGCCCTTCTTAATGCCAACCATTTTACAAAGTGTACTGGGTGCTTTTTATGTGGCACCATCACCAGTACATCACACCTGCACCAGTGCATTTTACATGGATCCAGCACCCACACCAATGCTTTTTACATGGCACCTTGGTTTTAAGATCTCAATTCTGTTATGGTCAGCAGGTCTTCTTGGGTAAAGCAGTGCACCACGTATCTTGTTCCCCTGTCATCTCCTTCATAAAGCTCAGCATTTTGAGATGGAAAAAAATCACATAAATTTAACTAACTAATAAGCAGCATTCTCCATTTGGGTATAGATGTCATATTTCCTGATATTGCCATGGTATAGTTCTGAAGTTACCAGTCTGAAGACAGATAACACTCTTGTATGTGTATAATATAATATATATATTAAAGGATTCTCATTTCCTCTTTCTTTCTGCGTCTCTCACACATATACATTCAAATCACTACCTGTAGGACACCCAAAAAGTTCATTAGCAGCAGCTTGGTAATATTCTTCAGCAAAATCTGATATTGTATTTTCTGGCATATGACGTGGAGTAGAATAACTGGAGCTGTGGAAAAGTAAACAAGATATGGCATCTCAGTATAGACTATATTTTAACTGATATAACAACCACAAAAAAACATCATCACAAACAGCAACATTATAATCATCAACATCAACACAATACACAGTGACTGTGATAGAAAGAAAACTGAGAACCAGTTGAATCACTAGATTATGTTTCCTGTAGGTTCTTTTTATTTGTATTGACCACTTGACTTCACCATTGCTACTGACCTTAACACCTCTATTTATCTCCTCACCACTTCTGACCTCTGTTGATCTCTTGATCCCCAATTCTGCTACTGACCTTAACACCTCTATTTAACTTTCCCTGCCACTTCTGACCTCTGTCGATCTCTTGACCCCAACACTTACCATCAAACCCTGAGGTATATCTACATATGGAACAAAAATAAAAAAAACTTCCCACCTACTTCATAGAGAAAACTATTGCTCCATGGTTGCACAACCTGCTAGAAACAGAAACTAAATCCTCTTTTAATTACATCTTGCTTTCTAGAGAAGGTCATACTGGATAATATAGTCCTTGATGGAAAAGAAGAAAACAGTTGGAATCACTTCAGTCACAAATCTACTCATTCAGAGCTGATCTGCTGCTAAACAACAAAGAAAGGTGAGAGTCACAAGTGGAAGGTCTTTGAGCATAAGTCTGCTTTATTAGAGCTGAACTCTCTAAGGCTAAACAACAACATAAATCTCTGAAAAAAAACATCATCATTATCACCAACACTATCGTAATCATTTAAAATCTGTCTTCTATGCCTCCATGGGCCGGATGGTTGACAGGATCTGATGGATCCATGGACTGCATTGAACTCCACTAACTACTTTGGCATGGTTCCTAAGGCTAGATGCCAACCAGTGTACAGCATGTACTAGCTGATTTTTTTCATGCTACCAGTACTAATGAGGTTAATATGCAACTAGCAAGTCTATGAACATCAAGAGAGATTGCTTTATAGAGATGAAAGTTAAAAGGATGACAGAAGAAGGTCAGAGCAGAACAGGTTTCTTGCCACATGGATAGTCACATTCTAAAAGAGAGGACAGAGGGGATAACTGATCAATATGGAGCTGGAAAGAGATAAAAATAATGAAGATGAAGAGTTTGTGTGGACCCTCAAGTTATGACAGGAGTGGAGGCGATTGAAGATGACAGAACAGTAAAAGATAAAATGTAAGATGGACTTACTCAGAGTTCAAGAATGTGACAATATGGTTGATATTTTCGTTGGTGAAATCATTATGTTGTGACTGTAATAAACTGTTCATTTCTATAGGACTCAGGTCCATATCTAGGTAAATGGAAGAACAAGTAAGAATTTTATTACTGCCCTATTTGCCATGAGATAATTTTTTGTAAATGACAGGTCAAAAATTAAATCAATTTACAATGTTGGTTATGGTGAAGATTACTTCCTGGGAATGATGAGTTAAAAACTAACAAAAACAAAAAAAAATTAAAATTAAAATACAAAACAGAGTCCAGGGTGGGATGCTGGTGATCACCTGCATTAGCAAAACTTGTATGCTGTAAGAATAGAATACTTTTCCCTACAGTATACAAAATTTATGCAAATTTATTAATGTCACTGAGTTGCACTATGATACTTTGCATAATTTATTCCCAAAGAATGCTGGGTAACTCTAGCATATTTCACAATCACCATCATCATCGTCATTTTTTAATGTCTACATTCCATACTTTCATGGGTAAGATGGAATTCATTAAGTCAGATTTCATTTTTTTTAAACTGGATGTCCTTCCAGTCACCAATACTCACTTGTTTCTGTGCAAAGTAATATTTCCCCTTGGTTAGACATGGTTTTCATGGAACAATGGAAACAACGACACTGCTTGTATGATGGCGACACTTGTTTATAATTATCATATGATATCAAAACAAAGAGAGACACATACATAACCCACACCACACACACACACACACACACACACACACACACACATATAAGACAAGCTTCTTTATTTTCGATCAACCAAATCCACCCACAGGGTATTGATAGTAGAAAACACTTGCTAAGGTATCATGCAATAGGATTGAACCTAAAACCATATGAGACTGGGGAAGTGATCTTAACCATACAGCTAAGTTTGTGCCAGAGAAACCTAACACTGATTTCACTAGTGGGACCTGTAGATATTTCATGGAATTAATGGTAAACTTATTGGGTTTTTCTGAAAACCTTATTCAAAACACCTAAAAGCATAGCCTGTATTGTGTCCATATCAAAAGATAGCCACTCATCTGCTTCTCATTGAAAAATGAAAGAAATTTGAATACAATGATTACTTAATGCACTTTATATACTTTATGCGTGGAGGCACAATGGCCCAGTGGTTAGGGCAGCAGACTTGCGGTCATAGGATCGCAGTTTCGATTCCCAGACCAGGTGTTGTGAGTGTTTATTGAGCGAAAACACCTAAAGCTCCACGAGGCTCCGGCAGGGGATGGTGGTGATCCCTGCTGTACTCTTTCGCCACAACTTTCTCTCATTCTTTCTTCTATTGGCCTGCTCGCTTAGCCAGCGGGGTGGCATCATTTGAAGGCTAAAACAATGCGAAACGCATTGTGACCAGCGATGTGTAGCAACATCTGATGGCTGGTTGGTCACAGTGATCATGGTGATATACTTTATGCACAATTTTACAAACTTAATACACAGCATCTCCCTCTTTCTCTCTCACACTTCACCTTACCCTTTTTTCTCTCCTTTTCTTTCTCACCCTTTGCCTTTCTCTTCAACTAACTATGTGAAAGTGTTATAGACAGGCTAAGCAAGAGGAAAAAAATTTAGTTCAAAAATAAAAAAGAAAAAATTACACAATTCACTCACCATCACTCCACCTCCCCCCTCCATCTCTGCATCCTAGCCTCTCTCCTCTTCCCATTTCTCCTCTTCTGCCTCTTCCCCTCCCGCCCCCTTCAATTATTCATGTGAAAGCCTTATGGATGGGCAAAGTAATGGAGGAACAATCAAAATTATTATAAGATACTTAAAAAAAATACATTAAGGAAACAAGGTTGTGGGGTGTTAATGCCTTTCTCAAGAGCATTAGCATCATAAATGAAGTGAATTCGTTTCAACTAAAATAAACGCAAGTTTCTAGTTTCAGCTCATCAGTAATGTTAAGCCTGGCTCCATGGTATTCACTTCAGAATTTAATTAACCTTTTAACATTCAGATTAATTTATTAAACGTAATGCTTATTTATCCACAATTTTTAAAGTTAATCATGCTGTACCATCAGCTTCAAGATTTTGAAGATGTGATTGTTTATTTTTAGAATGACATTGTAGGGTAAGTGCGAGAGGCTGGGTCTGTCCACTTTCAACATAAAAAAGGTGGAATATCTGGGCCAGACATAGCCAGTTTCAATACCAAAAGGTCTAATATATCATACTTGTGAATAGTGAATAGTGATGTGCAATAAATACTATTAGTGCACTGACTTATCACAATCAATGATGTCATACCACATGGTTCCGGGTTCAGTCCCACTGTGTGGCACCTTGTTCAAATGTCTTCTACTATAGCCTCGGGCCAACTAAAGCCTTGTGAGTGGATTTGGTAGACAGAAACTGAAAGAAGCCCGTCGTATATATATGTCTATATATGTGTGTGTGCGTGTGTGTGTGTGTGTGTGTGTGTATGTGTGTGTATGTGTGTTTGTCCCCCCACCATCACTTGACAACCGATGCTGGTGTGTTTACATCCCCGTAACTTAGCAGTTCGGCAAGAAAGACCGATAGAATAAGTACTAGGCTTACAAAGAATAAGTTGTGGGGGCGATTTGCTCGACTAAAGGTGGTGCTCCAGCATGGCCACAGTCAAATGACTGAAACAAGTGAAAGAGTAAAAGAGTGCATTGACTTATCACAATCAATGATGTCATACATTCAGTGCAATGAGTTCAATTGAGTTCACCAGGAATTGTTAAATTCTTTAATGAACTAAATAAAGTCAGTACAACCTCAATTAATACCAGGATAGTAGATTTTTAAAAATTCTTTATTGCCCACAAGGGGCTAAACATAGAGGGGACAAATAAGGACAGACAAAGGGATTAAGTCGATTGCATCGACCCCAGTGCGTAACTGGTACTTAATTTATCGACCCCGAAAGGATGAAAGGCAAAGTCGACCTCGGCGGAATTTGAACTCAGAACATAACGGCAGATGAAATACAGCTACGCATTTCGCCCGGCGTGCTAATGATTCTGCCAGCTTGCTGCCTTTTTAGGCAGGATAGTAGATTGTTTACAAGGAACTCAATACCTGTACTATAACATGTAACATAGTCATATTGAAAATGATGCAGTGGCAGAGTTGTAAGAGATGTTTGTTTCAACTTGAAGTTCAAATCTCACCAAGGCCAACTTTGCCTTTCCTTTTGTTAGGTTCAATTAAAAAAACAAAACAAAAGTCTCTGATCCAGGATGATGGATTAGTAGAACTTGTTAAAGTATCAGGCAAAGTACCTTGTAGTATTTGTTCCAGCTCTTTACATTGACAACAATACCTATATCAACACTGTAATTTGAGCATCTTTATCCAACAGGTTCCACTGTTACAGACGTGAGGCCAGGACTTCACTCTGTTGCTTAGTAAGTGTTAGATCACGAACTAGATCATTGAGTTCAGGTTGGGTGATGAGGTATGGTTTCTTGTCAGATTCACCACGGATTTGGACCCATATAACTATAAAATTATTGCATGTACTTTTATAATTTTCACAGGTTAGGTTGAGAAATACCTTAGGAACACCCCATTGAAATTATATCAAAATCCATTTATAACTTTTAGAGTCGTCAGTTTTGGCCCAATCCTGTTTGCACTCAATTCCTACAGAACCATCAGTGTATTTAATGTAAGCAAAATGGTAATTTATGAGAAACTGGAAGATCACAGAAAGAAACAGATGTTGTATTCATGATCAACACACAAAATACTCCTAGAAAAGGTTATTTTCATTTCCATTTTTTTTTCATTGTTATACAGTGTTACTGTCAATCTTATTGTCATTTCCAATTAGATTTGTTAATTAGCGTAAATTGATTACATTACCTGAATAAATAAGAATAGAGTAAACACCCTCAGCTAAAAGCGTGAGGATCTTTTTAGTCTCCGGACTAAAAGATGTTCCTGACATAATTTCAACAGCAGTACCAGACCAAAGCTGCATCTTCAGACCTAATGCAATAATCTAAACCAAATAAAATAAAATTAAATTCAACTTTAAAAAAAATATATAAAAAAAGACAAAAGTAGTTAAAGACATATTTTTAGTGAAATTTTTTAAATATCAACTCAAAGAAAATATATGATTTTTTTTCTTTTCAAATATTGTGGTTATATTTTTTCTTCTTTTTTGTAGAATAAGCCTTAGAGCAAACAAGGTAACTTTTTAGAAGAAACAGGCCACATGAGACATGGGTCATTATTAGGCAGGCCACACTGCTAAAAAATTTGAGGTAGTTTTTTTTATTAGGTGTGCCATCCTGAAAGTCATGCAGGTCACAAGTTACCCATGGGTGCCATAGATAATGAGAAAGACTGACACTGTATATGTGTCACAATACAGAGGTCTACCATATCAACCTCAAGCCTACAAGCTCATGAGGCAGAGTTTATACAGAATTTTAAGTTGTTTACCATTCTGCCATATGATTAACCCCCAAGTGCTTTTGGTAATCATTTACAACTAAATATATTGCAGCAATGTGACATGAAGTGCCCTGCTCAAGAGCACAATGAACTACCCTGTTCAAGAACTGAACCCACAACATAGTCAATGTGAATCCAACACTCAAACCACTATACCATGAGCTATCATATACTTATAAAAAAGACAGACAGCTTGGAACCATTAGTAAAGTGTAAAGATTTAATAATATTGAGAGAATTTCCTGATGATTCAAAGCAAGACCTTTTTTTGGAGAAAAGGGAGAGAAGCTTTTATGTCCTTTCGCTAGCAAAATCTGGGGATAGTAAAGAATCAGATTATCTGTGAATGGGTAAGAGGGGATTAGTGAGTGAGAGAGAGAAAAGGAGAGAAATGAGTAGTCAGAGAGAGAAAGGGAGGATTAGTCAGAGAGGGGATTAGTTAGAGGGAGAAAAAAGGAGAGAAGAAAATAGTTAGAGAGAGGAAAGGAAAAAAAGGGAATAACTGGAAATGAGAGAGGAATGGTGCTGTAGGGTGGAAAGAGAAGAAATCAAAACTTAACCTGATTCAAATAAGAACGGTCTGAATCAGATTAACTTATACATGCAACATAAATACTATTATAAAGCTGACTTTGGGATTATATGGTAGCAGAAGAAATTACCTGTAACCCTAAACAATCATGAGGTATCCGAGCACCTTTCTCTTTAACTGCATCTTGGAGAATCTTGAAGAGAGTACAAAAGGAAGTTGGTAGTGTGTAGATATGTTCTGAGAGTTGCTTGAGCACCTCCAAAACTGCATTGTTAACTTGATCCTTTGCACAACCTGAAATGTTTAACAAATAAATATGTTACCCTGTGTCTTTTCTGCTCATTTTGGTTGACAAATTTGAACTCCACATTTACCAACCATGTCCATCTAAAGCAGCCTACCACTGTTTTCTCATCACACCTTTGTTTCATTTATCATCCCATCCAGGTGATGCCAGTCTATTGCAGGATTACTCATTTTCGCCAGCTGGGTGGACTGGAACAACATGAAGTGAAGTATTTTGCTCAAGATCACAACATGCTGCCTGGTCCAGGAATCGAAACCACAATCTTACAATCATGAGTCCAACACCCTAAGCACTAAGCCACATGCCTCCACTTTATAATTATATATGTGCGTATGGATGTATATTTATACTTATTTATTCATTTGCATACACTTGTGCATATACACAAATTCACATTCATGTTATAGGTACATAATATGTATGCATAAATATATAATATCATGTGTATGTGTGTGCATGTACATAAGTATGTAGGTGTATATAGGTTCACATATGTGTGTGTGTATATGTGTACACATGTGCATGTGTGTGTGTATATATATATATATTTATATATATATATACACACATACACACACACGTGTGTATGTGTGAGCATATATGCATGTACATATTGTTTTACACATCACAACTGTGACAACCTTTATTTTATCCTGTCCATCTTAAAATCAATATAGACACAGCTATATCAACTGCTTACAAACACACAGACATCTGTGTGTATTTATCAATAACATTATGTTTGTATGTATGTAATTGTATATGTATACACACACACACACACACATGTGCATGTATGTATGTAGACTTGTATGCACCCATATATTAGACGTTCATTATACTTTTGTTGTAGTTTTTCATCTTTTATTTTCTTTATACTATTCACCTTATTTTGCCCTTGTTTGTCTAATGCTTATATTGATATTTGTATATCTGTGCATGTGGGTATATAGTGTCATCATCATCATTTAATGCCTGTTTTCCATGCTGGCATGGGGTGGACAGTTTGACTGAGGTCTCAAGAGCCAACAGCTGCACCAGGTTCCAATCCATGATCCCTCCAAGTCAATCAGGTCCATTGCCAGGGACATGGGAGTGTCTGAGTTTCTTATCAGGCAGGTAGTGCATTCGGTGTTCCTCATACAAGATGAGAAAGGGTCAATTTTTATCTCAAGCCATCAAAGACCAGAGAAAAGAGACTGCAATATGAAGCTTTTGAACAAACTCAAGCATCCCCTCCAACCAAACATGCTTTGGTTTTTCTCAGAAGAGAAAAATTTCTGCCAGGATCAGATGGTGGACACACAGAACAACCACTGGCTTGCCATGTCTCCAAAACAAGTACGAAGAGTGATAAAAATCAACTTCATAATGTTTGGAGTGATCACTAGTGATGGCAACATTATGCCTCCATTCATCTTCCTACACGGCCTCAGACTCAACACGGAGGCCTACATCAAGTGCCTGAAGGAGGTAGTGCTACCTACTCTGGGTGAAGAGGGTAGCTGCTGGAAGACTCTATATCTGGCAACAGGACTTTGCACCATGCCACACAAGCAAGAAAACCCAGTTATGGCAGTCAGACAATTTCTGCGACCACATCACCCCTAACATCTGGCCACCTAACTCCCCAGACTGCAAACCACTTCATTATTATGTATGGGACACAGTTGAGCAAGAAACCAACAAAACTCCTTGTAACATCAAAGATGAACTGAAGGCAAGGATTATGGCAGCATTCACCAACTTAAACAAGGAGACTGTCCAGAAGAATTTCAGGAGATTCTGGAGTCATCCGAGGCCGTGGTTGAAGCCAATGGCAATTTTATTAAATAAATATATTCTTTAGTATTTCAAGATATTTTTGTGCAATTTTAGTAAATATGTCTGTTAAAATGAGATGCCAGTGTTATTTTAATTTTTGCATAAATTAGACGACAATTTACTCACTGCACCCTGTATGTATAAGTATGTATATATGTATATATGTGTGCATCTGTGCATGTATGGCCATATTTATATATATATTTGTATGTGTGTCTATATGCATATATTTACATACATTTATGTCTGTTTATTCTTCCTTCTATGTTTCTATATTTTCACACATTTTTTTGCTTATGCCAATTTATTCAAGCTTGTGCCCAAGCATGGCTGCAGTTGAATGACTAGAACAAGTAAAAGAATATATGTCTGTGTGAGTGTGTTTTCATGTACACACTGTATTTACATTCACCAGCACTCTCATTTACATTTGCATATGTATTACTCTTTACTCTTTTACTTGTTTCAGTCATTTGACTGCAGCCATGCTGGAGCACCGCCTTTTTAATCGAGCAACTCAACCCCAGTACTTATTCTATCAGTCTCTTTTGCCGAACCGCTAAGTAATGGGGATGTAAACACACCAGCATCAGTTGTCAAGCAATGCTAGGGGGACAAACACAAACACACACACGCATATATATATATACACATATATACGACGGGCTTCTTCCAGTTTCCGTCTACCAAATCCGCTCACAAGGCTTTGGTCAGCCCGAGGCTATAGTAGAAGACACTTGCCCAAGGTGCCACACAGTGAGATTGAACCCGGAACCATGTGGTTGGTAAACAAGCTACTTACCACACATCCACACCTGTGCCTATGCAAACTTATCTTTTAAATTTTCCTTATCTATTTATTTATTTATTGAACAGCATAGTGTGCAAACTATTTGAAAAGTATACATTACCCACGACATTGTAACTATTTTTATAATCTGTTCCAGAACAATCCAGCAAAATTCCAATATCACCAGTATATAATGTGTACTACCTTGATTTAAAACCGGCTTGATAACTGCCAATGCACAAAACTCTCAGCCCTTGAGTCACTTGGTAACTTCTGCCAATTATTAATAAAAAACATGTGTGTGTATGTGTGTGTGTGTCTGTGTGTCTGTGTATGTGTGTAGGTGCAGGCATGACTGCATGGTAAGAAATTTGCTTACCAACCACATGGCTCCAGGTTCAGTCCCACTGCATGTCACCTTGGGCATATATACATGTATATATATATATATATATATATGTGTGTGTGTGTGTGTGTCTATGTTCGTACTCCCACCACTGTTTGACAACCAATATGGGACTGTTTACATTCCCAGTAACTTAGCAGTTTGGCAAAAGAGACAGAATAAGTAGCAGGCTTACCAAAAAAAAAAGTAATAAGTACTGGGGTTGATTAGCTCAACTAAAATTCTTCAAGGTGGTGTCCTAGCAATGTCACAGTCTTATTAGTGGAACAAATACCAGATAAAAAGATGTGTGTATGTGCCCTTATCTTGACATCATGTGATAACTGTAACAACCATTATCCTTATTCAAGTGAGGTTATTCATTTCCAGTCTGCCATGAAAACTTCATCTGGTCATGGGAGGAAATCTTACCATGCCTGGAAATTTAGGCTAGTGGCACATTCTATATGTGGGACAATAAGAAAGGCACTGAATTAAAATATGTAAGTATGAAATGTTTGTTTCTTACCTTGCCGTCTTTTGGTTCGGAAAGCACCAATACTCTGTGGTACACATCCACAGGGGAGGTCAGAAATCACAGACATTACAGATTCAATTTCCCGACTACTGCTCGGATGATTCAACAATTTCTTCAGAACAGGTTTCAAAACTCTACAACAGAAGAAAGAATTAAGTGGATTTAGAAATCTTCACATAATGAACAGTCTTTGAAGACTGTCATTCAAAACACAGAGGATGCCTCTGTGCATCATATAACCAATAATCTATCTCACCAAATTGCAGCCTTTGTTTTTTTGTTTTTTATCCATTGTCAAAGCATCTCTGCCAACAACTTTGTCCAATTGTTTTCATCACACTTCTCAGCCTTAATAATTCTCTAAGTAATACTCTCAACAAGAAAACTGTTACATTTGTTGTCCGTTTTGTATTTAACTCAGCACTGCAAACACTAAGTAAATCTTTTTCTCAGAACTAACCCTCTCCTCTCCACCTGTGTCATCATCATATTTACACAAAATGCGCAAGCATCTAGGATGACTTTAACCAACAGGGCCACAGGACCTGGTCGTGTCCTTCCCATTACCAAACAATGCATCCTCACTACTAGCCCCTTTCCTCACCTAACTCTTCAATCCATCTTTTGATCTTTGGAAACATGCTACTGTGTATCCCATTTCAAAGAAGGGTTGCACCTCTCTGAGCCTGCCAACCATGATTCTATAATTCACACCTCAACATCTCAAAATCAGCCATTAACCACAATCTTCTCCAATATTTTGAATTTTTTTCATATCTTAAAGACCACAACTTTCATAAAGCCAAATTTACTGCAGACCTTCTCCCCAATGTCATACACCAGTATGAGTAATTGCTCTTGAGTAATTTGGTGAAAACAGTCTTGTTGTACTTGATCATAATCATTTGACTGTGTTTGGCATGTAAATCTTCAAATAAAACTGCCTACCTTAGCTTAAATAACACAAAGGCACAATACTACGTCATCCTTTAACGTCCATTTTCCATGCTGGCATGGGCTGGACAATTTGACCAGAGCTGGAAAGCTGGAGAGTTGCAACAGGGTCCAGTCTGATTTGGCTTGGTTTCTATGGCTGGATGCCCTTCCTAATGCCAACTACCTTACAATGTGTGCTGGGTGGTGCTTTTTACATGGCACCAGCACAGGGCTTTTGCAGGCCAATCCTCTACATGAGGGCGAGCAGCATTAACACTTCTGCGGTGGAGGACGGGCCTTCTTGAATACAGCAAGGTACTAGATATCTCTTTTGTTTGTCAACTCCTCTGCAAGGTTCAGTCCAGAGGTCATCCTTCAGCACTCCATCTCATATCTTCCTCTTCCATGTGTTTTGCCCACTTTGAGAGAGTGGACCTTCTTTATGGAGCTGTAAACATCCTCCACATTTCATGACCAAACCAGCACACTGCATCTAATTCCTCTTATGCCTAACTTTTCTCTCATCAACAAAACAATATTGCACCCCACCTACCTAAATGTGATTTAACTAGATCTCACAAGAACCACTGACAATCACCTCATGTGTACACACATCTTCAACATAACAAGGACTTAATCACAAAGACTAGACTTCCCCTGCAAAGCACTCAATAGCTAATAACACCATCATTATCATCATTGTTTAACATCCACTTTCCATGTTGGCATGGGTTGGATAGTTTGACATGGTGCCCTTACACGGCAGCAGGACAGATGCTAAGTGGCACTGGCACCTATTTTACAAATGCTTGTTGGAACCCACAGTTTTGTCATTGTTAAGCTAGCATTTGGAATATAAACTAACATGAAATTTTGAAGGAAAGGCTTAATTTAGATCACTTTAACCCATTTGTTACTATATTTCAATTGAAATATACTGCCTTTGTTCCAGTTAATGTTTAAAATAATGAACAACTTAGTAAAATAACCTTCCCATTATTAAGCTGGTGTTTGGACTGTAAGTTAATACGAGGGTCTTAATTTAGATCACTTTAAAATACAATGTCTATATCATACATAGAACCAGGGACAGTCTACAGCAGATTGGTATCAAAAGAGCTAACAAAAGCCAATAAGTGAGCCTCTACTTTATGACTAGACTTGCTAGAAACAGCAACCAAATCAACCCCAATCACAGCTAGCTGTCTTAGAAATAGACACATTGAATATTATAGTCAGAAAAACAAAATGAATAATTATGGCTGAAGTTACTTTCAGCACAATGCATGCTCATTCAGGTCTGTCTTGGGGCTAAACAACAACAACAGCTGCATGCTAAAACTTCTATTTCTGCATATATGAGAGAAAAAATCTCTACTTGTAGAGATAGCGGCAAAGAAAATAGGCAACATAGTTTCACGAAGACTATTAATAAGAACATACCGATTTAAATGACATTCTCTAAAATACATATATATATATTTAAATTCTCAAAGACACTCAAGAGATGTTAAATGAATAAAAAACAATAAGACAAACACAAAAATTGTCATATGCTTAAGATGTTCGAAAGTACAAACTTACCTCAATATGAAAGGCTTAAGCAGGAAGATTATAGTGTCCAACCAAACAGGAATCTACACAAAAGAAGAAGAATTATTATTATTATTATTATTATTATTATTATTACTATTATTAAGGCAGTGAGCTGGCAGAATCGTTAGCACACTGGATGAAATGCTTAGCAGTATTTCACCCGTCGCTATGTTCTGAGTTCAAATTCTGCCAAGGTCAACTTTGCCTTTCATTTTTTGGGGTTGATAAATTAAGTACAAGTGAAACACTGGGGTCAATGTAATTGACTATCCCCTTCCCCCAAAATGGCTGCCCTTGAGTCAAATTTTGAAACCATTATCATTATTATTACTAAGATGATGATCTGGCAGACTTGTTAGCACACTGGACATAAAGCTTAGCAGTATGTAGCCTGTTGCTACATTTTGAGTTCAAATTCTGCCAAAGTCAACTTTGCTTTTCATTCTTTTGGGGTTGATAAATTAAGTACCAGTGAAACACTGAGGCCAATGTAATCAACTAGTCCCAGCCCCCAAAATTTCAGGCCTTGTGCCTATAGTAGAAAGGATTGTTATTAAGGCAGGAAGTTGGCAGAATCATTTGTACACCAGGAAAATGCTTAACAGTATTTCATCCGTTAAGCCTGGCCAGCAACTATCAAACCATACAACCCATGCCAGCATGGAAAATGGATGTCAAACAATTATGATGATGATGAAGATCCTGCTGTACCAAAGCATTATCTTATTAACAGCAGTTTGTGAAAGTAAAGCTTGGAAAATGACTGTCAAGATCACTCAGAGTTTGAATGCATTCAACCAAAGGTGTGTACACAGAATACTCAAGGTCATCTACAGGGACAGAGTCACAAACTCTGAAGTCCTGAGAAGAGCCAATCTGTGCAGCTTGCAAGAGATTGTGACAGAAAGAAGAGAGAGAGTTGCAGGTCAATGTTTCCTGGCTGTTAGAAGCAAGATAGCTCGACAACTGGTACCACAAGAGGGATGAAGAAAGAGAGGGAAGCCCAAGAAGATATAACATGCCACATAATATAACATATTAAAGGCGGCGAGCTGGCAGAAATGTTAGCACGCCGGGCGAAATGCTTAGCGGTATTGCGTCTGTCGTTGCGTTCTGAGTTCAAATTCCGCCGAGGTCGACTTTGCCTTTCATCCTTTCGGGGTCGATAAATTAAGTACCAGTTACGCACTGGGGTCGATGTAATCGACTTAATCCGTTTGTCTGTCCTTGTTTGTCCCCTCTATGTTTAGCCCCTTGTGGGCAATAAAGAAACAGATATAACATGCCACCTTCAAAAAAGATCTGAAGCAACTTAGCATCACCTGGGAAGTTGCAGGTGACTATGCTTAAGATCAGGATTACTGGAGATGTCATGCTGCCCAAAATATAGTTCAACTGTGCTGGAAGAACTAAGACTAGGAAGACTTTTACATACTCCCAATAAAACAGTTGCAGGAGGCTCTGGCTGATCTATTCATCGATCCTCTGTGTGTGTGTGTGTGTGTGTGTGTGCGTATGTGTGTGTGTGTTCGAGCATGCACATGCACAAGCTTGGTCTATGCAACTGAGAGCAGGACAAGGTAACAAACCAAGTTGATGCACCACACGCCTGCTCTCAAGTAAGTGCCACAATATATGGGTCAGCAAAATACAATACTTAAAAGACACTGGCTCTTGGATCTTCGACACTTTTGTGTCGCAATATAAGCAAGTGGTGAATGTAAAACTAAGCAGAAATGGTATGTGGTTGGGAGAGAACTGTATGGACAGACAAGTTATAAAGACTACACATATATTTCTGAGCTGTGAACCCAATGTGGTACAAAAGAAAAAGTCCAAACTACTAGAAGAGTAGTAGTAAGGGCCGATAGAGAGCTTCCTGTCCATAGGAGATGGAAAAGCATGACAGAGAGAGAGAGAATGGTAGTAGCAACAGAGTCAGCAATAACATATATAAATCATATATTAGCACTTGCTAATATATGATTCCGTTTTTTATTAATTTGAGTGGGTATTTTTGTTCTAGTATTTTTCTCCCCATTCCTCACTCTGTTTTACTATCCTATATCTCCCTCCACCCCTACACACTCAATAATACTATAAAAAGAGACAAATCTCATGAAAAAATTCAATCTGAAGAATCCACTAGAGTGGATGCAAGCACTTATATATATGATTTATATATGTTATATACAGCAATAACAACAAAACAAAGGATTTGTTGTTTCCAAAGAACCGCCAGTTGTAGTTCTGGAGAAGGCTGAGACCATCACATCACCCTCAAGACAGGAGCCAACAACCATCAAGTTGAAACCCACTCCAACTTCCCTGAAGCACCAAAGCATCATCTTATGATTATGGTGAGTACAAAGCCCTATCTTTAGGAACAGTAAAATATGACAAGTTGATCTTGTAGTTAACAAACATACACTAATGTATACTTACTGTAGGATTGGCATATTTACAAGCACCTAGTTGGTCGAATATATTCCACTGATCAAAACTGAAATAAATAAATACAGAGAATTGTTAACGTATAAACATTTACAGAGGCTTGTGAGTGGATTAAATAACTGGAAACTGAAAGACACCCAACCTTTATATATATATATATAATATATATATATATATATATATATATATATATATATATGGATCAAAACAGTTTGATTCAAATTCATTGGTACTCTTGAGTTTCAAGCTTGAAACTCAAGAGTACCAACGAATTTGAATCAAACCTTTTTGATCTATACATGTAACTCCCAATAAATTGGCAGAGTGACCTTCTTTCATTTGTCTATTCACCCGTGTGTATATATATATATATATATATCGTCAGTATGTCATATATCCAAAAGAGAAGCACACTCTAAAGCTTAGAGTAGTAATGCATTTATATGCAGTTAAGTCTATATCCGGTCATACAGTGATTAAAAATAGCTTTCACCTATACTACACCTCTACTATGAAAATATTACAGAAGTGGTGTACTTGAATTATAATGAAGAAGGGCTGAATTGGATGACCATTTTCACAATCTTGTCCCTAACTAGTAGATCAGTGACAAAGCAGACTGACAGGATATATACTTAACTGCATATATATATATATATATATATATATATATCACATGATCACATGACCGACCAGGCTATCAGATGTTGTTACACATCACTGATCACAATGCGCTTCACATTGTTTTAGCCTTCAAATGATGCCACCCCGCTGGCTAAGCGAGCAGGCTAACAGAAGAAAGAAAGAATGAAAGTTATGGTGAAAGAGTACAGCAGGGATCGCCACCACCTACGGCCGGAGCCTCGTGGAGCTTTTTAGGTGTTTTCACTCAATAAACACTCACAACGCCCAGTCTGAGAATCGAAACCATGATCCTACAACCGCGAGTCCGCTGCCCTAACCACCGGGCCATTGCGCCTCCACACACACATATATATATATATAATGTTTAAATTCCCCTTGCATATATGTATATATGCACTCATTGCTGGTATGCATATAAATGTGTGGGCATGTGTGTGGTAGTTTTAATAGACAGAAAGTCACTATCCAGCAATGTAACAATGGGATATAAATACTTCAGAGTATGGTGCAATATATAGATCACCCTAGTCATCCAACTGTATCTCTGGTATATCTGCAATCATCTCAGTTTCCTCTGTCATTGAACTACTAGTCAGGGACAAGAGTGTAAAGACAATCATCCAGTTCAGTCCTCCTTCATTGTAATTCAAGTCCAGCACTTCTGTAGAATTTTCATCACAAAGTAGTATAGGTGGAAGCCATCTTGAATCACTGTTCATGATCATGATTGCATACTCTTCCATTGTTGCAGTATATAAGAAGTGGAGTCATGGTCATCTTTGAAAATGAAGGATGGAAAACTTTACAAATGAAATTGCATATCTTCTGAATAAAATATATCTAAACGGAGAGAAATTCTTGGGAGAGCCATTGAAGCAAAAAGAGATGGGAAGTGTGGGGGGTAGGTAAAAAGGGGTAAGACAAGAAGGGGTGTTGAGGTGGCAGAGGGAGAGAGGCAAGAAGACGGTATTGGAAGATTTCATCCGCCGCTGCGTTCTGAGTTCAAATTCCACCAAGGACGACTTTGCCTTCGGGGTCGATAAATTAAGTACCAGTGACGCACTGGGGTCGATGTAATCGACTTAATCCGTTTGTCCTCTCCGTGTTCAGCCCCTTGTAGGTAGTAAAGAAATAGGTATTGGAGAGTACCATAGAGGTAGAAAAAACATGAAGAGTAATGTGAATGCCACAAAAGCATTGCAGGTGAGAAAGCAGAGGGGAGGATGAGCAGGAAAGTGGTAGAAAGAAACAGTGGGTGGGTGCTGCAAGAGAAAGAAAAACTAGAGGGTATCCTAGAGTTGTGAGGGTAGGTAGTGAAATAAGGGTAAGAGAATATGTTGATGCTACACTAGAGCAAAAACACAAATGTTAAAATACTTAGAGTAAATACATACCGATCAATAACAGGTAGGAGTACTCTCCCTAATGCTTCAGGAAAGTACAAAGACATATTTAACAATACTGTACAGATTGACTTGAAGAGCTGTTTAACAGCCAGTTCATTTTCTAATACTGGTGTAGAAGACCTGTCTTCTACTTTCAACACACAACCAACATCAGCTTGTGCTAGACTTTGGGTCAAGAATAAAATCGGTAAAGTGAAGTTCTTCATGACGAGAGCCTGTGAAAAGGTAAAAAAAAAATGATTGGTTATTCTGCACATTTACGGCCTTTAAAGATGGTAGAATTTAAAAAAAGGAAACAAGAGTTTTGAAATTACCTGAATAACAAGAGACCATACTGGGTATGGTTGACATACAAGGAGTTTGGTATGAATGTACAAAGCTACAGTTGTCTGAAGATCACCATAGCTAAGGAAGGAAAAAAAATATATTAATTGATGAATAAAACCAGAGATCTGAACAAATAAAAAGTGTTTTACATTTGCAAAAATTATTTAACCCTTTCGTTACCAACCCAGCTGAAACCAGCTCTGGCTCTGTAGTACAAATGCTTTGTTTTCATAAGTTTTGTATTAAAATCTTCCACCCAACCTTAGTCACAATTAATGTTCCTAACACTAGAACAAATAAAAAGTGTTTTACATTTGCAAAAATTATTTAACCCTTTCGTTACCAACCCAGCTGAAACCAGCTCTGGCTCTGTAGTACAAATGCTTTGTTTTCATAAGTTTTGTATTAAAATCTTCCACCCAACCTTAGTCACAATTAATGTTCCTAACACTAGAACAAATAAAAAGTGTTTTACATTTGCAAAAATTATTTAACCCTTTCGTTACCAACCCAGCTGAAACCAGCTCTGGCTCTGTAGTACAAATGCTTTGTTTTCATAAGTTTTGTATTAAAATCTTCCACCCAACCTTAGTCACAATTAATGTTCCTAACACTAGAACAAATAAAAAGTGTTTTACATTTGCAAAAATTATTTAACCCTTTCGTTACCAACCCAGCTGAAACCAGCTCTGGCTCTGTAGTACAAATGCTTTGTTTTCATAAGTTTTGTATTAAAATCTTCCACCCAACCTTAGTCACAATTAATGTTCCTAACACTAGAACAAATAAAAAGTGTTTTACATTTGCAAAAATTATTTAACCCTTTCGTTACCAACCCAGCTGAAACCAGCTCTGGCTCTGTAGTACAAATGCTTTGTTTTCATAAGTTTTGTATTAAAATCTTCCACCAAACCTTAGTCACAATTAATGTTCCTAACACTAGTATAATGATAACTTAGTTATTTTACTAAATTCTTTGTTATATCTAAAATAATTGAGAGAAACACAGAGCATCTTAAAATAAATACAGTAACGAAAGGGTTAAAGGTCATAAATTTGTATGCCTTGGAGGGAAGAAGATGTTAATGTTTCAAGCAAAGCACATTGTTGTTGAGACAGAAAAGGGATTCACACTTATTGACCTAAGTTACTTGTTATATCAAATTTTAAATAAGTTCTATAGTGCAGATTTACATAAATAATTATCCACCCAGATGGAATATTTCACATGAAGACTAAGGCATAACATTATACAGATATACATTATATAGATACAGGTGTGGCAAAAAGCTTGCTTCCCAACCACATTGTTCTAGGTTCAGTCCCACTGCACAGCAGCTTGGGCAAGTGTCTTCTACTAGAGCCTCAAGCTGACCAAAGCTTTGTGAGTGGATTTCATAAATGAAAACTGAAAGAAGCCTGTTGCATATATATCTATATGAATGTATTTGTGTCTGTTCCCCTTCAACACTTGACAACTTAGCTGTTTGGCAAAAGAAACCAATAGAATAAGTACTAAGCTTTAGAAGAAATAGGTCCTAGGGTCCATTAATTTGACTAAAACCCTTCAAGGTGGTGCGCCAGCATGGCTGCAGTCAAATGACAGAAACAAGTAAAAGATATACATCACCTCATCATCATCTGCCTATGTGAGTGGATTTGGTAGGTGGAAACTGAAAGAAGCCCGTCGTATATATGTGTATGTATGTGTATGTTTGTGTGTCTGTGTTTGTCGCCCCAACATCACTTGACAACTGATGCTGGTGTGTTTACGTCCCCCGTAACTTAGTGGTTCGGCAAAAGCTAACAGATTAGATCTCTCATGTCTTAACCCTTTAGCATTTAAACCAGCCAAATCCAGACTAAATATTCTACTTGTTTTACATTCAAACTGGCCATTCCAGCCCTTCACACATACCCTACAATGTTATTCTATAAAATAAATGATCACATCTTTGAAATCTCAAAGCTACAATGTAATGCATGATTAAATCAAAGCAGTGTGAATACATTTAACTAGCAGAGCAGAATATTTAAAAAGAAATCAAACTTACTTTTTCTGTCCCTGATGTAATAACTTGGGATGTATCCATGACAACCAATGAGAATTGTAGCTATGATTGTCATCGATCAGAAGAACGGAGCGACTGAAGGAATTGTGTTTTTGGATCTGGTGTATCTTTCTACAGGCTCTGTGAGAGACATATTACAAATCATAGAATTATAACTGTCGCTTTGTATATTATATATATATATATATATATACATATTATATTATATATATTATGTATACATATTATAATATGTATATATATACATATTATATTATATATATTAAGTATACATATTATATTACATATATTATGTATACATATTATATTATATATATTAAGTATACATATTATATTACACATATATATATATATATATATATATATATAAGATGCTGTGGTCAAGACAAGACAAGACAAGTTTGTGTCACCAGCCCCTTCCCACCCGCGTGTAGTAAATAACCAGATAACTATATATATATATATGTATATATAATATATTATATATATGTGTATTACATAATATTATATATATGTGTATTACATAATATTATATATATATAGTATAAATTCATCCTATTGTAAAATCGAAGAAAACCTTAAATCGAAGGACAGATTCCAAATACATATGGTAAATAATCATATACGAAATACAAGTCAATTAATACATTAAAATTAAAAATGTCATGTTATATTGCATAAATATTTTTTCAGCAGTATTTACGTGTACTACACCATCTATAATATATATACATACACCAAAATACACAGATGCATGTACATAGTTATATACATATTTAGATATACATATATTAGACATAAATATATACACAAATACACACATATACATATATGTATGTATTCATGCATGCATATAAAATTTCTTGGCCTATACATATACATGTAAGACATAAATGTTTCTCCACACCAGACATTGGCATGAAACTAGAATAATTCATGTCTGCTGTGCAAGCCATATGGCAGAAATATGTTCCAGAGCACAAGGCCACAACAAAAAGGAACAAGATTCCAAGGGAGAGGAAGATCCTTATGAGACGACAGACGAAGGTTGCAAATCGCCTCAACCAACATCCCAAAAGTAGCGAAAGGTCCCGCCTAAAGACAATACTGATGAAGATTGAAAAAAGCCTGCAACAATCCTATGTGAGGGAAAGAGCAGACAAAGAAGCCTGGGTTATAAAAAACATTAAGTCAAACAGCATCAGTACGCTGCAAGATAGGACCCCTCTTCCAAAAGGATAGCTCCCTCATAGATAGTCCAACCAGGATCAGAGAGGTACTGAATGACCAGTTCAAAAGTGTCTATACCACCACATTGGAACACAGATAAGTGAATGAACCAGTGGACTTCTTTGCCACATCACCTAAAACCAGTGAGGCAGTTTTGATGGAATACATCGACATTAGTGAAGAAGATATACTACTAGCCATAGACGAGGTGGATGCATACTCAACTGCTGGTCTTGATGGTTTCCCAACAATCCTCCTCAAATTGTGTAAGCATGCCCTGGCAAAACCCCTCCAGATTCTCTTCCAGAGCTTTCTTGCAAATGGCAGACTGCCAGGCAAGCTGAATAAGGGAATAATATGCCCAATCCATAAAGGGGGAAGCAGAGCAGATGCCAAAACTTACAGGCCTATCTCTCTGACTTCACACATCAGCAAAGTCATGGAATAAATAGTCAGAGGGAAACTAATCACATTCCTTGAAGAAAATAATTTGATGAGTGATACCCAGCATGGCTTTCGATCAGGTAGGAGCTGCCTGCCTGACCCAGCTCTTACAACATTATGACTGGGTGTTGAGGCAGTTACTTAAGTCTGGAAGGGACTTAGCACCATCCGCAGACTTGGTCTGTGGCACTCAGTAAGCTGTCCCGCAAGAATTTCCAGCTATCTTCTATGTCCAAGTACTGTAGTTCCTCCTCCCTCTCACCAAACTTCTTGATGAGAATGTCCCTAAATCTCTGACCATGTGAAGGGCTGTTTAGCTTCCAAATCCTTCTCTTCTGGATTGGTCTGCTTCTTGGCATCTACCTGGTGGAACTTGAACTCAGAATGTAAAGATGGATGAAATGCTGCAAAGTATTTTGCCTGGCATGCTAACAATTCAGCCAGCTTGCAACAACAACAACAACAATAATAATAATAATAATAATAATAGTAGTAAATAATAAATAATAATGGACACTTTAGAAATACCCTACAATCTTGGTGTACTGTGAAAATTGGCTCTACTTGAAACTGCACACATACTGCATAGAGTATTGTCTGTCTGTGGTGTTTGCTGTGACTTGACAGATAGTACAAATCCCTGGAACACATGATATCTTCAATCTACAAGATCACAATACTGGATACTATGTGATGTCTTCAATAATAATAATAATAATAATAATAATAATAATGATAAGAATGTTGGAGAAGTAATGAATGAAACCAAGATCATAGGCGCAAGAGTGGCTGTGTGGTAAGTAGCTTGCTTACCAACCACACGGTTCCGGGTCCAGTCCCTCTACATGGCACCTTGGGCAAGTGTCTTCTACTATAGCCTCGGGCAGACCAAAACCTTGTGAGTGGATTTGGTAGACGGAAACTGAAAGAAGCCCGTCGTATATATGTGTATATGTGTGTGTGTGTGTGTGTGTGTGTGTGTGTTTGTCCCCCCAACATCACTTGACAACCAATGCTCGTGTGTTTGCATCCCCGTAACTTAGCAGTTCGGCAAAAGAGACTGATAGAATAAGCACTAGGCTTACAAAGAATAAGTCCTGGGGTCGATTTGCTCGACTAAAGGCGGTGCTCCAGCATGGCCACAGTCAAATGACTGAAACAAGTTAAAGAGTAAAGAGTATTGCCATACATGGAGATGTACAGGTGGATGATAAAGAACTGGAAAAGATTGAGAAGTACAAGCCACTAAAGGATGAGAATGCACAAATGTGAGCAATGAAGAAAGTAACTGTCAACAAGAAGTAGGGCCATTGGGAACATGAGGGTAGAATATGCTTATAAAACTGCTTTAGTGGGGACAGCAAGGGTTTTGAGACTGGCACTTGGACGTTAAGTATCAAAGAAGAAGATCCTGTGAGACCCTTGACAACAGGTTGTTGTCTGCTCTTGTAGAATTAGCCAGAGCAAGAGGAATCAAAAGCTCTAAGTGAAATAAATGTACAACAATAATAAAAATAATATTAATACCTTCTAATTTTGACACAAGGCTAGCAATTTCAAAGGAAGGGGAGAGTAGATTACCCTGACCCCAATACTTGACTGATATTTTATTTTATCACTGCCAAAAAGGATGACAGGCAAAGTTGACTTCAGCATTATCTGAACATAGAATGTAAAGAATTGAAAGAAATGCCACTAAGCATTTTGTCCATGCAGTAATAATTCTGTTAAGTTGTCACCTTTAACGCCTTACTTCCCTGGGCATGGATACATTGAAACTCCGTCTGGCAGCTGACTTGGCAGACACCCATAAAATTATTAACCATCTTACAAACAATAACTCTGAGCACCTTTTCAAACTCCACCTATCTAACACCCATGGACATGTTTACAAAGTCAGAAAACAGCACAGCTCTAATGACTTTCAGAAATATTTTTTCATGCTAAGAGTTGCTGAAGCATGGAACAAACTGCCGGTATCAGTTGTTAGTTGTCGGAGCACTGCATCCTTCAAAACTTCCATGCTTCCTGAGATTCGCCAACACTACACCTGATTTTCTCCCCTCCATACACACGCAAGCATGTATCTGACTCATACACTGTTCACTTTACAGACATTTTGTACATTACTGCATATGCTTTATATGCACTTTTGACAAATTGTGGTGCACCTGAGCACTGTATACAATAATTTCATTATTGTTATTTTTTTAATCAAATGATAAAATAGAATACTTACTTATATAGGAGATCAACAGGAGAAGTAACAACAGCAAGAACAGATAAGAGGATTGAACAAAGGTTGTGTATGCTATAGTGAGGTTGTTGATTATAGCCAGGTTCCAGGAGCTTGACACTTGAGTCACAAACGTACATCATTTGGTCAAACATGCAAAGTAATATTGTAATGATATCCATTCTAAAATAATTAGAAAGAAATAATAACAATTATTTTCAATTAAACTTTCTGTAAATTACACAAAGTTTCAGGAGTCAAACTATTACACACAATACATAAAATGAGAAACATAAATCCAGTGTACACAACTGAAGTAGTATCTATGTATCATACAAAATGTATGTACACCACTAAAAGACAAGAAACTGCAGTTTTGCCCGAGATCTCTTACAGATGAAATTTCATCGCGGCGGTGGCTGCGAGTAAGACAGATGAATTTTGGCCTTCTTGAACCTTGGCAATGACAAGAACTTGCAGCCACATATATCATCTCTCTCTAACAGAAAACCAGTAACTTTGAGGTAGGGGAGATAATTATTTTGACACCATGGGCGATAAAATTATCTCCCCTGGAATATGATTAAAAATGGGGGGGGGGGGTTTCTATCTCTAGAAGTTTGATGGGCAAAGTTGACATAAGCAGAATTTGAACTTAGAACGTAAGAACTGGAACAGAAACTGCAAGGCATTTTATCCAATGTCCTAAAGATTCTGCCAATACATTACATGCTAAACAATTTATATTTTGTAACGGGTTTATAGCTGATGAACCATCAAATTCTGACAAGTCATAACTAGTCTTTGGTAGACTGAAACTATACAAAAGCACAGCATATATACATATATAACGACATTATGCAGAGGTTTGCTTGTCTTTTTAAGATGTAACTTAGCAGTGCAACAAATAGAGATCGTTATAATAAGTACCCTACTGAAATAAGATCTGAGCCAACAATGGTATTTCTATGCCGTTGTTTAACTTGCAAGAAATGGCAACCAATTTTCCCTCAATTCATTATATCATGTGGCCCTAGATGGTTGCAGAATGTCTTTGATCTCAGGTCTATTTGATCACAATCACCTTTAAGTTAAATGACTACAACTGCTAAATCATTTATCAATAATGATGAAACTTATACCTGAATTGAATGACACGTCGAAAACTTGGTTTTATACGTGTATATCTTCTTGTGAGCATTGCCAGAGATTCATAGAGAATATTGGTAAAAAGACTTTGAGCTAAATTTGGAGGACATATAGACCAAATGTCAGTCCGGACACCAGTCAAGTGTTGGTGCCACATCTGAATGGGGAAGGAACACCTTTCATTCTGTGGAAAAGAAACGAGAGACATTATTTAATTCAGGAAGAAAATGTTAAAGGCCAAAGTGAAAAGTACATAGTACAAGAATCAGAACATAGGAGAATCAAATAATAACAACAACAATAACAATAATAATAATAATAATAATAATAAATGCCCTGATGCAGTAACAGGCAGTGGCTCTCATGGCTTCTGATCTTAACTGATTGGAAGTGTTATCATGTACATTGTTTTGTCTTGGTACAAAAGATGGGCTACAGCAAATATTCTGCTCAATACCACAGATTTGCTTGTCAGTTGTTTGACCGTAACCAGTTGAGCATGTCCTTTAGTGGCTAACGATATGTGCATCTCTGATCACAAGCAGAAGTAGTGGGGGAGCATCATAGCCATGTGTTGAGAGGGATTCTTTGGGGTTTGAATAATTCACCTCTGGAAACATGGGTGGATCTTTCAACATCCTTAAACAACCCTTATTCAGGGACCTTTTGAGCGGGATGGGCTACTCAACCTGAAGAAAATTCTAACTGGGTCCCACCTGCAAGGTCATGTGCTGTTTATCTTGATATGAGATCACCATGTCGCACACATATGGCTGTGATGCATGTGCCTGGTGTACCCTTATCAGACGGGTAGTCATGATGGGTATATTGGGCTTCGTATATTTTACCCCTGTGTCACTTTGATGGCATGAACTGCTCTCTCACTCAATAATAATAATAATAATAATAATAACCCCAAAGGGATGAAAGGCAAAGTTGACCCCAGCAGAATTTTAGTTCAGAATGCAAAGCCAAAACTAAAAAGTTTTGCAGGAAGGGGATAGTTGATTACATTGACCACAGCACTGAACTGATACTTATTTTATTGACCCCAAAAGGCTGAAAGGCAAAGGCGATCCAGCAGCATTTGAACTCAGAATGTAAAGACAGATGAAATGCTGCTAAATATCTTGCCTGGCATGCTAACAGTTCTGCTAGCTCGCCATCTTAAAAAAAAAAAAAAAGGAAAAAAAATAATAATAATAATAATAATAATAATTTCAAATTTTGGTACATGACCAGGACTTTCAGGGGAAAATTAAGTCAATTGCTTGACCCCAGTGTTCAATTGGCACTTATTTTATTGACCCCAAAAGGATGAGAAGCAAGGCAAAGTTGGCAACCAATGCATGAAACTCTCAGACTTTGAGCCACTCTGTTATTTCTACTAAATATTGATACATATTATCTAGCCAATTATGTGGATAAACAAATTAGATACATTAAATACACAGAGTACAAACGACAGAAAATTAAAGTCGTTTGTACTCTGTGTAAGCTGAACTTATTAATATAAATATCTAAATATTTATACTTAAAAATTCATCATCTGAAAGTCTCCACCTTTTGCTATTTCTCATTTTGTTTGTATATATATATATATATATATATACATATTTTGAATTTCATACCCGAACTATTATAAATAATATATATGTAATACATTTAATGAGTCCAATTTGTTTATCTGCATAATTGCGTCTATACCCGCTCAACTTGATCCCTCTTATAGTCTTTCTTTACCTTGTGGAATTGATCCCCTGCAAACACATCAGGGGCTAAGTTTGAAGCTTTTGAGCACTACTAAGTGTTGTCTATACAGAGAATCTCTAGCTCTCATCTGTGGACTATATATACTATATACATGATGTATATATATATATATATATATACATCATCATCATACATTAATATCCATTTTCTATTCTGGGATGGATTGGATACAAGATGTGACAAGTCACAAGGCTTCACTGAGACCCCAATGTCTGTTCTGGCACGGTTTCTATGACTTGACACCCTTCCTAATGCCAACCGTTTTACAGAGTGTACTTAGTGCATTTTTTTTTCTCCCTTCTTCACAGCACCACCGCTGGTGCCAACACCAAGTAACTTGCAACACAATCCCCTCAATTGAGTACTGAGAGAGGGAGTCTGGAATGCTACTGGGAATGCAGGATTGGTGACAAAAGAAACTGATTCAAACAAAAAGGATAGCTGAGATCACATAAAGAGGTTATATAATTACAGAACACGAGTGTTGTAGTGAGGAGAATGATGGAGGGATGGGTGTTAGGAAGATGTGTTAAGGGGGAAAGGTAACCGTATCAGTGTGTCTGTCTGTATATCTATCTATCTATATATATATATATATATATATATATATATATACATCTAATGTAGGATATAATTTTTTAGAAAAAAAATTTTATCAATGGCCAGCATATTAAAAAATACCTTTAAAGGTTAAATTTATAAACAACTTATTTATAAGTTGTATATATATATATATATATACATAAATGTGGAGGCGCAATGGCCCAGTGGTTAGGGCAGCGGACACGCGGTTGTAGGATCGCGGTTTTGCTTCCCAGACCGGGCCTTGTGAGTGATTATTGAGCGGGGGGTGATGGTGATCACTGTTGTACTCTTTCGCCACAACTTTCTCTCACTCTTTCTTCTGTTGGTCTGCTCGCTTAGCCAGCGGGGTGACATCATTTGAAGGCTAAAACAATGCGAAGTGCATTGTGACCAGCGATGTGTAGCAACATCTGATACCTTGGTCGGTCACGGTGATCACGATGATATATATAAATATAAATCGTTGTTATTATGCAAAAGTGTTGTAAGTCCAAAACATTCCTATTTCAGAAAACTAAAAATAGCTTTGCCTTTCCAAAGCAAAACTTTTGTACTACACTTTGACAATTTTTGGTATCTTGGCATCTGAAGCAGAAATAAATATTGTAAAAAATGCATTTGGCCAAATATAAATATACATAAATATATATAAATATATATAAACATATATAAATAAGTATATATAAACATATATATAAATATATATAAACATATATATACTTTCAGTAAAAGCAATTAAGATTCAAGTGAGTTCCAATGAATTCACATGAATGCGGTACTTAACTTAGATGCACCAGAAATCTATATGGTATTAACCATAAAATAATGTGGGGTGATTATAAACAAGAAAAAAGCAACGAGAATGGATTAGTTTTTCAGTACAATTGTTTCATACGAAGAACAGCTTTTTTAAAAGCTGCAAATATTGCAGCAAATACAAGTGTCCCATACTCATCAGCCAAAACACATATGAGTTTTCCAAACATCCTAGGGGGTGAGGCTACACTCATGAAGTATCGAAGAGAGTTCTATAAAAAGCAAATTTAGATTGTAAGCAGACTTCCAAAGTTCTCTAATGATGCACAGTTTTATAAAAGGTTTTAAAAAGCTTGTTAGCTTCACAGAAAAGGTAAATCCATCCATATATATATATAAAATATATATAAACACATATATATAAATAAATATATATAAACATATATAAATAAATATATATATATATATATATATATATATATATATATATATATATATATATATATAAATAAATATATATATAAACATATATATATAAATAAAACAAACATATATATATATATATATATTTATATATATATATAATACACACATACACAGAAGAAAGAAAGGAAGAAGGGAGGGTACTTTTCTATTCTCTATCAGGTTTTGGCTGGGTGACTTGTGCTCAGCAACATACCATGTTTGTTTTTTTTGCTTTTTGTTTTGTTTTTTTTAAATTTTTCTTTTCTCATCAGGCAAACCTTAATAAGAATTCTTCCAAAGTTATCCTTGTGACATTCTCTCGCTGGTAAACGAAAATTGCACCATACAAATAAGGAATGAAAAACATCAGCTTTGGTAAATTTCAGAGAAAAGGAACAAGGTTTCAAGGGTGAAAAAAAAAATGAATAATAACAAAGTTGAGCAGGGAAATAAATACAAAATAATAATAATAATAAAACAGTTGTATATGAAACAAATATAGATTTCTATGAATGAGGTACAAAACCAATTTTAGATATAGTTGCATGAACTGGTCTCCTAGAGGAGTAAAAGCACTTATACATTCAATTTCAAAGAGATAAAAGAACAAAGTCCCAACCCCAACTGGTTTCAACATGTTTGAAAGTCCCAACATAATATTACCAACTCTATAAAATACTTCCTAATGATGTTAAAATGTTGATTATCGTTAAGCTGTTAATTGCATATTTCCCTGTGATGAATACAAAAACAGTTAATACTGACCGAACTATTCAGCTTTTGCTCTCATTTACTTGTTTCAGTCGTTTGACTGTGGCCATGCTGGAACACCGCCTTTAGTCGAGCAAATTGACACCAGGACTTATTCTTTGTAAGCCTAGTGCTTATTCTATCGGTCTCTTTGCTGAACCTCTAAGTTACAGAGACGTAAACACACCACCATCGGTTGTCAAGCAATGTTGGGGGGACAAACACAGACACACAAACATACACACAGACACACATATATATATATATATATATATATATATACATATATACTATGGGCTTCTTTCAGTTTCCATCTACCAAATCCACTTACAAGGCTTTGGTCAGCCCGAGGCTATAGTAGAAGACACTTGCCCAAGGTGCCATGCAGTGAGACTGAACTCGGAACCATGTAGTTGGTAAGCAAGCTACTTACCACTCAGCCACTCCTACACCTGCTATTTATAATTACATTGTGAATTTTATGTATAAATTGTATACATGAAGACACATGGCCAAGTGGTTTGGGTGTTGGATACATGATCATAAGGTTGGACCAAGAAGTACATGTCCTTGAGTAAGGCACATCATTTCATGTCGTTTCAGTTTACTCAGCTGAAAATGAGTACTAGCCAAATACTGGAGTAGCCCTCTTTGTCTCTGCTGTCACATTTTCAGTTTCAACTTGGTCAAAGGTGAGAGTCTATGTCTGCTTGCAACTACGATGACACCAAAACAATTAGCATATACATGGCATGGCTGTGTGGTGAGAAGCTTGCATCCCAACCACATGGTTCCGGATGCTGTCCTATTGGTGGAACCCTAGGTGAGTCTTCTACTATAACTTTTAGCCTTTTGAGTGTACTTGGTAAATGGTAAAATTTTAATTAATTCGAATTAATTATTCAATGCAAGAATGAGGAGGTCTAATAACACTGAAACATGTCACTATACAAAGGTCACACTCACTTTCCACTCAAGTACTAAGACTGTTTCCCCACTCTCTCTTCCTATATCCCAATCTCTTTTGGAATCAACCACATTGATATGAAACCAGGAAAGCAGTTTTCACACCATGGCCTTAACAATCCATTCATCCTTTTACTACCATCCTATGAACTTAGACAGACTCCCTACAACACAGCCATATTCAATTTTTAACCAATTTCAGAGTTGTAGTTATCTCCCTTGTATTTCTGGTCCTAAATTAATCAAGAGTTTTGCTTTATTTTTACCCATCATTATGAGGTAATTTTAATCATAAAACCTTTTTTTCACTTTCTCCATAGAGTTTGCATGATTATCACATGGTCATGAGTTCTAATTCACTGCATGGCACTTTAGACAAATGTTTTCTGTTGTAGCCTTAGGCTAACCAATGGAAACTGTATGGAAACCCATCTTTCACTCACACACACGCGCGCGTGCGCATTTATGTATTTGTTCCACAAGATTCTTGATGTGAAAATGCATGTTGAAAGAGATATTATACTTGGGGATGAGGTTTTAATTGGCAAAAGATGACCACTCCCATGTATAACAATATATGTATATATAAATCAGATATAGGTGTATAAAATACCATGCAACATACATTCCTGATTATTAAAATTATCTTCATCTCTAAATGTGTCACAATTACCAACAGACAACTGAAACCAGCTCAAGAGAAGAAAGGAAAATTCTTGATTCTGAGATTATCTCCCCTTCACATATGAGGCTGGTCTCAACTACCATTTGATAATTGTGACACATCCTCCATCCCTGTAGTATTCAGATTACTCTGTCAAATGTAATTCACATTGTTTTGATTTAAATCCTGCATTATCTCATGGATTAAAGATTTTGATTATCCAATTGTTTACTTTTAGAATGACATTCCAGGGCAAATGTAAGTAACCACATTTGGCCATTTTGAACATTTTGTATATCTGAGCTGGATACGGCCTGTTTAAATACTAAAGGGATAAAGACAGAGCTGACTTTAATAAACCAAGAATTTATGTTGTATGGTATCTGACATACCTGTATTAGTTTTAGTTGTTCAAATACATGCAGCTGTCAACTCTTAGTTATTTTTCTTAACTCGTGTACATGTGTGAGTGTGTCATGCTTAATGCTTAATAATGCACATTGATTTGAATTAAATATTGCACTATCATGTAGACTTGAAATAGCAATGATGAAATTTATTTTTAGAATGATATTGTAGAACAGGTGTGAGAGACTGGATCTGGCCAGTTTGTGAATAAAAACAGGCAGAATATTTTGGCTGGTTATGGCCTGTTTGAATGCTAAAAAGTTAAGCTGTTTGCTTCAAATTATATAGATTCCAATGAATTAGGAGTGGGTATTTGAGCAGGGCAAAAAACAAATCCCAGCAAGATTTTGAACTGTGAATGTTGAGGGGCAAAATTAGATAGTCAGGCAGGTTTAATTTGTTGTTCCATCAGTTTCTGTTCACTAATTACTAATTAACTAGTTACCAATAACACAAAGAAGATATATCGTAAATAATGAAGAAACTGTGTTACAAGCAATGAATAAATATACCATAAACAAAGAAAAATATAAATACAGAAGACGTCATAAATAAGGAGGAAAACACACCATAAATAATGAAGAAAATATAAACAACAAAAAAAAAAGAAAGATGTATAACAATTAAGATACCTCATAAAATTCCTTCTCCTCAGCCCAGTGATAACTCTCAGCATCATAGAGAATGTTCGATAAGAGAATAGTGTGGACATGGCTAATCTTCTCCAGCAAGATATCAACAACTTCAACAAACTGTTCGTGTCGGGTGGCGAATGGTTTCTTCCTGATAATCACAACAAAATACAGAAATGATAAGGATTTCATTAAAGTGGAACAAGGATTCAAATTTGGTGGGAAAGAGTTGCCAATTAAGCCGATTCATGTGTAGTTAAGAAGTTTGCTTCCTAACCACATGGTTTCGGGTTTTAAAAATAAAATGGAACACTAAAAAATAAGAAAATTTACCCTTCTTCTTCTCCTAGCACCTCATTGAAAATGTTAAGATGATCTCGAACATAGACACAACTTGAGAGAGTCACCAACAAAAACTTGGCTGCAGCTTTCTTAGGTATATCTTGACTGATCTGCAAATAAAGAGAGACGAAATGACACAACAGACCCTTAGACCTAGTTCCTCTGAACTATAACTGTCCACTGTCCAGAGGAATTGAAAATCAACCTCTAGCTATTTTTAGAACAGTATCCAAGACATACTAAAATTCAATTGGAATTAAACCCTCCATCCATGCAGATGTATGAAGAAATGGCAACAGTTACCATAACAACAGCCCCAATACTTTTTGATCAGACCTCATATATACATATATAAAAGGGTAAAGACCTCCTTTGGTCATGAATGACCATGGGATTTCACCTAGAAAGTTACGCTCCAAGGCACAAATCTGGGCAAGGTTGTTTATGGAAGGCCAGCAGTCGCCCATGCATACCAGCCTCACCTCTTCATACCACCAATGTTATCCAAGGGAAAGGCAAAGGCCAATACAGCTTGGCACCAGTGACATCTCAATTCATTTCTACAGCTGAAATAAAGTGTTTTGCTCAAGAACACATCACACAGCCCAGTCCAGAAATCAAACTCACTACCTCATTATTGTGAGCCCAACGTGCTAAACACTGAGCCATGTGGCTTCACATATACAAATACATATGCATGTACATACATAATCATATTCACTTATACACATGTATATATAGATGTTTTCAAACACATACAATCAAAAGTAAAGCTCCACAAAAACATTAGCCACCACCCTAATGAATTCTTGATGTTGGTGAGACCTGAAATAGAACCCTTCAAAGAAATGATTATCTAAAATAGTGGTTCTCAACTAGGGTCCACATAGCTCGTAGGGGTCATTGTAAGATTTTTCTGTTAAAATTTATGAACAGTATAAATTAGTTATACTTCTACAAGATGAAAATATTTTGACAATTGTTTTATACGATTCCTAATAGCACTTAATTATAAAAATATGATGGGACTTTTTTAAACATCAAATGTTTATTAGGGTCCAACAGAGTAAAATAGAAATCAAAAGGGTCCATAGGGGCAAAAAAAAAAAAATGGTTGAGAAGCACTGATCTAAAATATCCAATAACAGAGAAAAGAAAAATCAAAACAGGATAACTCACTGCAAGATAATGGCCATGGATATTGCTGAAGAGTTGGTTGGCAGAATGGACAAATGCTGATTTAACTGGATGTAATATTCCACCATTACCAGCTTTGGCAAATGGCAGCAACATGTACAAATCTTCAATCACTTCATAAACACACTAGAAACATAAAAAAAAGGAAACAAAACATAGAAGGAAGCAACATAGAGATTTCTAAATGAAAGTTAATGTAGATGATGATGATGATGATGATAATTATCTTCATTTACATCATTCTTCATCTGTGAAACTCCCAAAATACAGAAGTCTAATTCACTACTACTTCTCATATCTTTCTTGTTCTTCTTCTCTCATGGGTAGTTAACTATCAAAACATTTCATTTTGGATGATTGAAGACTAAATTCCTTCCATTGTCTTTTGAAGAGTAGATAATTAGGTCACTACTCTCAATTATTCCTCCCCCAACTATAACCTTTTCTAACTTCAATTCTAGTAGGTTCAACACCATGCAGACATTTTCCTAAACTCATTCTGTCAAAGAAATAGCAACAGGATCAGTGTAAATGTTTTGAACTCCATTGGTGATGCAAATATGTTAAAGCAGTTGGTTTGTTCTTTGCATTTGAAGTCTATGCAGTCATCTCATGAAAACGGTTTCTTTTGCAATAATATAGTGTGTTCATTAATCAATTGAATGAGTCGTTTGAAACAGCCATAATGAATTGACACCTGTACATCCTTGTTACTTATTTCAATATATTTATCATTTAATATAAAGTAATATAAAGTAAGACCTTCCAATAATTTATTTTTAATAGAGTTTTAATAAATAATCAAATAGAATTAAACAATGTTTCTTAAAGAAATAAAAACATGATTCTTCTTATAGAAGAAACTCCGTTAACTAAATTTGAAACTTAAAAAGTAGGACCAGGTGTCTATAATACATTTATCATGTTAAAAACCTAAGGATCATATTTTTATTTCTTTAAGAAATATTGTTTAATTCTATTTGATTATTTATTAAAAATCTGTAGTTAACTATTATTGAGGAGTGACTATATTTTTAAATTGAATTGTTTTGGGATTAAATTTAAATTTAATTGTAATTGAAGTTATAGCCACGAAACATATGTAGTCTTTTTACTTATTATATAAGTAAGTTTATTCACTTTTTGTACATTTTGTGATCTATATATGTTTTATAATAGATTTTATTTTTTCTATATCATATGGTTTATGTCTATCATTGTTTGAATTACATAATAGTTTTTTTTCTTTAATTTATATATATTTTGTATATACATATGTATGTATGTTTATATATATATATATATATATATATGAGATGACTGACTATGCAAAAAACTATAAGTAATTATTAATTTAAAATTTTGGAACAAGGGTAGAAATTTCAGGGGAGGGGTAAGTCAATTACATTGATCTCAGTGTTCAACTGGTACTTATTTTATCAATCCCAAAAGATTGAAAGGCAACATCAACCTCAGTGGAATTTGATATCAGAACAAAAATGGAGAAATACCATGAAGCATTTTGCTCCACCATGGCCACAGTCACATGACTGAAACATGTAAAACTATAAAAAAAACTATGCCATTTTAATCCCAAGCAAGGCCGGGTCACTCTGCTAGTTTTACTATAAATATTGCATTGTAAACACTGACCTAGTTTATAGTTGAATAGTTAACAACAGGATAATGAACCATCTGTTAAAGCAACTATTTCAGAAAAAAGGGAGCAAAAAATATTTTTGGCTGTGTGGTAAGTAGCTTGCTTACGAATCACATGGTTTTGGCTTCAGTACCACTGCATGGCACCTTGGGCAAATGTCTTCTACTATAGCCTTGGGCCGACCAAAGCCTTGTGAGTGGATTTGGTAGACAGAAACTGAAAGAAGCCCGTCGTATCATCATCATCATCATCATCATTTAACGTCCGCTTTCCATGCTAGCATGGGTTGGATGTATATATTTATATATATATGTATGTGTATGTGTATATGTTTGTTCTCCCCCCAACATCGCTTGACAACCGATTCTGGTGTGTTTATGTTCCCGTAACTTAGCAGTTGGGCAAAAGGGACTGATAGAATAAGTACTAGGCTTACAAAGAATAAGTGCTGAGGTCGATTTGCTCAACTAAAGGTGGTGCTCCAGCATGGCCAGAGTCACATGACTGAAACAAGTAAAAGAGTAACCATGGAAAAATGGGTTTAAATACTAAATATAGGTATGGCATAAAAAACATCCCAGATTCACCATTTTTCATTTTACAACAGCAAACATATGGTTTTCAACAGTTCAAACGATGATGGTAACAGAAAAAAATGGTAAAACTTTAGCTACATGAAGACAACATTATTATCTGCCTAAACCATGAAATATATGGGTGATTTTTCTGCCACATGCGTACATTTATGTGACAGCACATTTTCATATTTTATACAGTAGTGTTGAAACCTTTAGCATTCAGATTACTCTATCAAATGTAAAGCTTATTTATTTAACATTGTTTTGAATCACTCATGCATTATCTCATAGCTTTGAGATTTCAATGACGTGATTTTTTAGAATGACATTGTTTTTGGCCTAGTTCTGTTCAGATTATTAATCTCAAAGAAGCACCTAAAAGTCCTCATAAAAAAACAAAAGTAAAATATAATATAATCTTTATGGTTTGTTGAAAATATTCATTGCATAAAATATTACGGGAATAAAAATAACTCCATTTTTTTTTTGTCATTGGCAGGTCAGTGTTATGTCCTATTTGTTTCTATTTAGAAATCAAAGGAAATGACCACTATTCTCTTTGAGCTTTGCTTTTGTGATCTGGACATCAATGTTTTGAAACTAACTTCTTTTCCATTACATTTCAGACAGATTCGGTACTGAGTTGCTGAAGCAGAAATATCGTTATAGCAAATATTCTGCTCAATACTACAGATTCACTTGTCAATTGCTTGACCGTAACCACTTGAGCATGTCCCTTAGTGGCTGACAATATGTGCATCTCTGATCATGACATGGAGTAGTGGGGGAGATCTGACTTAGTTTGAATATAAAACAGGTAGAATATTTGAGCCTCATCTTGGTCAATTTAAATGTAAAAAGGGTTAAAAGGGAGAAGTAAAAATTAATCAAAGATAAAAACAATGACATGTAAAATCTCACTTACTTTCGAAACGACTCTAGGATAGTGATCAATACATCCAGCCAAGACATCATGAGGTAGTTGGACAACTTCCATTGAGTAAGCAATCTCCCAGTCTTTCTGTTCTTTCTCAAGGCTAGAGCTGGCATTTGACCATACCACTTGCTCAACACATTGCACTAAATCAGGACTAATGAGTTTAAAAACTAGCTTCCATTCCCAAACAGGTTTTTCTTCCAGTTTAGATTTCTCAACAACTGAAAAAAATTAAATAGTCATCTTGGTAACATTGGTGTACCACTTCAATGCATTTACCCACAGGGGCACACACATATGACATCATCAACATCATCGTCATTATCATTTCAGCATCCACTTTTCCATACCGGCAGGAATCAGATAAAATTAATTGAAAGATTATAGTACAAACCATCTCAAAGTACCATGCAATGGGACAGAACCTAAAACCAAGAAAGGTGACGAGCTGGCAAAAACATTAGCACATCAGGCGAAACACTTAGTGGTATTTCATCTGCCGTTACATTCTGAGTTCAAATTCTGCCGAGGTTGACTTTGCCTTTCATCCTTTCGGGGTCAATAAATTAAGTACCAGTTATGCACTGGGGTCAATGTAATCGACTTAAACCCTTTGTCTGTCCTTGTTTGTCCCCTCCATGTTTAGCCCCTTGTGGGCAATAAAGAAATAAGAACCTAAAACCAAGTGGTTGGGCATCCCTGAAGCCATTATGTTATAAATTTTCATAATAAAAAAGTGTATCTAGAGAAAGGCAAAGGATCTCTCTTCAATCATGATTCAAAACCATGGCTTTTGGTTCAAACTTTAACAGATGCAGCTTTTTGTTCAATAAATGGAATGTCTACACTCAAGTGAACAGAACTCATTTAACTCTTTCAAAGGTGCAGGTGTAGCAGCATAGTTAAGAAGCTTGCTTCCAAATCATGTGGTCACTGGTTCAGCCCCACTATGCAGCATCTAGGGCAATTGTCTTTTACTACAGCCTTGGGCAAACCATGGCTCGTAAGTGGATTTAGTAGATGGGAACTGAAAGAACCTCATATGATGTGTGTGTCTGCATGTGTGTGTGTGTGTACACCCTTATCTAAACATCATACGATGGTTGTAAACAAATGTTGTTTGTGTCCAGTCTCCCATGGAAAACATGCCTGGCCATGAGAACATATTACTTTACTTGAAAAATAGATGAGGATTCGTGACAGGAAGGGTATCCAACCATAGGAAATATGCCTCAAATTCTGTCTGACCCAAGCAAGCATGGAAAAGTGAAGAGATGATGATGATGATGATGATGATGATTGTGGTGGTGGTGATGATGATGATATCAACCCATCCAAGACTGTCCTTGGTTGCATGACAAACATTTTGTTTTAAAGTGACCTGAATTAAAACCTTCCCTCAAAATTCCATGTTAATTTATGTTCCAAATCCCAATATAATAATGACAAAATAATCTTAACAAAAGTAATGTATTTCATCAGAAATATAGTAACAAAAGACTTAAAATCATCTAATCTGAAATTTCCCATCAAAATTTCATATCAAGTTATGCTCCAAGCACCAACTTAATAATGACAAAAATATTTTACTAAATTCTTCATTGCTTCCAAAATTACTTGAAAGAAAGGTAATGTATTTCAACAGAACATTGGTAACAAAAGGGTCAACAAATAAACATCCATACTATACATGGCTTGTCATCAGGTGGGCCACAATGATTACAGGTAAATTTACTGCCATCAATTCACCACAGGGAAAGTTTACCACCATGAAGGAAGTTCACTGTGAGGAAAGTTTACCAAGAAAATATACCCATAATATTTCACTATTAATAGTTAAAAACTATTTTATTGAAAAAAAAAATGGTAAATTGATGATGGTAAACTTACCGAACATGAGCCACAATACAAAACATTCAAGGTAATTTTGTGTTAGGTGTGCCACTGCCCTGCGAGCCACATATGGCTCACAGGCTGCAGTTTACCCATGGCTGCTATAAACTTTTAACATAATACATGTTGATGTATTAAAAATCTTTATAGTCATTATTGTTGTTCAACCCTTTAGCGTTAAGGTTTCTCTGTCAAATGTATTGCTTATTTATTCACATTGTTTTCAATTAATCATGCATTATTTTGTAGCTTCAATATTTCAATGGTGTGTTTGTATACTTTCAGAATGACATTATAGGGTAGGTGTGAGAGGTAGAATATCTGGGGCTGGATATGGCCAGATTAAATGCTAATGGGTTAAGTCTTATGTCAGCACTGGTACACCAGACGTATGATCAAGCAAGTCAACAAAAAAATGCTTCTATGTGGTTACTTAACATGTTAAACATACCAACTAAGTTCTCTCTCAAAGCATGCCTTGCTGCAATAGAAATGGAGACATATTTCAGTTCCATGGACTTTATGAGAAAAAAAAAAATCAAGATGGTCATGGTTGGAAGAATCAGAGGAGAAAAGGTAAGGTGTGTTAAAGAAGCAGAGAAGCTTAAAAGGGGGGAGGGGGACAGTAAGAGAAAATAAGGCAAGGGATGCAAGGAGAAAGAAGACAAGTAGTGTGTGAATGCTGCAAAAGCATCCTAGATGGGAATGTAGTGCAGAAGATGAATGTTAAATCAGAACTAAGTGGAACTATTTAATAACTTTAACATTCAAAAGTAGGATTGGGTACTTTATATAAGAGTAATATCTTGCTTTGAGAAACAGAAAAATCATCATAATCATTATTTAACGTCCATGTTTTATGGTGATATGGGTTGAACAGTTTGACAAGATCCAATGGGTCTGAAGGTTGCATCATGTTCCAATGTTTACTTTGGAATGGCCACTTTGGTTGGATGCCCTTCTTAATGTCAACCATATTACAGCATATACTAGGCACTTTTTCATAGAATCAGCACTTGGGGGATTTTTGTATTTGGTTGCCACTTTTCAATTTCTATTCCAATTGAATTCATATTTGGTGTAATGATGTAGTTTTGTAAGCTAATCATTGACATGAAATTCATTTTCGCCATAAATCAATAAATAAAGAGTTAATAGCTTTTAAAATCTGCAAATTTTGGGTCATTTTAGCCAATCGTAAACCACAGACACATTCATGCCTCTTTGTGTAGTAACAAACCAAGCTGTTACCAACTTGCTTATTCATGTGATCATTTTTCACTTATTAAATGGTGGTAGTGAGATATGCTAAAAATAATAGCTAAATAGACCTTAATCAGGCACAAAAAAATTTTGGTGGTGGGGGCGTAATTGTATGAATTCCTGTGCATAGAATACAAATTTGACAAAATTTACAAAAAATTCCAAAAAAATAAAAGGGTTCAAGGAATTATATGACGTGCATGAAACAGAATTCCACCAATATCTCATTTGCTTACAGTTGACAACATGGGCAGTCATGCACAAAATACAGCTTCCAAATCCTTTTTACTGAATGGGTAAAAATTATCTAGCTTTAAACCTACATCAATACACCAGATTTTAAAATTTTCACTAAACTTTGAAATTTCCACAGGTGCAGCCAAGCAGAAAAGTTCCCTTGTGAGATCAACAAGTAACTCGCAACACTAAGGTCCCCTTTGACTAAGTGGGTCTACAGTAGGAAGGGAGATAGCTTTACGCTAGGAGGTTACAAGTTAAAGTATGAAAGAAGGGGTCAGAACAAAACAGCTTCTGGAGGGGGAGGGTAGAAGTTGCATTAATATCGGAGAGTGAGAGATGAATACAAAGAAGAATAAGTGTTGAAGGATGGTAAGCAGGGAAGGTAGAGAAGAGTGAAGAGTAGGCAACAACAGTAGAAACTGGGTAAAGTTAAGGGTAGGGGTGGGTTGAGGCCTGACCAATAATGCACAAGTTGTGGAAAGGTAGGGGAGATGAGATGACTGACTGTGCAAAAAACTAAAAGTAATTATTGATTTTAAATTTTGGAACAAGGGTAGAAATTTCAGGGGAGGGCTAAGTCAATTACATTGATCCCAGTGTTCAACTGATACTTATTTTATCAATCCCAAAAGGATGAAAGGCAACCTCAACCTCAGTGGAATTTGATAATAGAACAAAAATGGAGAAATACCATGAAGCATTTTGTCCAGTATTTTTGTCGCTGCCTTGTATACCAAAAGTAATTATTGATTAAAAATCAATTCTCAGAATGTGGCCTGCTTTTAAATTCTTGCTGGAATTTACAAGGTGAAGAACTAAAAGATAAACAGTGAAACTCATTCAAAATAGTTAAAACTGAAGAACAAAATTTAAGAGCAATAATTTCCTTACTTTTAGGTGCAGGTCTACTGTCCAACAAAGGTCTGGGAGATGCTACGAGAGAGGATTCAGATGTTGAACTTTCACTGCTATTGCTACCTTTACGACCAAGAAGGTCTGGACTCACAGTCTTTAAAACACCTAAGGGAAGATAAAACAAATATAAACAGGTTTAAAATTAACATTACCATCATCATTTTTATTATCATCATCATTGCTAATGGTTTCAAACACTCTTGCACACAATGTCCAAAGTCCTGTAAGTTTATTACTTGGCAGGTATGCAGTTACAGACATATTTTTGGCCTACACAACAATGGCATAGTGTACAAAAACATTGAAACTCTGCATTAGAAATATAAAAATTCTGATTTTAAAACCAAACAACAGTATGTATATATGGCTGTGGTGGTTAAGATGTTTCCTTATCAACTATATGGTTTCTGGATCAGTCCCACTGCATGATTACCTAGGGCAAGTGTTGTATGCAAAAGGCCCAAGCTGAATAAAAGAGTGGATTTTGGTAGACAGAAACTGAGAGCTCATTGCGTGCATGCATGTGTGCATGTAAATGAACAAACTTTGGAAGCACCAAATATGTTTGGTATTTTACAAACAAGAAGGTAATTTCAAATGCAGTATAGTTGTAAGATCAGCAGAAATATTGGGTATTTACCCTTATAAGATGGAAAAAAGTTGCCAGCAGGCAGATGTTTATGTATGTGTGTGTTAGTGTGTCCTTATCTTGATATAGCATGGTAGTTGTAAATGAGAAACCCCGCCATACAAGAAGTGTTCTTGAATCCCAATCTTACATGGAAACATGTCTGACCTAAGAGAAATATAACATTGCTTTGATACCGATGAGGGCTAATCATAGGGAGGTCGTCCATCCAAAGAAAATCTGCTCCAGCGAATTTCATATGAACCATGCAAACATGGCAACATGAACATTAGAATGATAATTATTTACATTCATATATATAATATATATATATATTATATAATATATATTATATATCAATTTAAGACACATATCAAAAGAGCTACTTATAATTTCATGCTTTTATAATACTTTAACAAGGCATATTTATAAAATCACCAACCAATCTTTCAGGCCCTGTTTATGCATTATATATAATTTAAAAGCAAGCATGCTTGACAATGAAAAAGTAAGAAAAAAAGAGATGAAAACACTTGAAAATACATGGTGTAATTTATAAATATTTCTAGTTAAAGTATCATAAAAGCATGAAACTACTAGTAGCTCTTTCAATATGTGTAATAAACTGATATTTATCTCTCACAAGATGGGAGTTCTTTTTTTCATTGATTCTACCTATATTGGATCTATAAACTATATATATGAGGATGCCACACAAAGGCAATTAAAAATATATAACCATGCAAAATAATGAAGAAAAACAAAAAACCAGATGAGGTTACTGATGGAAAGATCAGTCTACTTTAGTAATAAAGTTTGAAAGTGTTTTAGAAAATTGACAATAAATTACCCCTTAAACTTCCTTTCGAACCTCGTCGTCTATTGCTGCTATTGCCACTGGTGCTACTTATACCGGTACATGCCATCTTGTACAAAGAGTCCATATGTTCTTCAATATGAAAAACAGACAGAAGAATATCTTGCAAAGATTGCAAATAGTGTTTGGAAATAACAATTGAAGCTTTTCGACTAGAACGCCTTGCTCCTGAGTTAAGTAGGCCCTGCTCTGCAGGACTAGCATAGCCTTTTAAAAGAGGTTTTTTGTGGTTGCCATCATAAAGAAATTCGCTTGATGACTGTGCAGAGTTGCGATGCATTATGTCTTTGAGATCATCGTATATTTCTTCAATGAGAGCTGACATCTCATCAGCATATTTATCAAGATAGAGATCATGAATAGCTTTGAAAGTACTTGATACTTTCTTGAACATTCCTGTGGAGAGGATGGCAAAGTCCTCGTCAATCATACCATTGATGAGAGCTGCCAGAATTCCACAGTTCTTTGTGATTGCTGCCACATCGAGTTTCTCATCAGAAGACTGTGGTAGAAGACTATTGAAGTAACCCTCCAGCTGTTGAACTCTCAGCATCTACAGAATAAACAGAAAACCATAATAGCAATTGAGAAGAAAATAACATCAATAACAAAAAGATAAAAAAACAGATCAATTTGAACAATCCTTACCAGTTTGAATATCTGGTAATGTCCAGGTTTGAGTTCCCATGTCCTGATGCTGGGAATTCATCACCTGCAGATGGGGAAGAGTTAGGGGTAATGTACAACATGTAGCAAGTATGCATTAAGGATTAAGATGAAAGGTTGATCCAATCTATGCGGTTTGAATTCATTGTTGAACTATAGAGGAGATATTCATATAAGCCGCCGTCATTTTAATGTCCACTTTGCCATATTCACATAGATTGGACAGAGTTTCTTGAGACAGCTTCTTCTCTAGCCAGATGCTCTTCCAGTCATTAACCTTCACCAGTTTCCAAGCAAGATAATATTTCCCCATGGCTAGGCATGTTTTCATGGCAGACTGTAAATGAACAACATCACTTGTACCATGGTGATGTTTGTTTACATTATATGGTGTCAAGACAAAGATATACACACACACACACACACACACACACACACACATATATATATATGTACACACACACACATTGGCTTCTTTCAGTTTACATCTATCAAATCCACTCACAAACTTGGGCAAACCAGAGCTATATAGAAGACACTTGCTGTTTTGAAGTATAATTTTCTTTTATTAATTCTTCACTATAATAATAAATAGCAGATAAAAATATAGAAATCCTATTCTGAACTGAGTGCGAGAGCGTGGCAGTGTTGAGTGATGTTGATGGATGGCTGCTGTTTTCACTTAATATAAAACCACACGTTAATCGTCAGGTAGTCATGATCAATGGATTAGACACCAAGCAAAATTAAGTTTGAATAGAAGCCTTCTTTAGAATTGGTTTACGACACTTGCCTAAGATTCCACACAGTGGGGTTGAACCCAAGACCCTATGGTAGGGAAGCAAGCTTCTTAACCACACACCCACGCCTATGTATGTGTGCAAGTTAATTCATTGAGGGGATTATATATAAAATATGTGAGTAATACTCAAGTGTAGTAGTCACAGATTACTGAATGGGGAAGGAGCTCACTTCACAATTTCAAGCTCCAGGATTGGATTACACTGCATAGCATCTCAGGCAAGTGCTGTTTTCTCAGAGGAGAGATCCACAATCTTTGAAGTCAGCTAAACTTTAATCTTTATAAAATAACCCATACTTCAGCATTTGATGGTTGATATAACCAATGGATATATATATATATATATATATATATATATATATATATATATAATATATATTATATATATATATATATAAAAGGAAATGAAGAAAATGCTGACAAAATAATTTAAGTAATTTAAGTAATTTAATTAGGTGAAAGTTCTTTTTACCGGTTGCGCATTTGTTATGCTTATCAAAAGTTTTTTCTCTTATCAGATAAGAGGAAAAAACTTTTGATAAGCATAACAAATGCGCAACCAGTAAAAAGAACTTTCACCTAATTAAATTACTTAAATTACTTAAATTATTTTGTCAGCATTTTCTTCATTTCCTTTTTTATATATCACAACTCGTGCTCCACATCTCCTTTTTTAAATATATATATATATATATATATATATATATATATATATATAAAATAAAAATCAATATAGGGGTGTCTGTTTACCTGGTAGCAGAACCAGATGTCATCGGCTTGATACAACGTGACTAAGCTTTGTAAATATTCGTATCGTTTGTGTTCTTGAAGATTGAGTTCCTGCTCAAAACCTCGTAATGGTAATTTAGACAGCTTGTCCATGAAATACCTATAATATAAATGAAAATACATATCCATAAATATATACAGATAGATATACATATATTTCATACATATATTTCATACATATATATATATATGAATGAAAAAATATACACATATATACACATAAATATACATATATAAATACACAAATAGTCACACACACACATAAATATACATACTAATAAGTGCTTGGCATGACTGTGGTAAAACGTTTGCTTCCTAACCACATGTTCTACATTGAGGTTCCATGGGCAAGTGTCTTCTATTATAGCCCCAGGCCAACTGAAGCTTTGTAAATAGATTTGGTACATGGAAACAGTAAAAAAAGCCTCTCATGTGTCTCCCCTTTCTGTCACAACTGCACTATCTTTCTCTCCGCCCCCTCTCTCTCTCTCTTCTCTATCTGAAGTAGCTATGTGTGTCTTCTAATGCAAAACACCTTTCTGTCCCTCAATACTAAACCCCACCAGGTTGAGAGGTCTTGTCCTGCAAGGTTACTTGGCGACCTCACTGTTGCTGGTGCCACATAAAATGCACTCATTACACTCTGTAAAGAGGCTGGCATTAAGAAGGGTATCCAACCATAGAAACCATGCCAAAACAGATAGCAGAGCTTCGTATAGTCTTCTGACTTGCCAGTTCATGTCAGACCATCTTATCCAAACCAGCATGGGAAACAGACATCAAATGATGATGATCATAACAATGATGATGTATGTGTGAGAATGTGTGTGCATGTGCATGTGTGTGTGTCAATGACTTAAACCAGTTAAGTGTCAGTTTAAGAATGATAGATGTGTACTCTACAAAAGTAATGTAAAATTGTTTTAAACATTAATATATACATATATAATGATGATGATATACATGAATATATATATATATATATATATATATATATATATGTAGCACGTAAAAAGCACCATCCGAACGTGGCCGACGCCAACACCGCCTTGACTGGCTTCTGTGCTGGTGACACGTAAAAAGCACCAACCGATTGTGGCCACTGCCAGCCTCCCCTGGCACCTGTGCTGGTGGCATGTAAAAAGCATCCACTACACTCACGGAGTGGTTGGCGTTAGGAAGGGCATCCAGCTGTAGAAACACTGCCAGATCAGACTGGAGCCTGGTGCAGCCTCCTGGCTTCCCAGACCCGGTTGAACCATCCAACCCCTGCTAGCACGGAAAACGGATGCTAAATGATGATGATGATGATGATGATGATATATATATATACAAACATCATCAACATTTAATGTCCATGCTATGCTGGACTGGATGGTATAGTTTGACAGCATCCAACAGGGCAGAGGACTGCATCAAGCTGCAATGTATATTTTGGAGTGGTTTCTATTGTTGTATGTCTTTCCTACTTCCTAATGGCAACTACTTTACAAAGTCTGCTGGATGCTTCTTTGGCACCACCACTATTGAGGTTGCCATGATGTCTGCAATACTAGGATCCTCTTCAAATTGCTGTAGGGGAGCTATATAGCTACTCACATTACAGATGAGTGGGTGGATGTAACAGGAGTAGAACTGGGATGAGAGATAAAATAGGGGTGAAGTACCAGGAGATGAGTAGAAGTGAGTGGAGAACAAAAGAACAGGGAGTAGCTGGGTAGAGGTTGCAAGAGTGCATGGGAAAGTGAGGGATGGTTAGAGATAGAGGATGCGTCAAAGGTGGATATAATGGAGGACAGATGCTGAGGGGTGATAAGTAGGGAAAGTAGAGAATAGTAGGTGACAGCTGTAGAAATTGGGTAGGGCCGAAGGATGAATGTAGTGAGTGGTTGATAAAGGGTGGTGAGTGACCAATGATACATGTGATTTGGGGGAGTGAAGGAAATGACTCACAGTTCAGAAAGGAGAGAGTGAAGAGTACTAGACTATTAATAATGGTACAATGGAGAAGATGAGAGAAAATGTAGGTGGAGAGAACAGTATTACGAATAATGGATAACAAGTAAAATATTTCCAGATAGTGAGAAAAGATAAATGGTATCAGGGAAAAGCTGAAGTATGCAGTTCTGCTCACATTTAACTACAGCAGCAGAATACTGCAGTTAGAGAATTACACTATGTCTGTTTCTTCTTATACCCAGTTATTTTTTTCCTTAATACATTTGTACTTTGTCATTCATGCACACTTACACTGCACATCCAATGCAGCTTGCTTGCTTCATTTCTTTCCAGTTTTCTTAAGTCTTCAAGGTCCATGTCTCACTACCAAGTGGCATTACAATTCTAACACAAGCATCATATAATCTGCCCTTCACTCTGAGGGGAAAAACCTTTTCAGGAAGGAGCTACCTTACACAGTTACTATAGCATTATGAGTGAGTACTGAAATAACAACTCCACCATTCTAAAATGAGTGTGATATATCTTGACTTTGCCAAAGCATTCAATAAAAGAAGTTGATCACAGAATGGTATGTCACATATTGCATAACATTGGTATAGCTGGAAAACTAAGGAAGTGACTGCATATCTTCTTAAAAGGTAGGAATCAAACAGTCAAATAGTTGCAGACAATGGTGCTTTCTTCAAGAAGACATCAATTTATAGTGGAGTCCCTCACAGAGTTAAACTAGAGCAACTGCTGTTTGTGGCGAGCTTCTCAGACACTTCGTCATACAGTAAGCCACTCTCACCAGCTACATTAACAGTACAAAAGTATTACATGCAATAATAAATTTTGATGATGATGCAAAACTACAGAAAGCCCTGAACATAATATATGAACAGGCTGAAGAAAACAACACACAGTTCAATGTTGAAAAATTAGCATGTTTTGGTTTAGTTTCCACAATTTAATTCAGTTCTGATACAAAGTTACTGATTTCCCTAACACATCAGAAACCAAATCTTGCTCAAACTATATAAATAGTATTATAATTAACTACAAATATGTACTGTATATAATTTCAAAGATCTAATCTTGTACAGAGTATCATAATTTATTTTGACTAAGTATCAAGGTATTTTTCTTAAAGGAAACATCTAGTCAATTTAATTGACAAAGTCTGTTATTAAGAAACACAAGGACAAACCAATGAGAACTTCAATGTGATTGCTCAACTGGCTAGAAAGAACAGACAAATCTCCTTAAAATTATACATTCTTTCAGTTAAGAAATAGAAGAACACAGATAATGTAACCATAGATACAATATGTCTAATTTAAAAAAAAAAAAAAAACAGATGGTCTCAGCTGGAACATCTTCAGTTATATGTTTTCTGAATCGGAATTGAGCTGGAGGCTAAACAAAGTAAAAGTAAGGTATGGCATCCGCAGCTTTGAGACTCTATGTGGCAGTTGATAATTTTGAAATATTAATTAGTCTCTCTACGTTTGCAAATCCAAATATTAATATTTTGATGATGATGATGATGAAAGAAGAAAACATCTACTTCCAAGTCTCATATGGCACGAGTTCTTCTCAATTATTCTCAATAATGCTTTTAGGAAAGCCATGAATGTGACAATATGCCAATTTTCTCTTCCTCTAAAATGTAAATTTAGAGAAAAGCTGATATTTTCTAACAAGAGCTAAATGGAAAAGTGTTTGAAATCCCAGTTAATAGCTAATCACTTAGGGAACTAATTAAAGAAAAGATGTAAGGATAGAAATACCCATTAATTATATATTACAATCTACAACCACAGATCAAACTTGTCAGCCTAGTACTTATTCTATCAGTCTCTTTTGCCGAACCACAAAGTTACGGGGACGTTAACACACCAGTATTGTTTGTCAAGCGATGTGGGGGAGACAAACACAGACACATCATCATCATCATTGTTCGACCGTGGTCGAGACAATGGAATTTACCATGCTACGCCAGACTTCACGGTCCATCATGGCATTACAGAGGTCCTGTTGCCGGATGCCTGTATCCCTGGAGATTACATCAGGGTAGGAGAGTGTGCACCCTCTGGTATTGCGAGTAGATGGCTTCCAGAGGAGAAGAGTAGAAATTACCTCTTTTTCAGCTCTACAACAATGTCCAGCAAACTGGACTCTTCTACCTTTCACAAGAGATGACACAGGTGGTAGTTTCCCATATATTTGCATTTTGGTTGGATGGCGCTTCCACGAGAGATTTTGAGCTCTCATAAGGAGGCGAGTGTAGGTTCCATCCAACCGCCTCTCAAGCTTCTTTGATAACGTCCAGGTTTCTGAGCCATATAGTAGAATTGGTTCGACTGTGGCTTTGACATTTTAAACAACACAGACACACAAACATATATACACACACATACATATATATATATATACATATATACGACAGGCTACTTTCAGTTTCTGTCTACCAAATCCACACACAAGGCTTTGGTCGGCCCGAGGTTATAGTAGAAGACACTTGCCCAAGGTGCCACGCAGTGGGACTGAACCTGGAACCATGTAGTTCGTAAGCAAGCTACTTACCACACAGCCACTCCTACGCCTATTTATAGTATGTAATTATATTACATACTAGATTAAAAGCTGCCCTATCAGGCAGTTTTTAAGCTAGCTCCTGTGGATATCTCTTTATTAGGCCTTGGATCCAACAATGACACTTCATGCATTAAATTATATTAAACTTGAAAAATATTTTTCAAGCAATGGACAATTTTCTTCAAAACAATGATATAATTTGTCATCTTAGAACTTCTTGCAAAGCTGCATGATAACTAACAGTACCACCACCATCGCCACTACATCTGCCATATACACACCAGACTTCTGACGCCACCACCATCAATACCTTTGACTTGGCTCCCCTCCCCTCCACCACCATCACCACTGTCTTTCACATCACTTACTCTCACCGTCATCCCTGAGCACCTCAGCTACTACCACCACCACCACCATCATCATCACCGCCGCCTCCACAACTACAGCTCATACTATTACTATCACCCAATTACCATCATTCAATATGTTAGTTCAGTATGTTGATTCAGTGTTCAGTTCCTCTTTCTCTCACATACCCACTCTTTCTCTCTTATTATTACTCCCACTGCCACCATCAACACTAATACTTATGATAAAAACACCATCAACTCTCCCTAAATTTCTTTGTCTCTCTTTCTCTCCCTCTCTTCACCACTGTTCTCACCATCTAGGTCTACTATTACTCTCACCCCAGCATGAGCAATAGCTGAAGTGTCGATGAATAGTGACAGAGAGGTTTGAAGTGTAACACACTGACACAGAAATTAGTTTTCACAGTTATTATATTAGATATAAATGTTTTAATCATTTTATTTTAAATTTATAAGCGCTTAGTGGCTAGACTTTAGTAAAAATGCTAGATATGTAAATACAAACATAATCTCTTTTCTTTTTTCTTTGTTTTAACATCCACTTTTCCATGTTTGCATGGGTTTGATGGAATTCACTGAGGCAAATGTTTTATGGCTGGATGCTCTTCCTGTCACCAACCCTGACCTGTTTCCAAACAAGGTAATGTTTTCCCATAGCCAGAGATGAACAACATTGTTTGTATTATGGTGGCATTCATTTACATCACACAATGAAAGGACACATTCACACACGCAAATATAACACACATATAAGTGACAGAGGTAGTATTAATACCAAGAGCTAATATTTATCCCCACTTAAACGTGAATGTTCTCTGTTAGAACAAACTATACTGTGGTAGAAATCCTGAGAGAAACTCTTAGTGGTTTTTGGTGCAAAATGCAGCCTTGTTCATATCACAAAAGGGGAGATAAATCCTTACTACCTCATGTGCTGAGACCACCAGATTACATGATTTGGACTTTTCTTGGTCTTATCAATGATGGACATCTAAACCGCTAGAGATAGCAGCGACTCATCTCACCACTAGCAAGATATATCAAAACAGCAACAGAACAGGCGCTGTTCTGACAGAACATCCACATTTACACTCTGTATATATATATATATGTATATATATATATATCTATATATATATATATATATATATCTATATATATATATATATATATATATATATATAATATATATATATATATATATATATATATATATATATATATATATATATATATATATATATATATATATATATATATATATATATATATGTATATATATATATAAATGTATGTATTTTTCCAGTGTTTACAAATAACACAGAAAAAGAAATAAACAGTTACCAGGGTAGCAAAAATTCACACAAGTAACAAGGATGTAACAGCCTATTTATAAAGGTAGAAACTCCAGGTTTAGGTGAAATGTTTTGTATAATATAGATAAATAAATAAATGGAGTTAAACGCAGGTATTATTCAAATTCTTTTGCTTCCAACATATGTTTCGAAGACAACATTGGTATTATTCCAAAAGGATAAAATGGTGTAAAACAATGCAATCTTCTCATCAGAGAAAGAAACCAAACACATCAATAAGACATTTTAACAGAATGTTATGACTGCATATATGATAAAGGGAACGCTATCAAGTTTTTTTTTTAAAAACCGTTAGTAGATATAACATCAAAGGTAGTTTATAGAAAGAGGAGGAGAAAGAAAGAAATTAGCAGAAAACTAAGTGGAGAGATATAGAGTGATAGGTGAATTAAAATAAAGCTTAAAGGAATAGAAGTAGATATATTTAGTGGAAGTGCAATGTAAGAAGACAGTCAAAGGTTAAATTTTATAGAATGGTAGAAATCATTTATAGAAACTAAAGGTATGTTTCCTAATGTTTGCAATGATAAACGCATTCTATAAACGTGTTTACAAGGGGATTCTTTGAGAATAGGATAAAAAACATTTCACTATTACAAACGGAGCTAAAAGAATAACCTTTGCTATAAGGTAAAGAAATAGAGAGAATATTCCATTCCAAATTAAAATGTTTATTATGATCTTTTAGATACCAATGGATGTGATATATCTCAACTTTGCCAAGGCTTTTGACAAGGTCAATCATGGGGTGGTCTATCACAAATTGCATGACCTCGGTATCACTGGCAGACTGGGAGAACGGCTACATGATTTCCTGATGAGCAGAAGTCAATGTCACAGCAAATGGTGCTCTCTCTGAAGTGACACCAATCTTCAGCTGAGTTCTCCAGGGAACAGTGCTAGGACCACTACTGTTTGTAGTTGCTCTCTCAGCCACAGTGTCAGCCACACTCACTAACTACACTGACGATACAAAAGTATCGCAGGTGGTCAAGGATACTACTAACATCCTAAGACTGCAGAATGACCTGAACACAATATATAAGTGGGCAAATGAGAATAATACGCAGTCCAATGCCACAAAATTTCAAGCACTCCACTATCAGTCCACAAACAAACAACAGCTGAAGTACACAAGACCAGAAAATAATGTGATCCCAGAGTTAGAGTTGGTGCGCGACCTAGAAATCCACATGAGCAGCGACGCAACTTTCCATGAGCACATTGCTCAGTTGGCAACACTATGCAGACAGGTGTTAAGTTGGATCCTTAGACCCTTCAGGATCAGGAAGAGAGACACAATGCAACTGCTTTGGAGAAACCTTGTCCTCAGTTGTCTGGACTACTGTACTCAAATGTGGTTACCATAGAGCGTAAGACTAATTACGGAACTAGAGGCAATCCAGAACCACTACAAAAAAGATAGACTCAGTAAAACACATGGGCTACTGGAAGAGGTTAAAGGAACTAGGACTCTACTCCCTGGAGAGGAGACGTGAGAGATATGCAGAGCTATACATATGGAAAATAATGGAGGGTCTAGTGCTAAATTTTGAAATTGAAAGCTACAACAATCCCTGAACTGGGGTGTATTATTCAGTACCAAAGGTCCCATCTTCTCCATCAAGGATACAAACCCAGTATTGTGATAGCTTGGGATTCAAGGAACCACAACTTTTTAATGCCCAACAACAGAAGGGCAAAAGTCAATGCCACAGCAAATGGTGTTCTCTCTGAAGTGACACCAATCCTCAGCAGAGTTCTCCAGGGAACAGTGCTGGGGCCACTACTGTTTGTAGTTGCTCTCTCAGCCATAGAGTCAGCCACACTCACCAACTACACTGACGATACAAAAGTATCACAGGCGAATTGTGGACATGGAAGTCTTCAAAAAACGTTCAGACAGTTTTTTATTTGCAATACAGGATGAACCCACTATGTGGGGGGAGGCACAAAAAAGAGCAGGAGCATCCAACTCACTACTTCACCAGAAGCAATACTGGAAAACCCCCCGGATACAGTAAAGGTGGGGCACCAGCATAAATGTACACTAATTTTATATGAAAATTATGTTGTCTATTAACTATTTTATGCATGCTGGCCACTGGTAGAAAATTTCTCTAATTCTTCTTCCCTATATATATATATGTGTGTGTGTGTGTGTGTGTATACATATATATGTATATATGCATGTACATATATATATATATATATATATATATATATATATATATATATATATGTATGTATGTATGTATCTTGAGTGAGCGAGCAAGCAAGCAAGCAGTTAAACCAGCCATATCTGGTCCAAATGTTCTATATGTTTTATGTTGAAAATGACAGGTTCTGGTCTCTCACACCTACCCTACAATGTCATTCTAAAGCTAAAGAATTACATCCTTGAAATTTTGAAGTGACAAGATAATGTACGGTAAATTGAAGACAACGTGAATGAATAGGCATTATATTCGATAGGATAAATCTGAATGCAAAAGGTTTAAATTTAGTAAACTGAAAATACATTACAAATATAACGATTAATTTAAGAACAAAACAAAAAGGAATAACAGGTAAATGATAAATATAAATAAAGGGACAAAAAAAAAGAAAAAGTAGAAGGTAACATTAGAATGTAAAAGAGAGAAAAAACACATGACTTGAGGAAAACTGGGAAAAACATTAACTGCAGACTATATCAATGTACCTGCGAAATTTAAGTGCTATTTGATCCCAGTTCTGTTCTATGAGTGTCTCATGGTTGTCCTGCACAGAATTCAGAGAGGCCACTGACGTCTCTGTTGTGTGCGGACTGAGAGCAGAGCGTAGTGGTAATGAAATACCTTCAGAAGATGAAAGCGCCATCAGATCTTCAAAGATAAGTTCTTCACAGCCTGGATGCTTTTCAAGACTATTTTGCTGCAAGAGATAAAAAAGAAAAAAAAATCATCTATATATACATACATACATGAGAGTGTGTGTGTGTGTATGTGTGTGTTTGTGTGTGTATTAGGTTGAAAATATCATGTTGCATTTTTGACATGATCACTTTCAAGGTATTTTTTCAATACTTCTGGTAAAATAAGCATCAATTTTGACATTCTAATGCTTTGTTATTCTTTCTTTATACCATAGTGGTCAAATTTGTACCAAGTTTACCCTTTTAAAAAGAGTTTAGATCGGACCCCTGTCACATACTGTATGCTTTACGAATTCAAAAGGGCCTTTTCAGCAATGGAAGTGATATGAAATATTTGTTCTAGTTATGGAAACAAAACTAAGTATTCAGCCATGCCAACAAATGGGTTGACCAGTTTCACTTGGGAAATTTTTCTCTGCGGATTCCTGTCCATCTAGACAAAACCTGACTGACAAAACCCAAAGAGCATCCAGATATACTACCACCACTACTGGATGTTTATCATTTGCAACTGATATGTTTGTAAGTTATTTAACACTGTACATATACAACAGATATTACCTCAAAACAAATACCCCAGTTAATTAGGCTTTCTGTAATGTATCTGTGTTAGGTATGATGCATATATTGCTATTTTAAACTGTTTCTGTTGCACATAGTAAATACGTGTGTGTGTGTGTGTGTGTGTGTGTGTGTGTGTGTGTGAGTGTGTGTGTACAGGGTGCAATGGGTAAATTGACACCATTTTATATTTTTTATTTCGCGCATGTGCAGTGTTTATTTTTGATTTTGTCAACTACACAGTATAGTAGGGTCAGTTGGGCACCATCTATGAGAAAAACAGCATCATGAGACAGTTCACTCTACCAGAAATTTGGAAACGGCATGCTGTACTGCTTGACATTCACAGTAGAAGCAATACAAATCCTGCTGAGAGTGATAAAAATCAAACATCCAGTCAACATCATGGTGTTTGGAGTGATCACTAGTGACGGCAACATTATACCTCCATTCATCTTCCCCACACAGCCTTAGACTCAACACGGAGGTCTGCAACAAGTACCTGGAAGAGATAGTGCTGCTGTGGGTCAAGAGGGTGGCTGCTGGAAGACCCTATGTATGGCAACAGGACTCTCCACCATGTCACACAAGCAGGAGAACCTAGTCATGGCTGTCAGACAATTTCTGCAACCATATCACCCCAAACATCACTCACCAGACTGCAACCCCCTTGATTATTATGTGCAGGTTGCAACTGAGCTAGAGACCAACAAAACTCCTTGTAACACCAAAGATGGACTGAAGGCAAGGATTATGGCAGTATTCACCAACTTAAACAAGGAGAACATCCAGAAGAGTTGCAGGAGATTCTGAAGTTGTCTGGTTAAAGCCAATGGTGATTTTATTGAATAAATTTACTCTTTAGTATTTCAAGATTTTTTTTTGTAATTTTGGTAAATATATCTGTTAAAAATGAGATGTCAGTGTTATTTTCATTTTTGCATAATTTAGACAACTATTTATTCACCACACCGTGCATGTGCGTGTGTGTGTGTGTATAGAGAGAGACAGACAGAGCTACATACACACACATGCATATATATATTGACACACACATACCGATGTATATGTACATATATATATATTCATATACACATGCATATATATGTACACACACACACACACACACACATATGTATGTATACACACACACACACACACATATGCACATATATGTACTGGCGCCAGCCAATTACTTAGGCTCCCTTAAAGTGACAGGTGAGTGAATAAGTGAATGAGAACCTCTCCAGAGCTGGCACATAAACTGTACTCAGTAAATCCTGTAAAGTGGTTGGTAAACTGACTAGAGAAGAATATATAGGATTCTTGAGGCTCTTTATTCAACTTCTCTAAAGTTAGTGCCACAAAAAAATACACCTAGTGCACTCTGTAAAGTTATTTAGTAACAGGAAAGGAATCCAATTGTAGAAACCAGAGCCAAATGACAAGTACGAACAGCAGTCTGTGGAAACAGCAGTGACTCAGATCATGATGATTGTCCGACCATGCCTGTTGCCATGGAAAGTGGACATAATGATGATGGTGATGATAATGGTACCTGTGTGTATGTGTGTGTGTGTGCACTTGTGCAAGTGTTTGTTTCTGTGTGTATTCACACTGACACCATTTGAGCACTGGTACATTTGTTCATGTCTCCCATAAACAATATGTCACATGGCTCAATAGTGGCAGTGCTTTAGTCTAAAGATCTGCAGAATAAAAAAATACCATATTTAGAAATTTAATAATAAAAAAAAAAAAAACCCATAGTGGCTGACAACAAGAAGGGTATCCAGCTTCAGGATACTACCTCATTCAGTCTCTTCAATCACCAACTCAAGCCAGCACAGGTAAATGTAACTGAACATAAATGATGATGATGGTAACAATGATGATGCTGATGCTGATGATGATTACAATCACGGTGGTGATGATAGTAATGATAATGATGGTGGTGATTATAGTAATGATAATGATAGTCACAGTAGTGGTAGTGATAGTGGTGGTGATGATGATAATAATGATTAGTGGTAATGATGATGATGACCTTAGATCAAATCAAGTGTTTCCTATTTTCTAAAACATCTTCAAAGGGCAAACTGATCTCTCACAGAAATATTGTTCAATATTTATATAAAATCATATTAAAGGAAAACAGTCAACAACTGAATATCTAAAGAGAGAGAGAGAGCAACAAGAAGAAGATGTATAAAAAGGATGAGAAAAAAAATGGAATATGAAAGGATGGAAAAAAAAAAAAAAAGAGACAGAACTTCAGATGACTTATCTGATAGAGAAACTATTTAAACTAGAGTGGAAGATATAAATAAAGGCTTCTAATATATAATTAACAGTAAGATGGCAAGCTGGCAGAATCATTAGCACACCAGGCTTAGCAGCATTTCGTCTGTCTGTACACTTCTGAGTTCAAATATCACTGAGGTTAACTTTGCCTTTCATCTTTTTGGGATCAATATCAGTTGATTACTGTGGTCAATCTAATCAATTTACCCCTCCTCTGGAACTGCTGGTTTTGAGCCAAAATTTGAAATCATTATTATTATTATTAAGGCAGTGCGCTGGTGGAGTTGTTAGCACACTTTAGCTTCTGCTATGAAACCGCTGAAATTTAGAATGCAAATAATCACCAAGATTATTGAAAAATATAGGCCCTTATTGCCTCCCACAAAACCAGGAAGACCATCATTGATCTCACATCCAACAAAATTTGCCCCAGCTGGTCACTTTCCCATGGAAATACCACCAAGTAATAAGAAAAGAACCCTACAAGACAGTGTGCAAAATGCACAGAGAAGAGAGACGCTAAAGGAAAGAAAATTCAAAGAGAAAGCAGAGACATGTGTGATGTCTACAAGATAACTTTGTGTGTAACTCCTTGTTTTAAAAATTATCATTCTAAATAAACTGACTATCTCATTTTTAAAAAAATTTCCTTTGATTTAAAAGCAATACATCTTATAAAAAAATCGAAGATAGTTAAGTTATTTGTATTTTTTCAATGTCCGAGTTAACTCATTTAATCCAAATGAGTAAAAGTACATTTTAATTTCTATAATAAAAGAATAAAGGAAACAAGATAAAAAAAACATTTTTTTGTAATTAACACAGTGTATATAATTAAAAAAGGAAATAAAAAAATATGCTCTAAAATAAACGCCATGTCAAAATAATTGATCCATTAAGGGGAGGCAATATGTTCAGCAAAATGTTTTGCAGCATTTTCTCTGTCTTTATGTTCTGAGTTCAAATGTCACTGAGGTCAACTTTGCCTTTCATCCTTTTGGAGTCAATAAAATAAATATCAGTTGAGCACCGGGGTCAATCTAATCAACCTATCTCTCCCCAAAAATTGCCAGTCTTGTGCCAAAACTTGAAAGTAATATAGAAATCAACTGTTTATAACCATGTATCAGTAAAAATAGATTTTTGTTTGGCAAGCGGTTGCCAGTGGGTATGTGTTACTGATAGAGCCCAAAGAGGCAGAAATGCACTCTAACATTCTCACCACCACTGCTGGATGATTTATATCTGCTATTGATAATGTTTCTTTGTTAGTTAACATTGTACATCTGTCTAGAAGAGATATATTCTCTAGACAAGTACAGCAGTTAATTAGGCTTTCCGTAGTATCTGTGTTAACTATCATACACAGAGAGCTATCTGAAATTAATACTGCTTCTGTTGCACATGGACATAAAACAACACATGCTTTTCTTTGGACTATCTGCTCATCATCATCATCATCATCCTATAACATCCATTTTCCATGCTGGCATGGGTTGTATGGTTTGATCAGAGCTGGCAAGCTGGAGAGTTGTTTCAGGTTCCAGTCTGGTTTGGCTTGTTTTCTATGGTTGGATACCCTTCCTAATGCCAATCACTTTACAGAATGATCTGAGTGCTGTTAATGTGGCACCACATGAGTGCTTTTATGTGGTACTGGCACGTGTGTTTTTACATGACACCAGCACATGTCTCTTGCAAGCCAATCCTCTTCACCAGGAAGAGTCACTTTAACACTTCTGCTATAAAGCAGAGCTCTTCTTGAGTACTCCTTTTACTTTTCTCTGGAATTTCTCCCCTATCTGACCAAGAGCCAAGCTCAAGACCACATTTCTATTCCTATTTATCCACCTAAATTTCTACCAAGTATCAGTCTAATATATTCACTGTGTACATCCAATTGATTTCTGTTGCTTTCTTCCTATTTTTTTCTATTCTTGGATTTGCCTATATATATATGTGTGTATATATATACACATACGTAAAATCTTAATACAAGATGGATATTAAACAGGTTTTATTACAAATCAATGCAATTGTCTCAAAGCATCAATACCAGCTGTTAATTAGTGAATGTTACATAAACTATAAACAATATTGTATTAATGATTCAATGGCAGTTGTGCACATGTGCATCCTTAGGTCACCAGAGGGTGTGTGTGGGTGTGCATATGTCAAACTGCCCAGCTAATGCTAGCAAAGAATATGAACATTAAATGATGATAATGATATAATGAAGATTTTATTGTTAAAGGGAATCAACTACTTAAACTAGAGTAAAATAACTAGACATAAATAATATATTCTTATTATCAACTCTCTCATAGCCAATGACTGGTGTAGCAGCAGCATTGTAGTTGACTGCTACAAAGGCAAAGGTGATACCTTAGGCAGAAATAATTATAGAGGCATCAAATTGCTGGGCCAGGTGATGAAAGTTACAGAAAGAGTCATAGCTCAATTGATTAAGAAGGGAGTTAATGTAGATAAGACACAGTTCAGATCTGTGCCAGGCAGGAGTATGACTGATGCTATATTCCTGGTTAGGCAACTGCAAGAGAGGCCTTTAGCTATTTAGCTTTTGTCAACATTGATAAAGCTTTTGACAGGGTCCCCAGCTCCCTTATCTAGTAATCAATGCAGAAGCTAGGAATAGATGAGTGGTTAGTGAGAGCAGTACAAGCCATGAATAGGGATGCTACCAGTAAGGTGAAGGTTGGCCATGAGTATAGCGATGAATTCAGTGTACAGGTAGGAGTTCACCAAGGATCAGTTCTCAGGCCCCTCCTGTTTATCTTAGTTTTCCAAGCCTTAACAGAGGAATTGAAGACCAGCTGTTCTGGGAACGCCTCTATGCTGATGACTGTTCTTATCGCTGAATCATTACCTAAACTAGAAGAAATTTCAGGTGTGGAAACAAGGCTTGGAATCTAAGGACCTCAGAGTTAGTTTAGCAAAAACCAAAGTCTAAATAAGTAGGAAAGCAAACAAATCACAGGTCCCTTCTGAGAGATGACCCTGCTTGATATGTAAGCAGGGTGTTGGTAGAAACTCCATACGCTGTACCTAGTGCACAAGCTTTGGATATATAAGAGGTGTAGTGGTATCACAGGAAGGTTAACAGAGAATATAGTCTTTGTGTGGTAAAGGTGCAGGTACAACAAGCACCAAAAATGTGCAGACAATAGGCTCCCTCAAATGATTGGTAGGATCATTAAAAGTAGTAGATAGTTTTTATTACCTAGTAGACCAAGTTAGCAGTGGTGGAGGAAGTTCTGAAAGTGTAGTTGTTATGATAAGAACAGGTTGGGCAAAATTCAGAGAGCTTCTATCTTTGTTGGGAACTAAGGGCCTCTCCCTCAGAGTGAAAAGCAGATTGCGTGATGTCTGTGTACATACAGCTATGTTACATGGCAGTGAAATATGGGCTTTGACTACAGAGGACTTGTGAAGGCTTGAAAAAAATGAAGCTGGCATGCTCTGCTGGATGGGTAATGTCAGTGTGCATGTACAACAGAGTGTAAATGGTTGAAGAGAAAAACTGGGTATAAGAGGCATCAGATGTTGTGTGCAAGAGAGAAGACTGTGCTGGTTTGGTCATGCGATGTGTATGGATAAGGACAGCTGTTTAAAGAAGTGCTGGACTCTAATTGTGGAGAGTACCTGTGGAAGGGGCAGACCCAGGAAGATGTGGGATGAAATGGTGAAAAAAAATATTCAGATGCTGGGCCTCACTGAAAAAATGACAAGGGACTGGGAGATGTGACGATTTACTGTACTTGATAAGACAAGTCAAGCTAAGTAAAATCGCTGTCTTGCAAGCTTGTCCTTTCAGGTGCCAGTACCACATGGAAAGCACCATACCAGTGCTCTGTAAATACACCCATGCCAGTGCTACATAAACACACCCATGCTGGTCGCATGTAAAAAAAAAACACAGTCTTCTCTCTTGCACACAACATCTGATGCCTCTTATACCCAGTTTTTCTCTTCAACCATTTACACTCTGTTGTACATGCACACTGACATTACCCATCCAGCAGAGCATGCCAGCTTCATTTTTTTCAAGCCTTCACAAGTCCTCTGTAGTCAAAGCCCATATTTCACTGCCATGTAACATAGCTGTATGTACACAGACATCACGCAATCTGCCTTTCACTCTGAGGGAGAGGCCCTTAGTTCCCAACAAAGATAGAAGCTCTCTGAATTTTGCCCAACCTGTTCTTATCATAACAACTACACTTTCAGAACTTCCTCCACCACTGCTAACTTGGTCTACTAGGTAATAAAAACTATCTACTACTTTTAATGATCCTACCAATCATTTGAGGGAGCCTATTGTCTGCACATTTTTGGTGCTTGTTGTACCTGCACCTTTACCACACAAAGACTATATTCTCTGTTAACCTTCCTGTGATACCACTACACCTCTTATATATCCAAAGCTTGTGCACTAGGTACAGCGTATGGAGTTTCTACCAACACCCTGCTTACATATCAAGCAGGGTCATCTCTCAGAAGGGACCTGTGATTTGTTTGCTTTCCTACTTATTTAGACTTTGGTTTTTGCTAAACTAACTCTGAGGTCCTTAGATTCCAAGCCTTGTTTCCACACCTGAAATTTCTTCTAGTTTAGGTAATGATTCAGCGATAAGAACAGTCATCAGCATAGAGGCGTTCCCAGAACAGCTGGTCTTCAATTCCTCTGTTAAGGCTTGGAAAACTAAGATAAACAGGAGGGGCCTGAGAACTGATCCTTGGTGAACTCCTACCTGTACACTGAATTCATCGCTATACTCATGGCCAACCTTCACCTTACTGGTAGCATCCCTATTCATGGCTTGTACTGCTCTCACTAACCACTCATCTATTCCTAGCTTCTGCATTGATTACTAGATAAGGGAGCTGGGGACCCTGTCAAAAGCTTTATCAATGTTGACAAAAGCTAAATAGCTAAAGGCCTCTCTTGCAGTTGCCTAACCAGGAATATAGCATCAGTCATACTCCTGCCTGGCACAGATCTGAACTGTGTCTTATCTACATTAACTCCCTTCTTAATCAATTGAGCTATGACTCTTTCTGTAACTTTCATCACCTGGCCCAGCAATTTGATGCCTCTATAATTATTTCTGCCTAAGGTATCACCTTTGCCTTTGTAGCAGTCAACTACAATGCTGCTGCTACACCAGTCATTGGCTATGAGAGAGTTGATAATAAGAATATATTATTTATGTCTAGTTATTTTACTCTAGTTTAAGTAGTTGATTCCCTTTAACAATAAAATCTTCATTATATCATTATCATCATTTAATGTTCATATTCTTTGCTAGCATTAGCTGGGCAGTTTGACATATGCACACCCACACACACCCTCTGGTGACCTAAGGATGCACATGTGCACAACTGCCATTGAATCATTAATACAATATTGTTTATAGTTTATGTAACATTCACTAATTAACAGCTGGTATTGATGCTTTGAGACAATTGCATTGATTTGTAATAAAACCTGTTTAATATCCATCTTGTATTAAGATTTTACGTATGTGTATATATATACACACATATATATATAGGCAAATCCAAGAATAGAAAAAAATAGGAAGAAAGCAACAGAAATCAATTGGATGTACACAGTGAATATATTAGACTGATACTTGGTAGAAATTTAGGTGGATAAATAGGAATAGAAATGTGGTCTATCTCACAAAATCTGATAAAGGCAGAATAAGTAGATTCTTGGTAAAATAATACCTAAGACCAAACACGTAATTTTGAATAAACTTACAGTGACTGATTAATCCAACTGTATTACTAACAAAACAAATACTAAGTTTCTCCAATATGATATAAATAATTATTATGCTCCTGTTACACAACCACATCAGGCTGTAGAATTACTCTAAGACAATCATCAACATAGAAGGATTTGAAATTATAATTAAATTACAAGCTAGAAAACCAAATTAACTTTGACTTCATGGATGAAAAAAAAATTATTTAGCACTGCTTTTAATGTGAGTTTAGAAGCTAAGTTACTGAGCTAAGTGGGCTGTACTTGCTACATAAATTAAAGGAAAAAATTCTTATGATTCTAAGAGGATTATGTCAAGATAACAGATTTCTGGCACTAATGAATAGTAACATTCTGTCACTAATGAATAGTTACTTTTATTCTTACCATAAACCAACATAGAGATAGTCGAACCAAACTAGAACTATTTACGAAAAATTTAGTTAAGAATAGATCACCAGCACTTTCCTGTAAAGTGGTTGACATTTGGACGAGCATCCAACTGTAAAAACCATGCCAAACCTAACTTCACCTGCGCTGGTGCCACATAAAAAGCAGTCAGTTCATTCTGTAGGGGGTTTAATGTTAGGAAGGGCATCCAGCCTTAAAAACCATGCCAAAACAGACACTGAATCCTGGTGCAGTCTTCTGCTTGGATAACTCCAGTCAAACCATCCAACCCATGCCAGCATGGAAAGCAGATGTAAAATGATGAAGATGGTTTCATACAATGAAACCTTAGTTAATAGCAGGTTTAAAAATAAAATATCATACATCATATCAACTAGTAGAGCTAGAAATACTGGAAATAGATCGAGGATAATTTGTTGATATAATCCTCTTCACAATTCAGAAATAACAACCAAGAGGCTTTTCTTTACTTAATAAGCATTTCCCTCATCACCACAAATAATACATTTTTTTTTTTTAAAGGTAAAAACTGTTAAACTATCCTACTTAACCACACTTAATCTAGTAAAAAAGCACAACTTCTTCCAACAGCTAAGTTAAAATCAAAATAGATCTATCCATAATAGTAACTGCAATTGTACCAGCACACATCCTCTCAACTCAAATTTCTTAGATAAGGAGCCAACAAGTGTTCAGTTATTGAATCTCTCCAATTCACTTCCACTTTGTTTTCCTTTTCTTCCTCTCTTCCCTCCCATTTGCTATTCATTTTATTCTTCATTATCGTCAGTGTTATCAATAGTAACTGCTTGTAACTTTTCTCATGAGGTTAGAAACAACATTATCTAATGTATTTATAGCTTCACTTCAAAGTATGTTTATAAAATCTGTTTATTGTATTAATCTGATATAAGGTTATTACTATATTGATGTAGCTAACCATATTGGTTAAAAAAAATATATTAAACTACATGATGATGATGATGATGTTGGTGATGATGATGATGATGATGGTGATAGTGGTAGTGGTAGTGGTGGTGGTTGTGGTGGTGGTCATTGTCATCATTTAATGTCTACCTTTTTCGTGCTCGTATGGGTCAAGCAGAATTCTTAAAGCAAATTTTCTAAAGCTGGACGCCACTCCTGTTAGCAATCCTCAGCTGTTTCCAAGCAAAGTAATATTTCCCCATGGCTAGATATGTTTTTCACAGAAGACTGGCAACGAACAACATTGCTTGTATGACAGTCATGCTCATTTATAATCATCCCATGTTGTCAAGACAAGAGTACACACACACACACAATATATATGTATGTCAAGCATCTTTTTACTTTCCAGCTACCAAATTCACTCACATGGCTTTAGAAGACACTTGCCCGAGGTGTAATGCAGTGAACTGAAACCCAAGACAATATGGTTGGGAAATCAGATAGCAGGAGATTAACCATTAACCCTTTTGTTACCATATTTCTGTTGAGATGTTTCTGTGTTTCTTTCAATTAATTTTAAATATAACAAAGAATTTAGTAAAATAACTTAGTTATCATTCAGCTAGTGTTAGGAACATAAATTGTGACTAAGGTTTGGTGGAAGATTTTAATTTAAAACTTATGCAAACAAGACATTTGTACTACAGAGCCAGAGCTGGTTTCTGGCGGGTTGGTATCAAAAGGGTTAAAGAGTAGGACTTTTACTTACGACATGTTGCAAAATTTTGAGGATGTCATCCATGTCTAGGTCATAGCAAGAACTTTTCTCTAAAACATGAGAGTTTATCATGTATTTCAGAGAATCTTGAGGAGAATTCAGACATTTTGTACCAGGCAGTTTGTTCGTATAGGTGATAACAGCTTGTAAGCATTCGTCGAGTCTACAAGATAGAAAAAAAAGAAAAACAGTAACTTCAAGGAATTCAGAAAAGAAAAAATTCTGGAAAAAAATACATGCATTAACTTTTCCTTTTTGTCCTCATCACAAAACTATATGACCTTCGTAACAAGTCAAAAGAAACTGGTATTGTCATTTTAGGGCCAAAAGATATTTTGGCCTCCAACAATTACAAGCATTCTGCAAAGCAAATGTAAGGGTCATAACTGATTATTGCTCCCATATTTAGGATGTTACTGCTACAACACATACAGATATTCTTGATTGTATTCAGAAAAGAGGCACTTGAATGATTGGCATAAAAATCACTCACAGACATACTCTATCCTCAAGCACATAAGCATGCTGCCTCCTTTCTCGGCTACTTCTACAGCTATACCACAACTTAGTGACCACTGCACCTTCAAGCTGGCTGATTTTGTACCTCTTCCACTCACTTTTCGTCCTCTCATCAACCCCCAGGCACTGCATCTAACCACTATTCTCATTCTTTCCTCCTCAGAGTATCATCCCTTTGGAATCTCCTCTTTGCTTGTGCTTTCCTGCAGATGTCACCTTGCAAAAGTTTAAAACTTAAGCATTCAGATTACTTTGTCAAATTTAATGCTTATTTATTTACCTTGTTTTGAATTATGATGCATAATTTCATAGATTAGACATTTCAATAGTATGATTGTTTAGCTTTAGAATGACATTATAGAGTAGGTGTGAGAAACCAAATCTGACCAGTTGACTATAAAGCAGGTAGAATATTTGGGGCAGATATGGCTAGTTAAAATACTAAAGGGTTAAACAGAACATTAACCCTTTTGATACCAACATACATAACCCCTTTCTGGTTCTGATATTTACTTCTTATTTTGAACTAATTTAAATTAAAGCCTTCCATTAAAATTTCATGTTAACTGATGTTTCAAACCCCAGTTTAATAATAACCAAAAGATTGTTTTTACTAAATAGCTGAAATAAAGGCAGTGTTTTTCAAGAGAAATATGGTAACAAAAGGGTTAAAGTGATCTAAATTAAAACTTTCCATCAAAATTTTGTGTTAATTTCTGTTCCAAACACCATCTTGATAACAACAACTGTTTAACTAAATTCTTCATTACTTCCAAATAAATTGAAACAAATGCAGTACACTTAAACAGTAATATAGTGAGAAAAGGGTTAAAAGCATAACTTGCCAGTCTCAGAGAGCCTGCAAAAGCTATAGGTAATGCCTCATTCTCCAAACCCAGCAAATATAAAAGAAAAAAAAAAATACCAACTAGAATCAGAGATCAAAATAACAAGAAGCAGATAGTTATGTATTAGTGAATCACTGCCAGCCATATTTTCATGATTCCATACATTTCTCACAAGTCAAATCCATAACTTTTCTTCTGAATACAATAGCTATCTGACCATGTTTATCATTATTACAAATTTTGTCCAAGAAGAGAACAAAATCCAACATTTTACCAGGTGGGAAAAAGATAACAGAAAAATACAGCATTGAATTAATCATAAATATAGGAAATCTGGTTTTGTTGCAATGGCTATGTGATTGAGATGCTTGCTTCCCAACTACATGGTTTCAGGTTCAGTTCCACTGCATGGTACTTTGAACAAGTGTCTTCTATTATAATCCCAGGATAACCAAAGCCTTATGAGTAGGTTTGGCAGATGGAAACTGAAAGACGCATAGGCATGGTTGTGTGGTAAGAAGCTTGCTTCCCAACCACATGGCTCCAAGTTCAGTCCTACTACATGACACCTTGGGCAAGTGTCTTCTACTATAGCCTCAGGCCAAACAAAGCCTTATAACTGAATTTGGTAGACAGAAAACTGAAAGAAACTCATCATATCATCATCATCATTTAATGTCTGCTTCTATGCTGGCATGAGTTGGACGGTTTGGCTGAAAACTGGTAAACCAAGGGCTGCACCAAGTTCCTATCTAATTTGGTAAGGCTACTATGGTTGGATGCCCTTCCTAACACCAACCACTCAAACAGTGTAGTGGGTACTATTTACATGCCACCACTGGCACAGGCACCATTGACCTGACACAGGCATCAGCCACGACCATGGTCTCACTTGGCTTGACAGGTCAATACAAGCACAGTGTATTACCAAGGGTCTTGGTCACCTGTCACTGCCTCCATGAGGCCCAACGCTCGAATGGTGCTTTTTACATGTCACCGGCACAGTTTGCCATTCAGACTGCACTGGCATCGGCCATGACCATGACTCCTCTCAGTTCAACAGGTCTTCACAAGCACAGCATATCACCCAATGATTGAAAGGTGCTTTTAATGTGCCACTTACGCGACACTGGTATCAGCCACAACTACAATCTCACTTGGCTTGATGGGTCTTCTCAAGCATGGCATATCTCCAAAGGTCTCAGTTGCTTGTCATTGCCTCTGTAAGGCACAACATTCAAAGATCGTGCTTCACCACCTCATCCCATGTCTTCCACAGGTACTCTCCACAATTAAAGTGCAACATTTCTTCACACAGTTGTCTTCATCCAAATGCATCACATGACCATACCAATACAATCATCTCTCTAGTACACTACAATCTGATGCCTCTTATGCCCAACTTTTCTCTCAGGACGCTTACATGCTATCATGCATGCACACAGACATTACACATCCAGCAGAGCATCATTTCTTACAAGCCTCTTACTAGCTTCGTTTCTTTCAAACCTACACATATCTTCAGTTATCACAGCCCATGTTTCACTGCCATGTAGCTTGGTTGTTCGCACACATGGATCATACAGTTTGTGTTTCACTCTCAGTAAGAGGCCCTTTGTTACCAGCAGAGGTAGGAGCTCTCTGAACTTTGCCCAGCTTATTCTTATTCTAGCAGCTACACTCTCGGAGCATCCACACCTGCTACTGACTTGTTCACCTAGGTAACGGAAGCTATCAACTACTTCTAGCCTTCCCCACTGGCATGTAATGGATTCTATTTTCTGTACATTTTCCATGTTTACTGTACCTGTACACCTTCCACACACAAAATCTATCTTCCCTGTTAACCTTCCACTGATATTGCTTGTGTCCATAGCTTACACTGGGTACATCTTATGGAGTTTCTTCATATATATATATATATATATATATTTATATTTATTTGTGTGTGTGTGTGTGTGTTTGTTGCCCACCACCACTGGAGTGTTTATATTCCCATAACTTAGCAGTTCAGCAAAAGAAACCCATAGAATGAGTACTAAGATTACAAAGAATAAGTCCTGAGGTCAATTTCTTTGACTAAAAGACCCTTTATGTGGTCACTTGAATTGCTAAAAATAGCAGGCAATTTTTCCTTAAATCATGCTCCCAAAATCACAAAAGTGGATGTATTGGATAATGTAGTTCTGGAATCTTTGCATAGCGGAATAAGATGGGATGGCCATGGTGGCAATACAGTGTATGTACACGTGTACTTTCATCATAGGCCTCTGAGAGCAGGGCTGACTTGGAGCTGAACAACAGCAATATAGTTACATACACACTCAACAATATATATATATATATATATTATATATATATATATATATATCATCATCATCATCGTTTAACGTCCGTTTTCCACGCTAGCACGGGTTGGACGGTTCGACCGGGGTCTGGGGAGCCAGAGGCTGCCCCAGGCTCCAGTCTGGTCTGGCAGTGTTTCTACAGCTGGATGCCCTTCCTAACGCCAACCACTCCGCGAGTGTAGTGGGTGCTTTTTACATACACACACACACAATTTAAATATAGGATAAAATCTTTATAAGAATTTATGCGTGAAAAACCTCAGAAGGGAAAAATTTATTAATTATTCCCTATAAATATATTTATTTATATTAAGGGCATTACTATACATAAATGCCTCACGCTAGGAGGGACTCTTAAAGTCAAAACTACCATAATAACCACATTGTACCAAACACGAGGGAATCCAACACTTGAATCGAGCCTCCCAAAACCAGACTCAGCTGCACATATATATATATATATATATATATATATATATATATAGAGAGAGAGAGAGAGGAGAGAGAGAGAGAGAGAGAGAGAGAAAGAGAGAGGGGAGGAGAGAGAGAGAGAGAGAGAGAAAGAGAGAGGGGAGGAAAGAGAGAGGGGAAACAGACAGACAGACAGAAACAGACTGTGTGTGTGTGTGTGTGTGTGTGTGAGTGCATGTGTGTGTGTGTGTGTGTGAGTGCATGTGTGAAAGAAAGAAAGAGAGAAGGAAAGAGAGAAAGAAGGGGAAACAGTTATATTCCTGTCACTCGATGAAGTTATTGGCCTTTAAAGGTCAACTGTTTCAAAAACAACTTGAAAACCCACAGTTCAAGCAATGAGTTTTACATAACATTTCATGTGAAAGGCTACTGAATAACATTTCTAGAAAGTTATCCATAACCTTAGTACTTTCATGCCATAAATTAATGGCTAGAAACATCTTCAAAGAGCTCTTTGATTCCTGCAAAATAACCAAAAAATAAATAAATAAATAAATGCAAGCATGGCTGTGTGATAAGAAGCTTGCTTCCCAGCCAAATGGTTCTGGGTTCACTCCTACTGTGTGGCACCTTGGGCAAGTGTCTTCTATAGCTTCAAGCCAACCAAAGCCTTAGGAGTGAATTTGGTTGAAAGAAACTAGTCGTGTGTGTGTCTTTGTCCCCCACCACTGCTTGACAAAATAGTTCCTGCCAAGGTGGTGCCCCAGCATGGCTGCAGTCAAATGACTAAAACAAGTAAAAGATAAAAGAAATTAAAAAAAAACCATGTGGTAGCTGAGTTCGTAACACCAGTCTGCAAAGACAGACAGTGAAGTATCAATTTGTTTTACCACCAGACTTATTTCAATTTCATATTCTGTCTTGTAATTAATCTTATGATGAACTAGACTCTGGGTGCATGAGTGAGCATGCATCATCATCACTCTCATCATCATCGTTTTAATATCCACTTCTCCATACTTTCATGGCTTAGGAGGAATTTATTGGGGTAGATTTTCTCAGGTCAAATCACCTTCTTGTCGCTAACCCTCACCTGCTTCCAAGCAAAGTAATATTCTTTAGAGGCCTGACCAGAGAGGTTTTCAGAAATACTGGAAATGAATGACACTGCTTGTATGACAGTGACGTTCATTTACAGCTGTCATACAATGTCAAACAAAAGAAGACACAAACACACTCATATGCAGTTGTTTCATTGTTCCAAATAATCAAAGACTGGTTGATATAACCATGCATATTATGCTATATTGCGGATATACATGAAAGTAAAGAAGTATTAATTAGCATACATTTTGATAGCTCTGTACCACTGAGGGAGAGAGGGAAGGATGGGGAGGAAAGAAGGGAGTGAGGTAGGTAGGAAGGAAGGAAGGAATGAGGAAGCCATTGAATTACTTTTGAAGTGGCCCACCTTGCCCCTTTTCTCACTCTTAATTTTACAGCCATTGTTCACTCACCTTCAGCTACCCTATCGCTCTGCCTTCCTTCCTTTATACCAATCACTATAACCCCTTCTTTAGATCTCTCTATTCTAATTTATAGAGCTTATATCAATTATAAACACTATCTCTCCTAAACCATTTTGCCCAGTTCTGAAGCAATCAAAATCAGTGCAAGTTGAAACTTTTCCTTTGCTTTTATGTATACCTACAATATCAATACACTACTAGACCTCCTTGCACAATATGCATAGTTATAGCAACCAGCATCAATTATTCAAAACGGCTGTAAAGATAAGACTTTATTACATCATGTAAATTTGTGTACACAACTTTTCATATAAATGCATTTCTTATGCCTGTTATTGTATGTCTCTTTCTACTTTCATATTTTTAACCAAGTTTCTACCTCTAGACTATCTAACCCTGATAAAGTTGAAGTTTAAGATACAAATTTCAATGAGCACTACTTGGTGAATATGTATAACACATTAACATAAGCATCTTCTAATTCATCCATAATATATATATACATATATACATATATATAAGTAATTATAAAAAATTATAAACAAGGGCAAAAGAAAAAAGATTTCTATGCCAATATGCCATAAAATTGACAGGAGAAAAAATATGCAGATATATTAATCTCTGTACTCATTGTAATAGTTTTTTCACACATATACTCTTTTACTTGTTTCAGTCATTTGACTGTGGCCATGCTGGAGCACTGCCTTTTAGTCGAGCAAATCGACCCCAGGACTTATTCTTTGTAAGCCTAGTACTTATTCTATCAGTCTCTTATGCCGAACCGCTAAGTTACAGAGACGTAAACACACCAACATCGGTTGTCAAGCGATGTTGGGGGAACAAACACAGACACACATACACACATATATATATATATATATATATATATATATATATATATATATATCCATATATACGACAGCCTTCTTTCAGTTTCCATCTACCAAATCTACTCACAAGGCTTTGGTTGGCCCAAGGCTATAGTAGAAGACACTTGCCCAAAGTGCCACGTAGTGGAACTGAACCCGGAACCATGCGATTGGTAAGCAAGCTACTTACAACACAGCCACTCCCACGCCTATATATAAAAACTTCTTAACTGGAACAGTGAATCTTGAAGCAGATAAAGCTATAAATAATATCATGTAAACATTGGATTAAAAACCCTACTCTCATGTTGATAACATTGAATGGTTGAAAATGAGCATCACCATCATACAAGCAATGTTGTTTGTTTCATGCCTTCCATGAAAAACATGTTTGGCTATGGGGAAATATTACCTTGCTTGGAAACAGGTGAAGGTTGGTGACAGGAAGAGCATCCAGCCATAGAAAATGTACCTCCACAAATTCTTTATGGCCCATGTAAGCATGGAAAACTGAAGTATGATGAGGTATATATAAGAGAGAAGAAAAGGCTTAGAGACAGATGCATAGACGCATAGAAAGATGAATAGCTAGAGAAATAGATGTTTTATGTACGCTGTGAACATGTGTGTGTGTGTATGGATAAAGTTCTATACACAATGTGGTGGGTAGATGGTAAATGGTTAATTAACTGAAACTGAGCAGTTCTAATCCTCCACCAACACTGATTCCTCTCCAGTAAATTACAAATCTATTTTCTGCAGTATGCTTTGACATCCATCCCTTACAGGTAGTTGGGATCAGGAAACTTATCAATCACTTTTATGTAAATTGATATCAAAAATACCAAAATTAAAAACCAAGGATGAGAACCTGTGTAGCGTTAAATAAATGAAGAAAGAAAACAAAAGAAAGAAAGAAAGAATGAAGACAAACATCATTCAATTACATGAAAAAAAATTCTAAGTTTTTAAAACTGGTTAACTCAGGTTAATCATTTTCACAGACTATCTTGTAAAATACATTTAATTAACTGTGCCATTTACAGCAGTGGTTCTTAACTTGCATGTCAGCGCCCCCTAGGTGGGTGTTGTGAGCTGATGAGAGACTGGCAAATGACAAAGGAGTGCAAGGTATTTAGAAAGATTATGAGATTTTCAAAGAAATAAAATATCTAAACCAAATGCAATTCTTGTATTTTAAAAGCAATTTTTAAAAAAAACATTTGTCAGCACTAGAATACAAGTTGGACACTGTGTTTATCAGTAAAAAGAAAACATGACTCATGATGCATCAAGATCTAATATGATTTCCTTATTTAAGTCTTTGCCTTATATACTAAGCTCCATAAATAAAATAACATAGCACTAGTCTATGCAAATATCTGAACAGCGATACATGCTGAATCAGATGGTATTTTAGTATGGTGGTTATATATATATATTCTTCATCGGTAGTTCACAAAATTAGGTAGGCTGCATTTATTTGAGTTTTTGAACATCTTTATTAAACCACATGATTTATATTTACATGTCATCATCATCGTTTAATGTCCGCTTTCCATGCTGGCATGGGTTGGACAAGAGCTGGCCAGGCTGAAGACTGCACCAGACTTATGTCTGTTTTGGCATGGTTTTTATGGCTGGATGACCTTCCTAATACCAACCACCCTGCAGAGTAGGTACACATATATGCACACACACACACACACATATATATACATATACATATATAGATATATATACACACATATATACATATACCTATACATATATATCTTTATACATATACACATATATATATACCTATACATACATATTTTTATACATATACACACATATATATATATACCTATACATACATATATATACATATACCTATACATATATATCTTTATACATATACACACATATATATATATATACCTATACATACATATATATACATATACCTATACATGCTAGCATGGAAAGCGGACGTTAAATGATATATATATATATATATATCTTTATACATATACACATATATATATATATATACCTATACATACATATATATATATATATATACCTATACATACATATATATATATACATATACCTATACATACATACACATATATATGTATGTATATACATGTATGCATATACATACATATATATATATTATATATACATACACATATATATGTATGTATATACAAGTATGCATATACATACATATATATATATATATTATATATACATACATACATATATATTTATATATATATATATATATCATACATATCATACATACATACATACATATGTGGAGGCGCAATGGCCTAGTTGTTAGGGCAGGAGACTCACGGTCGTAGAATCACAGTTTCAATTCCCAGACCGAGCATTGTGAGTATTTATTGAGCGAAAACAACTACAGCCCTATGAAGCTGTGGCATTGGGCTGTTGGCGAACTCTACCATACTCTTTCACCACCCCTTTTTCTCACTCTTTTTTTCTGTTTCTGTTGTTCCTGTATTTCAAAGGGCCAGCCTTGTCACACTCTCTGTCACACTGAATCTCCCTGAGAACTACGTTAAGGGTACACGTGTCTGTGGAGTGCTCAGCAACTTGCATGCTTATTACACAAGCAGACTGTTCTTTTAATCGGATCAACTGGAACCCTCATCATTGTAACCAACAGAGTGCCACGGCAACGACATACATATATATACAAACATATACCCATATACATATAAACATATATATACACACAAACACATATAAACATGTATATACACACAAACACAAACACACACACACACGCATATATATATATATATATATAAACTCTGCTTGCGAAGACCTGTTGAGGCAAGTGAAATCGAAATCGATCAAAAATCAATGGAAATAGTAGTTGTGATACCAGTGCTGGTGGCACGTAAAAGAACCATCCAAATGTGGCCGTTGCCAGCACTACCTCAACTGGCCTCCGTGCTGGTGGCACGTAAAAAGCACCAACCGATCGTGGCCATTGCCAGCCTCATCTGGCACCTGTGCCGGTGACATGTAAAAAGCACCCAGTACACTCATGGAGTGGTTGGCGTTAGGAAGGGCATCCAGCAGTAGAAACACAGCCAGATCAGACTGGGCCTGGTGCAGCCTCCTGGCTTCCCAGACCCTGGTCGAACCGTCCAACCCATGCCAGCATGGAAAGCGGACATTAAACGATGATGATGATGATGATATACGACTGATGAGTATGTTACTTTGACATGTTTTAGTCTTATATATAAGCAGAGAGATAAAATTAAAACCGTTTTTCTTAGAATGTGAGAACACAGTGGTTTCTAGATGCACTATCTCTAAATAATTAAGCAGATATTCAGGTTCCATGTCAATTTTTATGTATGTGCATGGGGTGGGGTTGTATGACAAGCTTCTTCCAGTTTCCAACTACCAAATCAAATCACAAGGCATTGGTTGGCCAATGGCTGTAAGAGATCCCACTTGATCCCATGGTTGCAAAGCAAAGTTTTCAAGTACACAGTCATGTTTACATTTATCATATGCATGCATTAAATGGTTATTAGAGTAGCACAATCATGTATGTGTGGGTGAGTGAGAAAAATGGAATTGGGAGAGAGAGAGGGAGTATATAGGTAATAAATAGACAGATATATATATATAAGATGTTAAGATAGATAAACAAATATATTACTTTTATCTGTATTCTTCTATTCTTGAATATAACGATGATGGATTTAAAAACTACATGATGACAGATCCTAAGTAAATGTCTAGACAAGGTATTTGCTTGTGATCTGTCATCACATATTTTTGTTTTAAATTGTCACCATATATTATCTTAATCTATTTGCTTTCAAGCCAACTATATATCTATTAATCTATCTGTTACCTATCCTATAGCATCTAACACAGAATAAATATCTGAATGTTAAAACCTCTTTACTTATAATACCAATAACGATTAAGTGGAGGAACATGAAACAGTGATGAATGAAATATGTGCACACAATCATATTTAATGCACTAGGCAAAATATTTAACAGACAAAATAGTCTGTGAAAATAGTCACAGAAAATTTTCCTCAGAAATAATTTGTGTAAAAACAAATCATTGGGCTAAGAATGGTTATTCTTATATGTAAAACACAATGATCAGTCAGTTTACTCATCATCACCATCATCATCATTTAATGTCCACTTTCCATGACTGAAAACTGGTAAGCCGGGAGGCTGCACCAGGTTCCAATCTGATTTGCAATTTTTCTAAGGCTGGATGCCCTTCTTAATGCCAACCACTCCAAGAGTGTTTGTGGATGCTTTTTACATGCCACTAGCATGGGTGCCATTGACCTGACACCAGCATCGGTCACAACTATGGTCTCATTTGGTTTGACAGGCCAACATATGCATGGTATATCACCAAAGGTATTGGTCACCTGTCATTGCCTCCATGAGGTCCAATGCTCGAATGGTGCTTTTTATGTGCCACCAGCACAAGTGCCAGTCAGATGGCGCTGGCATCAGCTGTGACTACAATTTCACTGAATATGGTTTTAGTTAATTCCAGCTTGACCAGAGAGAGAGAGAGAGAGAGAGAGCGCGCGAGTGAGTTAGCGAGAGAGAGAGAGTGAACGTGAAAGAGAGTAAGCGAGAGAGAGTGAGAGAGAGAGTGAGCAAGAGAGAGAGTGAGCAAGAGAGAGAGAGAGTGAGCGAGAGAGAGAGATTCAAACAAATGCTATTGACATACACACTCTCATACATACAAACATGCATAGATGACAATTAGTTGTGAACGTGTGTGTGTGAGCACACATATGCATGCATGTAAGAGAGTAAAGTGTATATGTGCACAGGCCCATTAGTATATATATATATATATATATATGTGTGTGTGTGTGTTTTTCCAACTATTTATTATACTGACAACTGTGTTCCTAATTTTTTCCAAAAAAGGTGTGTAACAGTATATCTTGGATACAGCTGTTACCAACTACATAATATCCAATGCTTCTGAAATTATTTTATTACTGAAATAGTATTTGGTGAGTTATGGTAAGGCAATAATGACAGAGCACAATAGCAAAAGAACTGGCAATATATGCTGACAAAAGAACTGAATCAAGAGAGGCAGAGAAGATATAGGGACAGAGTGAGGAAAAGGCAAAGAGAAGAAATCAGAATTAAAAATAAAGAGAGGAGAATCAGGAATAACAAGAAGCACTAATTTAGGAGGAAAGAAATGAAATTAATGCAAGAAATGGAGCTACAAGGTGTCATATGATGAATGACCAAGCTGAAAGCTAACGAGGAAAGAATAAGAATTGTTACTCAATAAAGAAGGTGAATTATAAATGAAATATTTCGTACAAGTGAAAATTGAGAAAACAGGCTAGGAGAGAATAGACAAGATTTCCAGGAAATCAATCAATGGATTCTGAAGGAGATGACATGATATTATTACTGTGTGGGGAGATGTTTATGGCGCTAACACTGTACCACAAAATGGACTGTGAAATTTCCATGAGGACTGTTAATTACAAATAAATTTTTCAACTGTAAGTCAAACTGTGCAGATTATAAGTAATCTATAAATTCTGATTTACATTTAAGTATCAATAAATCAATATGTTATTTCATTATGTGCTTCGATGTAAAATATTAAAATTGCAATAAAAATTCTGCCTTTTCTTCGCCTAGGATGTTCTCAATCAATTTGTTTTCCAATCAATTTAGACAATATATTTGCGACCAATATGTTTTCAACAAATTCATTTAGCAAATGTTCCCTGACCCATTCAGATATTGTTCTGAGTAACCTATACCAGTATTCAATGGATTATACAACTTACAGAGAAAAAAGCAACATTTTACATACAATTCATCTCTTACCATTCATCTATTATCATTTTGATATTTGATATGAATTACAATATTTTCATCTCTTTCACATTATTTAAACAGGTATAAGTTGAGTCAATAATGTCAATAAAATAATTAGCACTCACCCATATTCCAATAATCATTTTAATTCTTTTGTTGCCATATTTCTGTTGAAATACACGGCTTTTGTTTCAATTAATTTTTAAAATAATAGAGAATTTAGTAAAATAGCTTCGTCTTTATTTAGCTGGTGTTTGGAACATTTGATGGAAGGTTTTAATTTAAACCTTTAGCATTAGGCGCAGGAGTGGCTGTGTGGTAAGTAGCTTGCTTACCAACCACATGGTTCCGGGTTCAATTCCACTGCGTGGCACCTTGGGCAAGTGTCTTCTACTATAGCTTCGGGCCGACCAAAGCCTTGTGAGTGGATTTGGTAGATAGAAACTGAAAGAAGCCTGTCGTATATATGTGTGTGTATATATATATATATATATATATATTTGTGTGTGCGTGTGTGTGTGTGTTTGTGTGTCTGTGTTTGTCCCCCCAACATCGCTTGACAACCGATGGTGGTGTGTTTATGTCTCCATAACTTAGTGGTTCAGCAAAAGAGACTGATAGGATAAGTACTAGGCTTACAAAGAATAAGTCCTGGTCAATTTGCTTGACTAAAGGTGGTGCTCCAACATGGCCACAGTCAAATGACTGAAATAGGTAAAAGAGTAAAAGAGTATTCAGATTACTCTGTCAAATATAATGTTTTTATATTCAAATTGTTTTGAGTTAATCATGCATTCCCTTTTAGTTTTGAGGTTTCAGTTATGTGATTGATTATTTTTAGAATGTTAGTGTAGGTTAGGTGTGAGAGGCTAGATATGGCCAGTTTGAATATAAAACATGTAGAATATTGGGGCCAGATATGGCCAGTTTAAATGCTAAGGGGTTAAATCACATTAAAATAAGAAGTTTGTATCATAGAACCAGGGATGGTCTCAAGCAAGTTGGTGTCAAAAGGGTAAAAAAAAACTTTAATTCTGATGCTGAGTCAGAAGAGAAAGGTCAGTGCCTGTGACCTTTTGTAAGGCCTCAAAGAGTGGTAATGAAAAGGGAGGAAGTCCTTGATATACTCAGACCAGAAACCTGTTCCAAATACTTGCAAAAGGGTCAAATAAAGGTAGCCAAGGGCCAGATACTTGTATTTAACCAGGCAACAGGTTTAAAGTCTACAACCCAAGAACAGGTGTACTCAATGTAATGAAAGTCTACAGAGTTTCTTTCAACCTAATCTTTTATCATAACGCTACAGTAAAATTTTTACAATAATATTACACAATACTATGGTGGTAAAAACTAACAAAACAATAATGTAGACCTTTAAAATTTTGAGGTGAAACATTAAGAGAAAAAAATTTAAAAAACAAATAGCAATATTTTGTGTCACCAATTATTACACCCATGACTTCAAATGGTAGAGAAACCAATAAATTCCTTGGAATGGCATTAACTACACACCAAGCAAGAATCAATGAACATATCTCCTGTCATATCATATTGTCCTTTAGGTTTTTGGCGGCGGCGGTGGTGGTGGAGTATTCACCTTTTTTTTTTTGTTTTCTTTCATTTTCTGTCTTGTAAGATTAGAACAAGAGCTAATAGTTTCATGTAGAAAGGTGGATAGGGAGAAGGAGGATGGGAAGAAGGAAAAGGGGGAGGAGGAGTCAGTCTGTGGGAGTTTGTTGTTTTATATCAGAATTTTACATGAAAGAATGTTCTTTGATGGATCTGTTTACAGATAATATGCACTGCATTACATTTCAGTCTCTCTACTTTAATATCTCCACACTAGATAAAATGTGTGTATGTGTGTGTATATATATATATATATATATATATATATATATATATATATATATTATATATATATATATATATATAATATAATGCAGTTGACATTAATGTTTCTGGTAATGTGACAGATATGGTAGAGCATTAAACTAAATATGCATTATTGTCTGACTTACTATACTTAGACTTCTATCATGTAGCTTAAGAAATGTTCTTTGCAACCACTTGATTCTAGGTTCAGTCTCATTACATTGTACTTAAAATAAAGGTAGAAAAGCATAATTTTCACATATAGTTCATACTTTAAATGTGCTCAACAGCCGTTTCCTTAGGATAAACATTATCAATTCCATAATTATATAAGTGTGAAAGTTTTGTTTACCCAAATCATCAGGAGTATTATGTGCCATGTTAATCAGAAAGAAAACTGTTGGAGTTAAATGACTGGAGCAAAGTATGGTTGAACTTGGGATCTTGGAAAGAGGACACAAATCCTTAATTCATATACTACAAATGGTCACGATATCTGGGACTATAAAAATCGGCAAGATCGTCTAAAGAACTAAAGGATGATGGTTAAATCAAGATACTTCCCTTCCAAATCTTGCTACCAAGTAAGGTGGCCAGTCAAAATTTACTCTAAAATTAAAAAGAGACAGACAGACAGATAAATAGGCAGGTGGGCAGGCAGGTAGACAGACATATTGAACTCTCTCAAGAACTTAAAGGAAAATCATACATATATTTGTATATTAGCAAAAACAAACAATAGGCAAAAAAAAATTTTTTAAACTGATGTCTTTCAAACAAAACCAAGCAAGTTCCAGACATTAGTGTCACCATCCTAAATGTAGTGAACCAGTGATTAGTCCACTGCAAACCTTTAACCTCTGACCAATGATGCTATTGCTCACAACTGCAACCTTTTCTGTTACTTGTTTCAGTCACTGGACTGTGTCCATGTTGAGGTACCACTTTCAAGGGTTTAGTCAAACAAATCAATTAAATCCTAGTACTTATTCTATCAGTCTCTTCTGCTGAACCACTAAGTTATCGTGACATAAACAAACCAACTTGGTTGTCAAGCAGTGGTGGAGGTCAAATGAAGATACATACACACACACACACACACACACACAATGTATGTATGTATATATGTATGTATGCATGTACAACAGGCTTCTTTCAGTTTCTAACTATCAAATCTACTCACAAGGCTTTGCTCAGCCCAGGGCTATAGTAGAAGACACCTGCCCCAAGTGCCGCACAATGGAACTGCACCTAAACCCTCATGGTTAAGCAAGCCTAATAAACACTCAGCCACACCTATACCTGTATATATATATATATATATATATATGTGCTGCGGATGGATGAAGAGAGATGTGTGAAGAAGTGCCACTCCCAAACAGTTGAAGGTATCAGGGGGAGAGGTAGACCCAGGAAGACATGGGATGAGGTGGTCAAGCATGACCTCAGAGCATTGGGCCTCTTTGAGGCAATGGCGAAGGACCGAGATCTCTGGAGATATGCTGTGACTACAAAGACCCGGGCTGCTTTCTGCAGCAATTCCACATACCCCCTACCCATTCTAAGTACCCCGGATCCCCAAAGTACCCTGGATCCCCAAAGTACCCCGATCCCCAAAGTACCCCGGACCTCGTTGCCCCCGTGCCGCTGACACGTTAAAATGCTCGAACCGATCGTGACGATGCCGGACCCTCCGGCCCCTGTGCAGGTGGCACGTAAAAAGCACCCAATCCACTCACGGAGTGGTTGGCGTTAGGAAGGGCATCCAGCCGTAGAAACTCTGCCAGATTCAGACTGGAGCCTGGAGCGGCCCCTGGCTTCCCAGACCCGGTCGAACCGTCCAACCCGTGCTAGCGCGGAAAGCGGACGTTAAACGATGATGATGATGATATATATACAGTTCTCTGCACTCTGCATTCTCTAATATCTTTGGGGTCTTTTTTTTTTTTGTTCATCCTTTTGAGATTGGTTGGTTAGCAGACAATCTACCATCTGGTTTAACCCCACTGAAGCTCATTCTGTTTCAAGCATTCAGATGTGAGGACAACTTCTCCTTCTCCTACCAGTCGTAGAAACCCAGAAAAAATAAATTAAGGGTCATAGGCACTGCCCTTTAGTAAAAATAAATTCAGATGACAAAAAAGTTATGACTAAATAGCGTGAGATATTTTGTTCAAGCACATTAACCATTATTACTGGTTGCTGAAAGCAGCAAGCTGGCAGTATAGTTAGCACACCAGAAAAAATACTTAGTAATATTTCATGTCATTACATTGTGAGTTCAAATTACACAGAGGTGGACTTTGCCTTTTGCCATTTTTTTTTTGTAGGGGAGCAATAAATTATGTACCAGTTACACACTTGGGTTAATGTAGTCAACCAAAATTTCAGACCTTGTACCTATAGTAGAAAGGATTATTGGTTGTTGAGAAATCAAACAAGTTTATATTCTCCAATATTGTACTGCATAGCTACTAAAACATCAGTGGAAACTTTTGCTAATGTAAGTGCTGTGCATAAAAAATTAACCACACTGACAATGAATTAATGGTTATGAAAACTGGACAGACAATGTCATCAAAGTCGTGGTTTATGCTTAATAAATATAGTAATAAGTTCAATGCCTTTGTAGACTGAAAATTCTGATGGCTCTCCAAGTAGAAACGTGTTCTTAAGGAGCAGACACAAGTCATCAAAATCCCTATATTTTTCTCTGAGGAAAGACATAAAAAATTTTTACATTTTGTGATGAAGCTCATTGTTTAAACTGTAGGTCTACCTACATTGAAACAGGTTATCTAATATAGACTGTGTTGTGTATAAAATAGTTCATAGTAAAATATACACATGTGTGTGCAGGAAATTAAGAATAGTCAATAAAGATACATGAATATACATAAACATACAGAGACAGAGGGAGAGACTGCACACTAATGCAGTCCACATCCGCACAGGAAAAATATGATGATGATGATGATGATGCAGATGATGATCAACATCACACACACACACACACACAAACACTCATGCTCACACACACACATACAAATGCTCTTTCTCACACACGCGTGCATTACAAATTAATTTTAGGCTTTATCTATAATTATTATTCATGTTATTCTGTATTATCTTTTTGCTATTGCTTTGTTTTCAAAAGGTGGGGGTAAGCAGAATTTTTTTTTCCACTTTATTTATTATTGCAACACACAAACGCACACAGAGTTAGCAGGGAGCAGAGATTAAGATACCTGAATATGGTTAATTAAAAAGAATTAGGGATGCATAAGGAGGCAAGGTGTATTTAAAATATCTCCCTATTTAACTATGTTAATCATTAGCCCACTCCAGTCAAACGACAGCTTTCATTTAAAACAGATGTCAATACACAAACCAGATTAACAACAAAAACAACAACAGCATTAACTAAAAAACTGACAACAACAATAGCAGCAGCAACACAAACCAGGTTAGGTGTGTATGAAGTATAAAAACCTAAGAAATGAAGATCTAAAGACAGCAACAACGAACTAATTGACTCTTGCTGGAATTGATCAAGCTAAAGTAGAGAAGCTTAGCAACATCTGGTATGAATAGTGTTAGCATTTAACAGTGTGATGAGATGAGAAACCTTACACTCTACACCCAGCATGGCACCACAATATTGATTTCAGATGCTCTTAACTATGAGTCAACTATGAGAAGAAATCTAGGGAAATCTCACTGTAAGTTATACAAAATTTGGCAGGGAGTGTTGCTGGCAAATTAATTTGGCACAATAATAATACACAGACAGGAGCATTGATACATTAGTGTCTGTCTGTCTGTCTATCTATCTATCTATACACACACACATTGTTAGTATATGTATATGTGTGTGTGTGCGCGTGCATATCTTAAACAGAGAGAAAAAGATTAATATGTGTATATATGTGCATAGCACCACTGACTGGCACCTATGCCAGTGGCACATAAAAAGCAACATTCGAGCATGGCCAATGCTGTTGCCACCGGACTGGATCCCATGCTGGTGGCACATAAAAGCACCCACTACAATCTCGGAGTGGTTGGTGTTAGGAAGGGCATCCAAATCAGACTGGAACCTGGTGCAGCCTCCCAGCATGCCAGTTCTCAGTCAAACCATCCAACCCACAACGGCACAGAAAGCAGACATTAAAACACAATGATGATGATATATATATACATATATATATAAACATATATATATATGTATACATATATATATATAGGGAGAGTTTACGAAAAAAACAAAAGACGAAGACAGGTGGTGTACAAAACAAACGGATGTATTAGTATAATGCTCAAGAATAGAAAAAGTCTTTTACGTTTCGAGCCTACACTCTTCTACAGAAAGGAACAGAGAAAAAACAAGGAGAGAAAAAATGTGTGTAGTGGCTAACTATCTATCATGGCGACATGATATATATATATATATATAATTAATGACGACTGACTTTTTCTTTTTTGGTTTTATATTGCATATAGCTGCCTTCCTGATTATATATATAAACACACACACATTCATGATTTTTATGCTTTTTTCCATGCTTTCAGAGGGTTACATGACACCATCTACAAGTGTCTTCAATGAAAGCTCTAGGCTGACCAAAGCCTTGTGGATAGATTTAGAAGGCAGAAACCGAAAGAAACCTCTATATATGTGTGTGTATATGTATGTATGTACGTATATACAGGGGTTGGACAAAATAATGGAAACATCAAGCATCACAATTTTGAAATATCTATAAAACCATCAAAAGCTTGTTTATTTTTATGTTTTTTATCTATTATTAGTATTGCTTAATATGTTGCTGTTTCTTTTCAGATATCATCAGAAAAAGGTAATTAAAATTCATTAAAATGACAGATCTATCGAACTTTCAAAGAAGTCAAATTGCTGGTGCTCGTATGGCAGGCACTAGCATAATGAAAACAGCCAAAATGTTTGGTGTATCAAGAAGTACTGTCTCAAAAACAATGACAGCCTTGGAGAAAAAGGGAAAAACTTCCTTGTCAAAACAAAACTCCAGAAGAAAACCAAAACTTTCAGACAGGGAGTGTCAGACTCATATGCAAATTGTTAGAATGGATCACAAAAGTACAACTCCAAAAATTATTGCAGAGCTTAACAACCACCTCGAGAACCATGTTTCTACAAAAACTGTTCGCCGGGAGCTGCACAACTTTCAAAAACAAATGTTGCAAAGCATTTAGAGTGGAATAAAAACCTACAGAATTGGTCCCTAGAGCAGTGGAAGAATGTTATTTTCTCAGACAAGTTATCATTTACCTTATTTCTGCCCACCGGCCGAGTATACGAGTGGAGACAGCCAAAAGAAGTATTTGACCCAGACTGCCTTCTTCCAACTGTTAAACATGGAGGAGGATCTGTGATGATCTGGGAGGGGCTATATCTTGGAAACCCACCGGTCCAATGGTTTCCCTTCATGGCAGAATTAATAGTCAAGATTATTTAAGCATTTTATCTGATCAAATTCATCCTATCGTTGCGGAACTGTTTCCTGAGGGAAACGCAATCTTTTAAGATGATAATGCACCAATTCACACAGCTAAAGCTGTTACTGAATAGCATCAGGAACATTCTAGTGAAGTTGAACATCTTATCTAGCCACCACAGTCCCCAGATCTCAATATTATTGAATATTTACGGTGCATTTTAGAAAAACAAGTAAGGAGTCAATATCCTCCATCATCATCACTGCAAGAACTGGAGACTGTTTTAGCTGAAGAATCGACAAAAATTCCTTTGGAAACAATTGAAACTTTGTATGAGTCCATATCTCATAGAATTCAAGCTGTAATTACTGCCAAAGGCAGTCCTACCCCATATTAAAATAAATTTGCTTGAAATTTTAAGGTGTTTCCATTATTTTGTCCAACTCCCTTTTATATATATATATATATATATATATATATAGCTCAAATTTGCAAAACAACAAAAGATGAAGAGAGGAGAGAGAACAACAAGCAGATGTATTGGTTTGACACTCAGCAAGAATGGAAAAGTCTTTGATGTTTCAAGCCTACACTCTTCGACAGAAAGGGTTGACAGGAAGAAAATGGAGAAAGAATGATATATATATAATGATTAATGAAGGAAATGGAAAATAGATTTAGCACTAGTCTTTATTCATTACAACAGTCATTTTCACCAATCCTTCAACTGTTCGTTATGGATAGGATATTGTGCATCTAATTGTGTTGCATCAGTCTGTGCAGTTTCCAACACATCAGGTACATGCATAAAGGGGTAGAACATGCCTAGGACATCTCAGTATATCTAGTGAGGCATCTCCTTCTTTATGTATGTACCTGTTGTGACACAAACTACATAGTTTGATGCAACACAATTAGATACACAAATTCGTACCCATAACAGACAGTTACAGGATGGGTCAAAACGATCGTCGTACTGAGTAAAGACTGGTGCCAAATCTATCTTCCATTTCCTTCATCAATTATTATTATCTCAACTGACACTGCGGAATTCCTGATGTAGATCCAGAGGAAATATACCCCAACCATGGATGATACCAAGTAGCCCAAACTGTTAACATGCTTTACTCAACAAACTAATAGATCCATTAGTCAAAAAAATCACACACACACACACACACACCACACACACACACACACACACATATATATATATACAAAATAAGAAAAGATTGCATCGCAATTCTTAACATTTATGTATTAACTTTGTTGGGTACTTCACTAGCAGTATATTGGATATAGGTTATCCCATGGAGGGTTGCATTTACAACCCCTATCTCAATTTGTGTATATATATATATATATATATATATATATACAAAAACACATTACATAAATATAACTATAAGCTTAAGCTTATAAGCATTCACTGTATATTGGCTTTAGAAAATAGTCTAATATTGTGGCATATAAGACCTTGACAGAAAAAAATGGGTATTAGTACATGTAGGATAAGAAGTGTGGGTTCAATTCCCATGCATACTAATAACTATTTTTTTTCCATCAAGGGCTTATATGCTCCAATAATAAACTATTTTCTAAAGCCAATATACAGCATACACTTATAAACTTAAGCTAATAATTAATTATTATATATAATAATTTTCACTCGTCACTGTTTCTTAAGGCAAAAGCACACACATTCCCATAGTGGCATAGGCCAAGATAATGCTTGCTAACCTATGATGATGCACTAATCTAATCTTAAGTATTCTGTCGCATACTCAGACTACCTCAATTACCTTATCAACCCATTTCTCCGCAAGAAGTATACCCATGCCCATGACCCCGTCAGTGTTCCCTGCCCAGAAAATCTTGTACACGTGTTCTTTGCCTGTGAGGAACCTAGTGGAACCTCCTCTCCACCTTACTTCTTGGAGACAGCACAAATCGTCACATCTCCATTCAAGCATCTCAACAATCTCACCAGACCTACCTTTCAATGTGCCGACGTTGAGAGTGCCAACCCTAAGGGTGTGGGAGGTGTGGGCCCATGAGACCCTGGGATGGGGGACAGCAGCATCGTGTATCTGAAAAGAAAGCTCACATTTGGCAGAATTCATAAACAAACAATAGCCTTCAATTCAACCTGCATACACTACACCATCATATTTATGCACTATATGATCACTACCTTACATAAGAGATAAACCCTAAGTAGGGGTGGGGATGGCATAAAGCCTTTAGAAGTGTTTATAGGAGACAACCAAAGGATGACAGATGACATGAACATCCGATACAGCTGGAGGGGGTGGGAGGGCAGGCGTACTGCGAACTAGCAAATTTAGACGAGAGCATCTTCTGGATACATATTCTTTTGGCGGAGGTATTAAAAATCCAGTAGGGGAATCTGAGTGGGTGCGCTTGTTTATATAGGGTGCGGGTGGTGTGGAGGAAGTCTTGGCAAAGCAAGTGGTAATTGAAAGAAAGAGGCAGACAGACAGACAGTGAGGCTGAGAGAGAGAGAGGGGATGCCAGAGTTAGGGTGGTCAGAACATGAGGGAGAAAAATATTCTTTTGGGATTTGGGTAGCATAATTTAATGAAACAGCAAATATCGATAATAGTAAAATAGAATTGAAAAATCTTAGAGTTTTCAGTCAGCCAATCTATGACAAAATTTGAGAAATAAGTGACTGTGTGATAAACTTGAATAACTGAATATGTGGCGGTTAAGGATACGCGTGAACTGAGGTTATCTTAAGGCAGCAACGAGGAAGACGAAACTATTGAAACTATATTTACATGTTTACATAGTAATGAAATAGACAGAATAATGAAAGGAACTAATAAGGGGTTTATGACAATGCATAAATTTTATTATAATTACTATGGTCATAATTTTTTTCTTACATATTTGTATTGTCCTTTGAAACATGCATATGTATTGATTCATATTTTGTATCAAATCTAATTTTGATTCAACATCTGTTTCTCCTCCATTTCTCTATAGTTGTTTATGGTATATTTATACCTATTATGCATATATATATATATATATATATATATGTAGAAGAAGACACTTGCTTAAGATGCTTAGCAGTGGGACTGAACCCAAAACCATATGGATGGGAAGCAAGTTTCTTAACCACACAGCCACACTTGCATCTATAACCATACCTGAAACCATATCTATAAGCAACAATACAGCGTAATTTGTAAGTTCTGAAGAGTGACATAAATACATATTTTCCTTTTTCATATTTGCAATTATTGTGTGTATTTTAGGCATAACATGATGATGACGACAAGGATAAAAATAATGATGATCGGGGAGGAGGAGGAGGAGGGAGAAGAAGAAGAAGAAGAAGAAGAAGAAAACATCAGCAATGTAGCAGAGAGCTTCTGCTTTGTTCTTCGTTTGCCAATATGAGATTGGTGTCAGAGTAACATTTGTGTTTCAGAAGGTAGTAAAACCAAATTATCTCAGGTTTAGAACATAATAATATTCTTCGCCATGAACAGAAAGATTTGCAACATCTTTTTGAAGATGGAATTAGTCTGACACTTCCTAAACAGCTATTGGCAACACATTTCCATAATTTGAAGCTGTAATTTGTCATATATTTTCTCTCACAGATGTTGTTGATTTTCAGATGAAAATAAACGTGGAAAAAAAAACTAAAAACAACTGATAGATTTTTTTTTTTTTTTTTGAAAATGGTTGCAAGAGGTCATCAAGCATTTACAAACGAAAATGGTAATATTTTGTAGATCAGGATTAGGTTTTTGGTTAAGTACTCTATTAGGAATCAACACAAGCTGACTGATAATATAGAGAACAAATACTAACAATATTATTTATTTGATAATTTTTGAATTCTTCTGCTGTTTTTTTTTTTTTTATTCTTTCTTCTATTGGGTATTGAGAAAAATATTTCTTTCCCAAAATCAATTTTGTGTTTATTGCTCCACCAACCACCATCTGAAACTGCAACATCTTATTTTTGTATCACTTCCCATGCGTCCAGAGCTCAAATTCCCCCCCCCACCCCACCTCATAAAAGTGCAGGCATGATTGTGTAGTTAAGAAGTTCACTCCCTAACCACATAGTTTCAGGTTCAATACCACTATGCAGTTCCATGGGCAAGTGTTTTTGACTACATCTACAGACTGATCAAAGTCTTGTGAGTAGATTTCATAAATGTAAACTGTAAGAAGCCCATTGAAAATATATCAATGCATTATGTACATGAGTGTGCATACGCAAATGTGTGGAGATTTGCGTCTCTAATCTTGACATCATTTGGTAGTTGCAAAACAAGCATCACTATTACACAAGCATCCTTTGTTTCCAATCTTCCATACAGACATGTTCAATCATGGAGAAATATTACCCGGCTTGGAAAACAGGTGAGGGTTTGCAACAGGAAGGGCACCCACCCAGTCATAGAAAATTTGTCTCAGCACATTCAATCTGGCCAATGCAAGTATGGTTAAATGAATCTTAAAACAATGATAATGATGACGACAACTACAATGACAAAGACGATGATGATGATGGTAAAATACAAGTGACTGGACTAATTGTTAGTGAAAATTGCCTTAATCCAGTTTAATAGTGCTGTCTGAACTGAAATAAGATGGAAGTTTAAACCACCCAAGACACACAGATCTTACTACTTAATAATGCTTTTGTTGACACAACAGGTACGTAAATAATATTCACTGAACACAACATACCACCAATTCCATTTTTACTTTCTCCCCCACCCTCTATGTTTATTTATTTATTTTGCCGGTAGTACCTTTGTCTGTCCCTTTCTTTGCTACCCCTTTTCTTTTGAATGCAATTTCATTATCTACAATGAATATACAAAAACAAAGGTTGTTTGCATAGGCAGTAAAGCAGGTAGTAATATAATGATGGCTAATTATAACAGTTAACAGTGTATTAATGGTTAAAACAAAAACACAAATGCACAGTATTGTTTTAGTTGATACAGATTTACAAGCACAAACCTAAGACAGAAGGAAAAAAAAAAGAAGACAACCAGTCCTCCCATAAGACTTGAAGCATATACCTATTGTTGCAAGCATTTACATTTTCATATATATCATCAACATCATCATTTAATATCTGTTTCCATGTTGGCATGGGCTGGACGGATTGGCAAGAGCTGGCAAGGCTGTTCTGGCCTGATTTCTACTGCTGGATGCCATCCCTAACACCAATCACTTTACAGGGTATACTAACAGCTTTTTACATGGTACTAGCACTAGTGCTTCTTGCATGATGCCAGCACCAGTGCTTTTTACGTGATACTAGCACTGGTATCAATTATAGTGTGGTGGGCGGATCTTCTTGAATACAGCAAGGCACTAGATGTCTCGGTCCTTTATCATCTTTTTTATAAGGCTCAATGTCTTGGGGCCTGTTTTTGGTACTTTGCCCCATGTCTTCCTGGGTTTCCCTTTTCCAAAAATTCCAATCACTTTAAGTGATTGTTACTTCTGTATACAATTGTCCACATCCATACACATCACATTAGGAAACTAGCACAACCTTCCCTCTTGCACACTATTTCTCTTATGCCTAACCTCTCAACTTCTCTCTCAATACACTAACACACTGTAACACATGTACATTGACATTGCATATCCAGTGGAGCATACTAGCTTCACTCTTCCCTAGCCTTTGCTTCTCTTCAGCATTCATGGCCCATGTCTCACTACTATGTAGAATTCTGTTTGGATATATTCATTCACAATTTTCTTTTCACTCAGAGGGAGACCTTTGGTTATTAATGGAAGTAAAAGGTCTCTGAATTTTCTCTATCCTATTCTTATTCTAGCAACTTATATATATATATATATATATATATATATATAATTATTTGAGGGAATATAAATCCAAACTTTCAGGAAAAAAATTCAATTTAGAAATTCTAAATCAAATTTCACACAATGTAATGTATATATATAAAAAATTAGAAAAAAAACACCTTTTATCAATTCAAAATGAACAATTAAATTACACCATCTAGAAAATTACATACAATAGAAATACTAAAATTAAAATAACAATAAAATATCAACGATTAAGTAAATTGCAAAAAAAATAATAAAAATGTATATAATGGTATATATAAATATATATTTATTTGTACCTGTATGCATATGTATCTGTAGTATCATCCCTTTATGCCCATTTTCCATACTGACAAGCATGTATGTGCCTGAGTGCATGCACATGTGTACACACACATACACAGAAAGAGAGATTCTAAAAGGTAAGTTGGCAGAAATGGTAAATTAGCAGAAAAATAAACACCTCTCTATATTTCTTCACATCTCTCTACATTTTGAGTCCAAATTTATCTCAAATATACTGGGTTAGTTAAAGTCACTAAACCCTTCCCTAAATTCATAGTCTAGTGCCTCTATATTCAAAATATTATTAACTGTATGATTTGAATAATTAGCTATATCCATTTACATTTTATGTTCAAATCCCACCAAAGTTTATTATACTTTTTATCAGTTCACGGATAAATTTGTAACAGAAATGAATAGGGTTTGAGTTACTTAACCATGTAATTGATAATCACCAGCAGTAGCAGAATTTTAACATCCACTTTTCAGGTTTGCATGGATCAGGTAAAATTTGTTGAGGCAGATTCTCTACAAGTAGAAGCCCATTGTGACATCAGACTTCACCTATTTTCAAGTAAGATATTCAATATTTCCCTTTGCCAAAAGGTAGAATGGAAATTACTGACACTGCTTGTATGAGAGTGATGCTCACTTTTGACAGTCATACATTATCAAGACAAGAAACGCAAACACACACACACAAACTCCTTAACCACACAGCCATGCCTGCACCACGTCTTCAAAAATGTGTTGCTCAATGCCAATGTGACAAGTCTATATTACCTTTTTTAGTCTATATTTTTATATCATAAGAGCCGTGTTAAATATAATTTCTTCCCTGCAACTGTGTGTAATCGTACTTTAATAAAGGTGGCGGGAGATATCTACTCTTTGTTCAGAGACACAATGAAGAAAATATACACATTCAAACATATAAAAAAATATAACATCAAAGATGATGATGACGATGATGATGATGACAATGATGATGGCGATGATGATGAATCATAAAAGATTTTGCACAACAAACATTGAGGCTTCCAGCTTTTCATCATGAGACTTCAAAAGTAAATCAAAGAGCTTGCAGTTGTCATGGAATGTAAAAACAGCTTCACCCTGCAGCTTTGACTATTGTACCAAGAAGATATAGACTCATAAAATGTGTATGAGGATTAATAATAGACCTTGATTGAGAAAGAATCTTTGAAAAAAAAGAAGTCTAATTGTTAACTTGTATATGAGCTTAGTTTTAAGCAGATGCGATCAACAGTGAGTTAAAATAGAGGAGTTACTAGATTATTAAAAGGTTTATGTTCAAATTCACAGCAAACATATAAAACCAAGCCTACATTCAACTGATTTCACTGAAGTCATTCACCGACATACACAAACCTCTGGTTCATAGATATGCTGTGTCCTCATTCAGCTTCTATTACTACTATAGCAGCCTCTGCTCTTCAGAGCTGTCTGGTTTTACACTCAAACAACCTAAACTCAGACTCAATAGACTCACTCATATCTCTCCTTATCATCCAGTGTCCACTACTCTAAGCCCCATATAGAAAAATCCTTTTCCCAGTTTTTCCTTCTCAGAACATCATCGCCCCTTGACATTCTCTCCCTGCCCATGTTTTTTCTTTGATTTGTAGTTGTTCACAGCAAACATTAACCATATTAGACTCACTTGTTTTGGAGTGTCTGCAAAGAAAATGGACATACTAGTCCTCATAACCAAACATAAGCAGTAAGAGGCTTACTTACCAACCACATGGTTCCAGGCTCAGTCCTACTGAGTGACACCTTGGGCAAGTATCTTCCACTATAGCCTCAGGCCAACCAAAGCCTTGTGAGTGGATTTGGTAGACGGAAACTGAAAGATGGCCGTCATACATATATATGTACATGTTTGTGTTTGTTCCCCCTACTATCACTTGACTACCAATGTTGGCACGTTTACATCTCCATAACTTAGCAGTTCAGCAAATCTTCAAGGAATGTTACTAAAATCAGTCTGTCATTCCATCAAAAGTACACCTCAGTCTCTCATCCACTCATAATTTGCGTCCAAGAGCATCATTAGTGACAGGTTTCCATTCGCAGTACTTCTAACAGCAACAGTTAAAAGAAGCATCTGCATAACTCCATCCAAAACAAATATCACAAGAGACTATTTAAATAGCATTGGCTATTCAATATTTCCAACAATTTTTACATCATTTAGTAATATATATTACACACTCATACACACGTCCGTGTGTGTGTGTATCATCATCATCATTTAACGTCCGTTTTCCATGCTAGCATGGGTTGGATGGTTCGACTGGGGTCTGGGAAGCCAGGAGGTTGCACCAGGCTCCAGTCTGATCTGGCAGTGTTTCTACAGTTGGATGCCCTTCCTAACACCAACCACTCCGTGAGTGTAAAGGGTAAAGACCCCCTTCGGTCATGAATGACCATGGGATTGCACCTAGAAAGATACCCTCCTAGACACAAGTCCGGGCAAGGTTGCTTATGGAAGGCCAGCAGTCGCCCATGCATACCAGCCTCCCCTCTCCACCCCACCAGTGTTATCCAAGGGAAAGACAAAGGTCGATACAGCTTGACACCAGTGACGTCGCAACTCATTTCTACAGCTGAGTGAACTGGAGCAACGTGAAATAAAGTGCCTTGCTCGAGAACACAACACGCAGCCCTGTCCGGGATTCGAGCTCACAACCTCACAATCGTAAGCTCGACGCTATAACCACTGAGCCATGCGCCTTCACTGGGTGTATTGGGTGCTTTTACATGCCACTGGCACAGGGGCCAGAAGAGGCTGTCAATGGCCACGATCGGTTTGAGCTTTTTAAGTGCCACCGGCACGGAAGCCAATCAAGGCGGCGCTGGCATCGGCCACTTTCAGATGGTGCTTTTTACATGCCACCAGCACAGATATCTATACACACACACACACATACATAATAAACATAAACATACACACACACACACACACACAATACCTCTGCAGTATTTCCATTCTTCCAAATCCCATTCACAAGGCTATAGCAGAAGATATTTGCTGAAGGGGCCAAACAAGCAATGAGATCAACCTCAGAGCCACATGGTTGCAAAGTAAAATTCTTAACCACACAGCTATTCCTGTATCCTTAAAAACAATGAAACCAGAGCTCCACTGCATCCCTTAGGTCATCTTTCAACACCCAATTTCAACAACATGAAATATTTCCACACACCTCACCAAAAGAAGGTAGTTATCATGATATTGAAGAGGAGTGTATTAAGAAAGAGAAGTCTAAGAAAAATATCATCTTAATCCAAAGATAACAATGCTAGACAGTGTAATAGAATGAGATAGAAAAAGTACAGAGATTTGAAGCTGACCATATGGTAATAAACAAAACATTTAACAACTTTATATCTATTTATGAGAAAGAAGCTTAGAACAAGTGTAGTGGAATGCCTGAAGTGAAATTGGAAGAGGTGTATTGAGGTTAAAGAATGTTAGACGCTATGAGGGATAAAATAATTTACTCTTGATAAAGGTTATTCAAAATACATATATCTATATATATACACACACACACACGCATATATATATATTGATATACACACACACAGATACATATACACATACACACACATATACACAGATATGCATACACACAAATATAGATAAACATATACATACATACATACATAGATATATACAGGCACACACACACAGATACATATATATACATACACATATCCGTATAGATACATACATATATATATATATATATATATATATATATATATATATATATATACACATACATACATGCATACATATATATATATATATATATATATATATACATACATTCATACATATATATATACATACATACATTCATACATACATATATATATACATACATTCATACATATATATGCATACATTCATATAAATACATATATATATATATATATATATATATATATATACATACATTCATATAAATACATACATTCATATAAATACATATATATATATATATATATATATATATATATCAATTAGTCAATTTAGGGTAGCAAAAAAAATTCAATAGAAATTTATCGCTACCAGCGGCCTGGTGGAAAAGAGAAAATAGTCATCGACTAAATATATAAATATAACAATTTAGGAGTGACCCCAACAGGTCACTCGTCCACCAGAAAGAGCAGCCATAACTCACACCGCCAAGTAGTAGTAATTCAGAAATTAGGTGAAAATTTAAAAACATTTACCCTAATTCATCTTTTAGACGTTGCAACGTTTCTGTGTCATTAATGATTAAATTAGCTTAATTAAATTAATTTAATTTAATTAAGCTAATTTAATCATTAATGACACAGAAACGTTGCAACGTCTAAAAGATGAATTAGGGTAAATGTTTTTAAATTTTCACCTAATTTCTGAATTACTACTACTTGGCGGTGTGAGTTATGGCTGCTCTTTCTGGTGGACGAGTGACCTGTTGGGGTCACTCCTAAATTGTTATATATATATATATATATATATACATACATACATACATTCATACATATATATACATACATTCATATAAATACATACATTCATACATATATATACTTACATTCATATAAATACATATATATATATATATATATATATATACATACACACATACATAGATATATATATATACACACACACACACACACATATATATATACACACACATTACATATATATATATACACACACAGATACACACATGTACATATACAAATACACATACACATACACACACAATCCCACTCATGCTAGCATGAGAGGCAGACATTAAATGATGATGATGACACAGACATATACATCCATTCGCTCACACACACATATACATCAATTCATACACACACACACACACACACACACACACACATGCACAGAACATAGAAATTGCTAGAGATCTATCTGTACACTGTCTGCATTAAATAAATAAGTGCAGTAATAAAGTATGTTGGTGTGTGGTTATGTGTGAGCCTCTGAGTGTTTGGATAATTTATGGGTATGGTTGTGTGTTTAAGAAGTCTACATTGCAACCATGTAGTTTCGGCTTCAGTCCCATGGAATGGCACATTGGGCAAATGTCTTCTACCATCACCTCAGGCAAACCAATGCTTTGTGAATGGAATTGGTAGACAGAAGCTGTACAAAAGGCGGTGAGCTGGCAGAAGCGTTAGCACACAGGGCAAAATGCTTAGCGATATTTCGTCTGCTGATACGCTCTGAGTTCAAATTCCACCAAGGTCGACTTTGCCTTTCATCCTTTCGGGGTTGATTAAATAAGTACCAGTTACGCACTGGGGTCAATATAATCGACTTAATCCATTTGTCTGTCCTAATTTGTCCTCTCTGTGTTTAGCCCCTTGTGGGTAGTGAAGAAATAGGTATGTCGTCTGCCGCTATGTTCTAAGTTCAAATTCCGCCGAATCAACTATTCCTTTCATCCTTTCAGGGTCTATAAATTAAGTACCAGTTACACACTGGGGTCGATGTAATCGACTTAATTCCTTTGTATGTCCTTGTTTGTCCCCTCTATGTTAAGCCCCTTGTGAGCAGTAAAGAAATAAGAAGCTGTAGAAAAGCCCATCATTATGTCAGCAGATAGATAGATAGATAGATAGATAAACCAATAGACAGACATAACTCTGTGTGTGTGTGCGCGCACGCAAATGTTGGCATACTACAGTTTCACCTTCAGAATGAACTGATACAATGCTTTACACCCCTTGCCAACATAACCACCAGTCACTGGGCACTATCAAAGACCAGTGAAATAAAAAAAATATCTCTTATCTAAAAAACAGATGGGGGTATGCAACAGGAAAGGCATCCAGCTATTAAATACTGCCTCAAACAACTCCTCATCCAACTCATTCTAGCATGGAAAATGGGCATTAAACAAACCGAGGAATTATGTAACATATCATCCATCTTTTCATCGCCCAATTTTTTACCGGTCCCCAGGCCTCACCTACCTCAAAGCAAGGTGCTATTTCCCAGTAGCCAGACCCATTCTCATGGAAGGCCAGAGGCAAAGTGATATTCATTTATAACTCTCCTGTGGTGTCAAGAGAGAGAGACAAGTGCATGCACAAACACACACACATTTATATCAACATCATTTTGATGTCTGCTTTTCTATGTTTGCAGGAGTCAGACAGAAGGTACAGAGTTAGATTTTTCACAGCTAGACACTCCTTCTGCCACCAAACCTCACTTATTTCCAAGCAAGGTAAAATTACCCCATGGCTTGGCATGCTTCTGCAGAATATTGGAAATGAATGACACTGCTTGTATGACAATGACACTCATATGCAAATACCACATGATATAAAGACAAGGATACAAACACACATACATACATGTGTGTGTATATAGTACATGTATGTATGTATGTATCTATCTATCTATCTAGCTATCTATCTGTCTGTCTGTCTATCTATACAACAGGTCTTTCTCTTTTTCTCAGTTTCCTATTTCTTTACTGCCCACAAGGGGCTACACACTGAGGGGACAAACAAGGACAGACAAACTGATTAAGTCGATCATATCGACCCCAGTGTGTAACTGGTACTTATTTAATTGACCCTGAAAGGATGAAAAGCAAAGTCGACCTCGGCAGAATTTGAACTAAGAATGTAGCAACACACAAATTATCACTAAGCATTTCGCCCGGGGTGCTAACATTTCTACCAGCTCGCCGCCTTCACTCAACCAAATTCACTCACAAGGCTTTGGTCAGCCCAGGGACATAGTAAAAGACATTTGCCCAAGGTAACATGAAGTAGGACTGAACCCAGAACCATGTGATTGGGAAGCAAACTTTTTTAACATACAGCCATGCATGTGTATGTGTGTATCACACACACACACACACACACACACACACACGAATGTTCAATTAATAAACATAAGTAAAAGTATTGGTTTTTGGAGTTTCTTACCAGATGAATGATCAATCAAGTAACAAAATGTTTGATTGGTTACTGTTGAGATTTAGGGTTCTCATAAGTAGAACTAGCCAGAGTTTGCTACATCTGGCCAGCAACCTTTCCACTGATTATTCTTCAGTTACCTGTAAGATTTTTACCTTTGAAAAAAAATAACTCTGACTAGTGAGAGAGTGAATCATCAACTTCGAATTGAATATGTAGGAGGGGGGAGTGCATGAGTGGGGCGGGCATTCATATGTTTATGGGTCTGTGAGTATATATCTATGCATTTCTGTGTGTGTGCCTGTGTGTGTGTGTGTGTGTGTGCATATGTAGGTGGGTTGGTGTATTTGTGTGTATGTAGGTTTGTGCATATGTGTTGGTTTGTACATTGTGTATATGAGTGTGTATTTGTGTGTGTGTTGTTTGTTCCTTCTCGAGCCGTGCCTGGCTCATAAGGGCTGGTTTCCCGGTTTCTTGGCGTATAGGTTCCCTACCTGGACAGGACGCCAGTCCGTCGCAGGTGAGCTGCAAGATGCAGGAGGAAAGAGTGAGAGAAAGTTGTGGCGAAAGAGTCAGCAGAAGTTTGCCATTACCTTCTGTCGGAGCCGTGTGAAGCTTAGGTGTTTTTGCTCATAAACACACACATCGCCTGGTCTAAGATTCGAACCCACGATCCCTCGACCGCTCTAACCACTAGGCCATGTGCCTCCATGTGTGTGTGTGTGTGTATGTGAGTGGGATGATGCATTTGTGTTTGTTGATTCTTACATTGTATGTGTGTGTGCAATGGTGTGGAGGTTGGTGCATTTGTGTGTATATAGGCTCTTGCATGTATGTGTTGGTTAGTGCATTGTGTGTGTATGTGCGCGCACACACACACACTTGTACTTACAGATCAACTCAGGCTTCATTTTAAGACTTAAAAATAGTCAGAAAACAGCTCAATGCAGAGATGCTGTAATAGATAATTGAAGCACCAAGATATTTATGTTACTAATTAGTTATCAATAGTACTTTATTTACTAATTATATTAATTAAACTAGCATATGGGTTCAACAGAGTTCAGCATGTCTGGCAGTTACACAACCATATTTATACCTCTCATTGTAAACATTCTGTAGGTGGAGGTGAGAAGCAAAGAAGATTATTATTATTATTATTAATATTCTGTTACCAAGATGATATAACTAACAAGTTCTGAAGGCGGGGGGGGGGGTAAGAATGGAGATTAGGTCAGAAGACAGACAGGAACTGTCGTTGAAGTGGTTCTGGTTGTTTAGCCCTAAATCAGCTCTGATCAGGCAGACCTACTGCCAAAGGCATTCCAACTGTTGCATTTTCATAAAGATAGGCGCAGGAGTGGCTGTGAGGTAAGTAGCTTGTTTACCAACCACATGGTTCCAGGTTCAGTCCCACTGCGTGGCACCTTGGGCAAGTGTCTTCTACTATAGCCTCGGGCTGGCCAAAGCCTTGTGAGTGGATTTGGTAGACGGAAACTGAAAAGAAGCCCGTCGTATATATGTATATATATATCTATGCATGTGTGTGTTTGTGTGTCTGTGTTTGTCCCCCCCTCGCATTGCTTGACAACCGATGCTGGTGTGTCCCCGTTACTTAGCGGTTCGGCAAAAGAGACCAATAGAATAAGTACTGGGCTTACAAAAGAATAAGTCCCGGGGTCGAGTTGCTCGATTAAAGGCGGTGCTCCAGCATGGCCGCAGTCAAATGACTGAAACAAGTAAAAGAGTAAAGAGTAAAGAGTATATCTAGTATTTCAGTAAGGAAGGGAACTGGCAGAATTGTTGGCATGCCAGGAAAATGCTTAGTGGCATTTCATCCATCTTTACGTTCTCAGTTCAAATTCTGCTGAGGCTGACTCTGCCTTTCGTCCTTTCGGGGTTGATAAAATAAGTACTAGTTTAGTACTGGGGTCAATGCTATCAACATGCCCCCTCCACCGGAATTACTGGCCTTGTGCCAAAATTTGAAATTATTATTATTATTATCACTATTACAATTATGTGGAGGCGCAATGGCCCAGTGGTTAGGGCAGCGGACTCGCAGTCATAGGATCGCGGTTTCGATTCCCAGACCGAGCGTTGTGAGTGTTTATTGAGCAAAAACACCTAAAGTTCCACAAGGCTCCGGCAGGGGATGGTGGTGATCCCTGCTGTACTCTTTCACCACAACTTTCTCTCACTCTTACTTCCTGTTTCTGTTGTACTTGTATTTCAAAGGGCCGGCCTTGTCACTCTCTGTGTCACGCTGAATATCCCCGAGAACTACGTTAAGGGTACACGTGTCTGTGGAGTGCTCAGCCACTTACACGTTAATTTCACGAGCAGGCTGTTCCGTTGATTCGGATCAACCGGAACCCTTGTCGTATTAACCGAGTGCTTCCCATTACAATTATTATCATCATCATCATTATTTAGTAGAAGGAGGAGGTGAAGCAGTTGCCTTGACCTTTGTCAGCCCTTCCATGCTGTTGAGATCAATGAAGCTAATGTTCAGCCTGAAAGGTGAGATCAATACTAAGAAAAGATAATGCAATAAGCAGGGCAGAGCAATGGGTGATGATGTCTACAAAAGGAGACATCACTATATCTTATTGATATAATCACTTACAGACGATGACTAGAAACATATAGTAAGGTCAACTGGAAGTGGAGTAGAGTGAGGAGGTGGTTCATATACATCTTTATATATAAAAGTGAAGTTGTGTGTCTGTCTCCTACAATTTAGATTCCTAACTACTCCCACATTTTGCGGTGCAGTTTAACCAAAAGCGGGTATCTTATAGTTGTGATTCATATCGACCCCTTCTGGGTATTAGCGCACGTCCACGATGAGTCTACAATTTAAAAAAAAATTTACCATCATTTTTTCCCATTTTTAATTCATTTTTTGGCTATTATATAAGGGAAGTAACTCTCTAAAAATGCTTATATAGTTATTTCCCTTACAAACCCAAGCAACGCCGGGCGATACTGCTAGTTTCTAAATAAATGTAAATAAATAGCTGTTGTTGCTTAGCTCCAGTGTTTGAATATGACTGTGAAACACAGAGAAATCTCTACCACAGGATCAGTTGCTTGTCCAACAAGGCAGTATCTACATTAGAGGCTCTCAACTGGGGTCCATCTAAAATTTTGGGGGTTCCACACAAGCAAAATACCAAACTGGGGATCTATGTTAGTATTTTAAGGTCCTTAAAAGATTTTTGCTTTAGATGCATTTATTACAAAAGACAGCTAGGTTTCTTTCTCCAATGTTTTACAAAGTTCAACCTACACAAGTTAATGTGTGAAAAACAAATTAGAAACTTTAAAAGATTATCTATAAAAGAAGTTTTTAAACAACCGCGGGCATGGCTGTGTGGTTAGGGAGCTTGCTTCCTAGCTACATGGTTCCGGGTTCAGTCCCACTGCGTGGCATTTTGGGCAGGTGTCTTCCACTATAGCCCCGAGCTGACCGGAGCTTTGTGATTGAATTCGGTAGGTGGAAGTTACTGCCGTGTGTGTATATGTGCGTATAGCTGCTCAGTGCCTCTCCGAAAGAGAGAGAGGGAAATGGCTAAGGGGGGTCCACCAGGATCGAATACTAATCAAAGGGGCCCATAAATAAAAAAAACGGTTGGGAACTACCGATCTACATGGTCAATCAATATGCTAGAAATAACAGCCAAATCTCCCTTAATCCTTTAGCATTCAGATTACTCTGTTGCATGTAATGCTTATTAATTAACATTGTTTTGAATTAATTATGCATTATTCTGTGGCTTCGACATTTCAATGGTGTGGTTGTTTATTTTTAGAATGACATTGTATGGTTGGTGTGAGAGGTCAGATCTGATCACTTTGAACATAAAACTTGTAAAATATTTGGGGACGGATATGGCCAGTTTAAATGCTAGAGGGTTAAATGACATCCCACTATTAAAGATGAAATTTACAAAACGTGTGTGTGAGTGTGTGTGTATTTGCTGTCACAAAGATATTCACTTCTCTAACACAAGAATTAAGATTTAGTTCCACTAAACAGCACCTTGGACAAATGTCTTTTACTATATAGTTCCAGGCCAACCATTGCTTTGTGAGTGAATTTGGTAGACAGAAGCTATACAAAGCCTGTTATCATCACCATCTTCATCTTTTAATGTCTACTTTCCATACCAGCATGGGTTGGATGGCTTGACAGGAGCTGGTAGGCCAAGGGACAGTGCCAAGCTCTAGTGTCTGCTTTGGCATGGTTTCATCAGTTGGTTGTCCTCCCTAACACCAACCACTGTACAGAGTGTATTAGGTACTTTTCATGTGGCACCAGCACTAGTTAGGTCCCTAAGCAACATGCAAGACAAGACCTTTTAATTGAAGCTGGGGAGTAGTATTGAGGAAGATGGCTCTGTGTCAGGTGATGAAAGGCTATGGTATGATAGAGGGACAGTAACAGATGCTTTGCTATAGAGGAGATACATGGCTACCCCAGCTGGAAAGACAAGGGAGAGAGTAGATGGTGAAGATGTGTCAGCGTGCACCCTCAAGTTACAGGGAGATGTATATACGTAGTACAGAGGACTGGATAAGGTGAACGGGCAGGTTAGTTCACGAGGGTGCAAAAGAAGAAAGGGAGATGGTGGTGAGGAGAATGCAGAGAGTGAACACAGGTAGAGGGAGGGGTTTAGGAAGATGAGACGTTGGAGAGAGAGATTCATTAAGGACAAATTGTGCACAGTTAAGCTTGCGAGAGTACAAAAGGAGAATGGGAAATAGGAGAGAAGAAACAAAGTAAAGGTAAAGGCAACTTCAAGTCATGCTGACTCATAAGGGCCAGTTTACCCAGTTTCCATGACATAGAAATTTCTCACCTGGACAGGTAAGAATTACCATAGAATTACTCATTTTTGCCAGCTGAGTGGACTGAAGCAATGTGAAATGAAGTGTTTTGCTCAAGAAAACAATGCATTGCCTGGTCTAGGAATTGAAACCACAATCTTAATGATCAGGTGTCCAACACCCTAACTACTAAGCCATGCACCTCCACATAGGAAAAAAAGAAATGCAGTGAGTGGTAAACATGAGTGGCTGGAGAGAGGGAGGGGTGGTAGGAAGATGAGTTGTGTGGAAGAGGGGTTTACACATAAAAGACATACTTTTAGGGAGTCATTTTTACTTAAATATACAGGTCATCTCAAGCAATATCAGCGTGTGTGTTTGTGTGTGATTGTGAGTGCAAACTACAGACAGTGATGTCTGTTGATATAGCCCTTTCAATAAATCATCCACTAGCTATGAGCTTTTAAAAATGAGTAAATGAAAACTCCCTTACTTTAAAGATAGGTAAGGGTTAGTGACAAGAAGGACATCTGGCTGTAAAACAATGATTCAATATGTATTCATCTAACATTGTTCAGTGGATGACAGTAGTGATGTCCCAATCAGGTTGCACTCCCTCCCCTTTGCTCAAGGGCTCATAGGCTTTCTCGGAAGTACTCTTTTCCAGTAAATTTGACAGTGTAGTGAAAACATAGATCTTAAATATATGGTGTATCTTAAATGGCAAAAGTTGGCCCATGAGTTCATATAGTTTGTAGACCATGTATATTTTTCTATCTCATTCCTCCCTACCACATTTTCTCTTCAACTGATTTTATGCTACTCCCAACAAAAACTGTAAATTTATTTGTGTAATATCCCTGTCAACTGAAGGGGATATTACTTCAGTTGAGGGGTCTTGCCTTGCAAGGTACTTGGTGACCCCATTAGTGCTGGTAACATGTAAAAAGCATCCAGTACACTTGTGACAAGAGTTTCCACTGGCAGTGCCCCAGCATGGCTACAGCCTTAGGGCTGAAACATATATAAGAATAAAAGACTCTCTCTCTCTCTCTCTCTATATATATATATATATATATATATATATATATATTACATATATATCATATATTTATATTGATTTTCCATTTTAGCACATGGCCGGTAATTTCAGGAAAAGGGCTAAGTTGATTACAATGACCCCAGTATTCAACTGGGACTTACTTTATCAACCTCAAAAAGATGAAAGGCAAAGTTGACTTCAGCAGCATTTGAACTCAGAACATAAAGATGGACAAAACCCTGCTAAGCATTTTGCCAAACATGCTAATAATTCTGCCAGCTCACCGCTTTACTTTCAACATCATCATCTTTTAACAACCTGGCATGGGTTGGACGGTTTGACAGGAGCTGACCAGCTCAAAGACTGCCCATGCTCTTTGTCTGTTTTGGCAAAATTTCTATGAAATCATCATCACCACCCAACTACCACCACCATCATCACCATGGATTTTTTTTTTTTCCTTTCACTCTCTTGCTCTCTCTCTCTCTTTTCATCTCCTTTTTTTTCTTAAGAAGAGGAAGAAGATGAATCATCTACTAATAGAACAGAGTCAGAAATAATAGAATGGCAGAATGTTAGAATAAAGAATACGAAAAATAATAAACAAAACCCAAAAACATGGGAGTGAGAGAGATGGAAAAATTTAACTCAAATATATAAATCTTGGTTACTTGAGAAAGAACTTACTCTCTTGAGTTCTGATGGAGTTTCTGGTCAATATGTGCCATGATACCATCAAGAGCACCAACACTGGGTAATCCATTTTCAAAAACATTCTGAAGAACAGGAAACTCTTCGGAATCCAAACCAGATGGAGATGCCATGGCAAATGTCAGTTCACATTAACTTCATTGTTATACATCACAGTCAATGCAGGTCTGAAAAGAGGAATACCAATATTCTTTTTTACCAAAAAAAAAACCAATAATAATAATAATAATAATAATAATAATAATAATCTGAAAACAAGTTCATTTATATCTAAAGTTTCTAAATGCCTTCTCTCTCTCTCTCTCTCTCTCTCTCTCCTCTCTCTCTCTCTCTCTCTGTTTTGATATCATCATTGCTATATCATACACTCTTCCATGCTTGCATGGCTCATTCGGAGTTTACTCATGCAGATTTTTCTCAGCTGGATTCCCTTCCCGTAACCAACCCTCACCTGTTTCCAAACAAGGTAATATTTCCTCCCATTGCCAGACATGGTTTCATGGAATTCCTTGAAGTGAATGACACTGCTTTTATGGCAGTGACACTCTATGACAACTAACACACAATGTCAAGATAAAGAGGCACACACACACACAGATAGATACTTCTCAATCACACAGCTAAGCTTGCACCTTTGGGTTCAATCCTCCTACAGGACACCTTGGACATGTGTCTTCTATTAAAGTCCTGGGCTGGCCAAGTGAATTTGGTAGAAACTGTAGGGATTCCAAGGTATTTTGTGTGTGTATGCAGTGTGTGTGTGTGTGTGCGCGTGTGTGTGTGTGTGTATGGATCTGCTGATCCCGACACTTTTTTCTCTCGCTCTCTCTTCAATTTTTTCCCCTCTCATCCCTTTCTATCAAAGAGCGGAAGCTCAAAATATCAAAGATTTTTCTATTTTTCCCAAGCATCAAACTATTACACCTGCTTGCTGTTTGCTCACCAGTATCTGTCTTTTGTTTTCTGTACTTTTGAACCATATATATGTATATACAAGCAAAAGCCCCCTTCTTCCCCCGTCCAATGGACGGTGCTGAGTTGTCAAACATTTAAACCAAATTTTCTCAAAAGAACTTGTCCAACCGTGCCATAGGCCTCCCCTTTGAGAAACACTGATTTAGCCTAAATTTGAGACGCCAACAAAAGAATAAATAAAGATAGACTTTTTTTCTATTCCAAAGAAAAACGATTTTATTCACACAAATATGCAACCGAAGAGTTTAAAGTACCAGTAAGTACATCGCAACAGCTGATGTACTTGCGTGTACAAATTTACATTCCCACGGCTTTATCGATCACATTCTAACCTGGAATCGATTTTTGTAATTTTTTCAAGACTTATACACGTCCTGATACTGTCAGTATCTGCATATCAAATTTGAGCGCAAACGGATGGAGGATGCCCGAGATCCTAGAAGACACACACACACAGAACAGATTTTATATTATATATATATATCATCATCATCATCATCATTTAACGTCCGCTTTCCATGCTAGCATGGGTTGGACGATTTTGACTGGGGGCTGGCGAACCAGATGGCTGCACCAGGCTCCAGTCTTGATTTGGCAGAGATTCTACAGCTGGATGCCCTTCCTAATGCCAACCACTCCGAGAGTGTAGTGGGTGCTTTTTACGTGCCACTGGCACGGGGGCCAGTCAGGCGGTACTGGCAACGACCTCACTCGAATCCTTTTATACATGCCACCAGCACAGGTGCCAGAAGGCGACTTTGGCAACGATTACACTCGAATGGTGCCCTTTTACGTGCCCACTGGCACAGAAGCCAGTTATATATATATATATATACATACATACACACACACAATAGGGTAAGTCAAAAATTATATGCATATTTGATTCTGTAATTTATTAAAACAAAAGCAGAGGTTGAACAATTACATTTTTCTACATAGTCTCACAGAGTGTGTGTCTGTGTGTGTGCACGCACACACGCATGCGCTTATTAAAGAGCATGTAAGGATAGGAAATGCTATCACAGTCAACATGAACATACACTAAAATGCTTCAGAAAAATATATAATCCTATCTTACAATTTTCAAAATAACTATGGAATTTAGTACAATATCATTTTGTCAACCAAACAGTAAATCTTTAGCATTTATTCAATCCACATTTATTTCATTGTTGTTAAATAACAGACAGAATACATATGACTTTCATCTCTAAAAATGTAATTGGAATGTTTTGTTGTTCCTAGTCTGTCAATCAGTGCTAGCTTTGGTCTGAGCATCAAAAAGCAACATCAAAATCAAAAGATGTTAATGCCGTGTTTTTCACAGAACATTCTAGAGTCAACAATAATTGAATCAACATAGTGAGCCCTTTTGATGCCAACTGCCATATGATCATCCTTGGTTCTATGATACGAACTTACTGTTTTAGAGTGATCTAAATTTAACCTCCAATAAAAATTTCACACTACTTTATGTTTTACACGCCAGATTATTAATGACAGTTATATTACTAAATCCTGCATTATTTTCAAACTTAATCGAAACAAAAGCAATGTATTTCAACAGAAATATGGTAACAAAAGGGAAGACTAGTTTTATCACTGATGATTGTGCCCATCATTTTGGTTACTGATTCCACCAAACCAAAATAGAACCGTAGTTAAGTAGAGGTCACTGCTGGAGACAGAGGTTGTATTGTATTGTTCCAGTGATCATGAATGAATAAATACACTTTGACATTTTTTCAACCAATTCAATTACAACCATACAAAACTGGATATTTTATTAATTATTTTTGCACAAATAAACCACAGAACATTGCACCAAATACTGCATGTATTCTTCCAAAAATATCCCTCACTAAACTGCCTTTCCACCCTCTGTTGAATTTCCAAAAACTACAAACAAATATGCCTTACACAGATATATATATGTATATATATATATATATATATATATATATATACCATCATCATCATCATTTAACGTCCGCTTTCCATGCTAGCATGGGTTGGACAAATGACTGAGGGCTGGCGAACCAGATGGCTGCACCAGGCTTCAATCTTGATCTGGCAGAGTTTCTACAGCTGGATGCCCTTCCTAACGCCAACCACTCCGAGAGTGAAGTGGGTGCTTTTATGTGCCACCGGCACGGGGCCAGTCAGGCGGTACTGGCAACGACCTCGCTCAAATCTTTTACACATGCCACCGGCACAGGTGCCAGTAAGGCAATGCTGGTAACGATCACGCTCGAATGGTGTCTTTTACATGCCACCGGCACGGAGGCCAGATAGCTGCTCTGGCAATGATCAAGCTTGGATGGTGCTCTTAATACCCTACTAGCATGGGGCTCAAGTGCCAGTAAGGCAATGCTGGTAACGATCACGCTCGAATGGTGCCTTTTAAGTGCCACTGGCACGAAGCCGGTTAGCCACTCTGTCAATGATCACACTCATATGGTGCTCTTTGCACCCCGCTAGCACGGACGCCATTCATCGATTTTGATTTTGATTTCACTTGCCTCAACAGGTCTTCGCAAGCAGAGTTTTAGTGTCCAAAGAACGAAAAGGTACACATAAGTATATATATATATATATAGCAAAAACTTCTATGAAACTATAGTTTAACCCTTTAGCGTTCAAATTGTTCTGTCAAATATAATGCTTATTCATTCCCATTGCTTTAAATTAATCATGCATTATGTCGTAGCTGTGATATTGTAGGGTAGGTGCAAGAAGCTGAATCTGGCTGGTCTGAACATAAAGGAGGTAGAATATTTAGGCTGGATATGACCAGTTTGAATGCTAAAGGTTTAAATTAGCTTTTATTGTCTTTCATAACACTGAGAAGACACCAAAATACTAGTCAATCTGTATCATGAACAATATAAGATACTAGCAGTATCGCCCGGCGTTGCTCAGGTTTGTAAGGGAAATAACTATAAAGCATTTTTAGAGAGTTATAGCCAAAAAATAGCAAAAAAATGGAAAAAAATGATGGTAAATTTTTTTTTGAGAGTTAAAAAAGGTCAAGTTGCATCCCCTAGACAGTCTGTGGTTTGTGTTTCTGATTCTCGACCCCATGTCGAATTTATCGATTTTTTTCAGAACTGGGGGAACTTTTCAAAATTTTCGCGGCGTTAGTTTTGAATTATGACATTGGGCTATGTGTGTGTCAAGTTTCATCAGAATCGGTTGAAAGCCGTGGTCAGGGTGAGGGTACAACCAAACAGACACACAGAAACACACAGAGACAAACTGCCGTTTATATAGAGAGAGACTAGTGTACTGGTCAAAGTGAACCAAGTGCAGTATAAAACACACACATACTAGTCAAAATTGCACCATGTACAACATAAAATACCAGGATACTGGTCATCTTGGAACATGCACAATATAATAGACACCAACATGCCTGTCAATTAGACCAAGTACCGGGCATCAATATACTAGTCGAGAGAAGTGTGGGTAATGCTGCAATATGACAAACACTGTAAGAGTATGAGATATGATCTCTTTCATACCCTTCACTTGTGACACTTGCAAAAATTAGTTGACATGATGTGAGAGCATTGAGCTACAACAGCTTGTTTGCAGGAAGAAGAACACGAAATACAAAAAGGAAGATGTTAGCTGTATTTTCCTATTAACAGCTGATCATACATCACCATCTGCATGAATAGGACAATTCAGCAAATCAACTAAGCCTCCCCACTTAAAGTAGCTGGCCTTGTGCCTAAATTAGAAATACTACTACTACTATTATTATTATTATTATTATTATTATTATTATTATTATTAGATGGCAAACTGGCAAAATTGTTAATGTTTCAGACAAAATGCTTAGTGGTATTTTATCTGATTCTCTAAGTTCTAAGCCACACACATTGATCTCAGCCCTATCTCTGCTAAAACATTCCTAAGACCAACTTCCAAGAGAGCCTCAATATAGCCACATCACTGGTAGAAATAACAGCAAAAACCCACTCTACCTTCATAAAGAAAAAGGACAGATTGGATAATGTAGTCTAGGATACACTGCACATCGGAACCAAAATAGGATAGTCATAGCTAGAACATCTTTGATCACAGGTCTGCAGGATTGTGCAGGATTAGAGCTGAGCTAAAAACACCCACAACAGTGATAGAACCCCTCTGCTCATTACTCAATACCATTGCCAATAGCCATCTGTCTCTTATGTAACCCCACTATGACCATCACCCCACCTTATCATCAAACAATGGTTTAATGCCATAGTTACAGGAATTTCCATTCACCAACACAGTTCTTTGATGAAAGAAAAATTAAGCAGATTAACTGTGACTGCTACAAGAGACTGTAGATTTAATAGCATTATTTTCAACATAAATCCGATATTTATCATGTCAGACTAACTAGTATGCAATGGGTACGCCACATAGTCACTCAATCTGTTGAAATAACAACTAAATTCTTCTTCAAATTACACCCTACTGTCTTAAATAAGGAAAAGATATGTTGAATAATGTAATCCTACAATTCTACATATTCTTAAAACAAAGTGTGATGATCACAGCTGGAATGTCTCTTGATCACAGGTCTGCTCTATCAGAGCTGACCTGGGGCTAAACAACAACAACAGCAACAACCAATATATGTTTTGTTGAACAGTTAATTGTTAATGGATCACAATAAACTATCAGTGAAACCATCAAATCAATATGCGTCTCAGACAAGTAGTGGTGGTAGGAGTGAAGGTGGTGCTGCTGGTAGCAATTGTGGTGGTGGTGGTGGTAGTGGCGGTGGTAGTGGCGGTGGTAGCGGTAGAAGACAGTAAATACACATTCAGTCACCATTACAGTGTTTTTTTTCAATATGTTTCTCCTGAAATGCTGCTACCTCAAAGCATTCTCCACTGCCCCTCCCCTCCCCCTCCACATCCCCTCCACCTCCCAACATACAACACATCAAACCAGTACATGTGTCTCAGTCATGAAGAAGCACCTGGTATTTATTCTATAAATATTCATTCATTCACCATTTCCAGTTTTCTTCAGTTTCTTCTCAAAAACTAAAAAAAAAACACAACACAACACACCACCGCTGCCAAACAAGCTAACAAGGTTGTTATTTATTCTCTATCAGTTCTTTTCCATAAATCAATCAATCCAATATAATAATAATAATAATAATAATAATAATCGTTTCAAATTTTGCCACAAGGGCAGCAGTTTTGGGAGAGGGAATGAGTCGATTACATCAACCCCAGTGTTCAACTGGTACTTATTTTATCGAACCTGAAATGATGAAAAGTAAAGCAGACTTCAGTGAAATTTTTACTCAGAATGTAATAATAATAATCCTTTCTACTAAAGGCACAAGGCCTGAAATTTTGGGGGAGGGGACTAGTCGATTACATCAACCCCAGAGTTTCACTGGTACTTAATTTATCGATCCCAAGGGGATGAAAGGCAAAGTTGACCATGGCGGAATTTAAACTCAGAACACAGAGACAGGTGAAATATCGTTAAGCATTTTGTCCAGCATGCCCACAATTCTGCCAGCTCACCATCTTAATAATAATAATAATAATAATAATAATCCTTTCTACTAAAGGTACATGACTGGTATTTAATTTACTGACCCCAAAAAGATGTAAAGCAAAGTCAACCTCAGCAGAATTTGAACTCAGAATGTAAAGATTGATGAAATTCTGCTAAGTATTTGGCCCAGCATGCTAACAATTCTGTCAGCTCACCACCTTAATAATAATAATAATAATAATAATTAAAATCAAAACATATTTGTTAAATGACATGAGCAGTGAAGCAGTGTTTTTCAACTTTTTCTAAATTCTATTCTAGAAAATATTTTACAGATCCTACAGAATTAATATCACATCACTTATCACCATCATCATCTTTTAATGTCCATTTTTCCATGCTTGTGTGGTTCAAACAAAATTTTGTCAAGGTGGATTTTCAATGACCAGATGCCCTTCCTGTTAGGGCCATGCATATGTCAGAAGACTGAAAATGAAAGACACCACCTGCACAATAACAACACAAACTAACAGCTCTCACACAATGCCAAAGCAAGGAGATACTAACACGCACGCATGCACACACACACACACAAAATAGGTTCCTTTTTTTTGCTTCCATCAACCAGATCCATTCACAATGTTTTGGTTGGCTGCCAAGAGCTATAGCTGAAGACACTTGCCCACGGTGCCACATGGGATTGAACCTGAAACCATGTGGTTGGACAGCAAACTACTTACCACACAGCCTAAAAAAAAAGTCAACTAATTCTTTTAAATGACATAGAGTACTATGAATGAACAACTAATTGAAATGAAAACAAAAAAACAAGAAAACTTTTGACTCAGTACATAAAAAACATGAACCAATTAGGAAGGAAAAAACTGTAAACAGGAAAATCAATAATAATAATATGAACGTAAAAAGGTTAAATCTACATCTGTAGAATAATAAATCTCTTTAGTGTACTTAATAAGTAATTTTTAAGAGATAGTTAATAATTTTAATCCGGAAAACAATTTTCACCCCCACTACCAATGCCACCACTGGGATGAAATGCCATCTTGCATCCTAGATTGAGAATCTTTTTATTAAATAAATGTTAACATAGGCGCAGGAGTGGCTGTGTGGTAAGTAGCTTGCTTACCAACCACATGGCTCTGGGTTGAGATTAAAGTATGAAAGAAAGGACCAGAATAGAACAGATGTCTTGCTGTAGACAAGCTGCAAGGCTACTCAAATTATAAAAGAGTAAGTGGGAGTAACTGGGGTGGAGCTGGAAAATAGAATGTGAGAGATATTAAGAAGGTGAACAGAAGTGGGGACTGAAGAGGGAGTGAGGATGAGTAGAAGGTGCACGAGTGGATGAGGAATGTAAGGGATGGTTAGAGATGGGGAATAGATGGGACTGCAAGTATAATGAATGAAGAACAACGATTGAGGAATGATCAATGATAAATATGCATTGAAGGGAAAGTAGGTGATGACTGCAAAGACTGGATTAGGTTGATCGTATCAATCCCAGTGCATATTTTCAAGACTGGTACTAGTACTACTCTCTTTTCACTGGACCACTAAGTTACAGGGATATAAACCAACACTGATTGTCTATCAGACACACACACACATTGGGTTGCAATGCAGCTCCCATCTCACCAAATCCACTCTTAAAGCTTTGGTGGGCCCAAGACACAGTGAAACTGAACTGAAATCACGTAGTTGTGAAGCTAACTTCTGTTCTATACAATTATGATTAATTAGGTAAGTATTAGCTTTTTCAATTTTTTTTTTACCATAAGACATTTAAGGGGAGAGGAGGCTTCCAGAAAAAGTATACCAGAAATGTTTGGCTTTATCTCCAGTGTACCACAAAATCACAAACGCTAAGATCAATTCTGTTAGATTCTTCACTCCTCATGTGAACAACTAAACTTATCAAGCTGTTTTACAAGCTCACTTTTGGACCAATTATTACCAACACACACTACCATCAGGTTCCTCAGATTCTAGAGTCATAAGGCAATGAGCTGGCAAAATACTTAGCGGCATTTCGTCAATCTGTACATTGCGACTTCAAATTCTACTGGGGTCAATTTTGTCTTTCATCCTTTCAGGGTCTATAAAATATGCACCAGTCAAGCACTGAGACTGATGTAATCAATTTGTCCCTCACCCAGAATTGCTGGCTTTGTGCTAAAATTTGAAATCAATATTAAGGTAAATATAGGGAGCAGTTTAGAGGCAGACAGATGATCTTAATGAGCAGGGGATTATTAACTTATTTCCAATCCTATTCGAAGTGAGTTTGCTTCACTTATTCTTTCAATGACCTTGAAAAAGCATAAAAGTCATAAATATGCTGTTTCTTACTTTGCACTAAAATACTGAACCTTTATGTCAAGTCAAAACATAATATTAAATTTAGAGTTAGAGCAGGAATTGGGCTGCTATAGTCTATCTGAACATGCAAGCTTGTTCAAATCTTTAGTTCAAATCTTTATTCATAAAGAATAAATGCACAGTTGCTGCAAGTTTAAAGCACAATGCACTGCAAACTCCATTAAAAGTGGTATAAATGTCACACAATATTGTCCATTTTCTTATATTAAAAGAAAATTTACGATTCTATGTCACCTAAGGATTTAATATCAATGCACAGTTATAACCAAAGCTGAGATAAAATTACCTTATGATGAATGGTGAAAACTAAATTAGTTTTATTCTTGTCATTGTGGCAGTCAGAGCAGCTTGATATGGTCTTAATTAAGATCATGAATAAGAAGAATTTTATCAAACTATCTTTATGAGTTGGACTGGAGATAAAAAAATAAAATGAAATATATTAGCATGCCATGAGAAGAGGAGATATACTTCTAACAAAACCCTTCATTCACAGCTTCCATTATCAGAATCATCGTTTTAATGAACACTTTTCCATGCTTGTATGTGTTTGATGAAATTTGTTGAGGCAGATTTTCCAACAGCTTCGTGTCCCTCGTATCACCAACTCTCACCTGCTTCCAAGCAAGCATATATCTCTCCTGACATGTTTTCACAGAAGATTGCAAATGAATAACACTGCCTGTGTGACAACAACACTTACAACTATCACCAGCTAGCAAGACAAGGCACAAACACACATTAAACACAAATATGTATATATAACGAGAAGGTTTACGAAAATAAACAAAAGACGAAGGCAGGTGGAGTACAAACAAACAAATGTATTAGTATGGCGCTCAGGAATAGAAATAGAACAAGTCTTTTACATTTCGAGCCTACGCTCTTTGACAGAAAGATACACAGAAAAGAAACAAGGAGAGAAAAATGCGTGTAGGAACTAACGGTCTATCATGGTGTTCTGACTTCAGGCAGAAGTCAGAGGTCAGACGTTAGATGCTAGAGGGATAGTAGGGGAGATAGTAGGGGAGTCAAGTGACTCCCAAAACGAAGGTGGCCCCAACACGAAGGTGCATGTGTGTATAAGAGAGTAAGTATGTGCATGTGAAAGAGGGCTGGTGGTCTGGACGTGTGTATGTATGTATGTGTGGATGTGAAGATATGGAGATGGGTGTGTGAGTGGTGTGTTGTGATATGATATGTGTATGAATGTGTAGGTGTAAAGATGTGGGGATGGGTGTGTGGGCGGTGTGCTGTGGGTGGTGTGTTGTGATGTGATGTGTAATGTGGGTGGTGTGCTGCAGGTGGTGTGTTGTGATGTGATGTGTAAAGTTGTATGGTGTAGTGTAGTGTGGTGTGATGTTGTGGGGAGGTGGGGAAAGCCCATGTGGGGTGTGGGCTCGGCAGGGGGTTGGGGTAACATATATATATATACAAATATATATTATACACATATATATATATACAAATAATTATTAAATACACAAATATATATATACATAGATACACCAATATATATATATGCATGTATATATATATATATTATATATATATATATATATATATATATATATATATATATATATATATATATTATATACATATGTATATACAAATATATATCATATACATCATCATCATCATCATCATCGTTTAACGTCCGTTTTCCGTGCTAGCATGGGTTGGACGGTTCAACCGGGGTCTGGGAAGCCGGGGGCTGCACCAGGCTTCAGTCTGATCTGGCAGAGTTTCTACAGCTGGATGCCCTTCCTAACGCCAACCACTCCGCGAGTGTAGCGGGTGCTTTTTACGTGCCACCTGCACAGGTGCCAGGGGGTCCGGCATCGGCCACGATCGGTTGGTGCTTTTAACGTGCCACCGGCATGGAAGCCAGCCAAGGTGGCGCTGACATCGGCCACGTTTGGATGGTGCTTTTTATGTGCTACCGGCACTGGAGATCAATAAGGGTGCCGACAGAGATCAAAGAGGATACCGACAGAGATCAAAGAGGGTGCCGACAGAGATCAAAGGGGTGCCGACGGAGATCAAAGAGGGTACCGACAGAGATCAAAGGGGTGCCGACGGAGATCAAAGAGGGTACCGACGGAGATCAAAGAGGGTACCGACAGAGATCAAAGAGGGAGCCGACAGAGATTAAAGAGGGTGCAGAGATCAAAGAGGGTGCCGACTGAGATCAAAGAGGGTGACGATAGAGATTAAAGAGGGTGCAGACAGAGATCAAAGAGGATGCCGACAGAGATCAAAGAGGATGCCGACAGAGATCAAAGAGGATGCCGACAGAGATTAAAGAGCGTGCCGACATAGATAAAAGAGGGTGCCGACAGAGATCAAAGAGGTTGCCGACAGAAATCAAAGGGGGTACCGACGGAGATCAAAGAGGGTGCCGACGGAGATCAATAATGGTGCCGACAGATATCAAAGAGGGTACCGACGGAGATCAAAGAGGGTACCGACAGAGATCAAAGAGGGTGCCGACAGAGATCAAAGAGGGTACCGACAGAGATCAAAGAGGGTGCCGACAGAGATCAAAGAGGGTATCGACAGAGATCAAAGAGGGTGCCGACAGAGATCAAAGGGTGTACCGACGGAGATCAAAGAGGGTGCCGACAGAGATCAAAGAGGGTGCCGACAGAGATCAAAGAGGGTGCCGACAGAGATCAAAGGGGGTGCCGACGGAGATCAAAGAGGGTACCGACAGAGATTAAAGAGGGTGCAGACAGGGATTAAAGAGAGTGCCGACGGAGATCAATAAGGGTGCCGACAGAGATCAAAGAGGATACCGACAGAGATCAAAGAGGGTGCCGACAGAGATCAAAGGGGGTGCCGACGGAGATCAAAGAGGGTACCGACAGAGATCAAAGGGGTGCCGACGGAGATCAAAGAGGGTACCGACAGAGATCAAAGAGGGTGCCGACAGAGATTAAAGAGGGTGCAGACAGAGATCAAAGAGGGTGCCGACTGGGATCAAAGAGGGTGCCGACAGAGATCAAAGAGGGTGCCGACAGAGATTAAAGAGGGTGCAGACATAGATAAAAGAGGGTGCCGACAGAGATCAAAGGGGGTACCGACGGAGATCAAAGAGGGTGCCGACGGAGATCAATAATGGTGCCGACAGAGATTAAAGAGGGTGCAGACAGAGATTAAAGAGGGTGCCGACAGAGATCAAAGAGGATGCCGACAGAGATCAAAGAGGGTGCCGACAGAGATCAAAGAGGGTGCCGACAGAGATTAAAGAGGGTGCCGACAGAGATCAAAGGGGTACCGACGGAGATCAAAGAGGGTGCCGACAGAGATCAAAGAGGGTACCGATAGAGATCAAAGAGGGTGCCGACAGAGATCAAAGAGGCTGCCGACAGAGATCAAAGAGGGTGCCGACTGAGATCAAAGAGGGTGCCGACAGAGATCAAAGAGGGTGCCGACGGAGATCAAAGAGGGGGCCGACAGAGATCAAAGATGGTGCCGACAGAGATCAAAGATGGTGCCGACAGAGATGAAAGAGGGTGCCGACAGAGATCAAAGAGTGTACACATATATAGTTGGTGTGTATGTATGTATATATACATGGACACACATATACACATACAAACACACAAATGTCTCTCTCTCTCTCTCTCTCTCTTGATTTGTAAATATATACATACACATACATCCTTTCGGTTTCCATCTCACAAATCTATTCACAAGGCTGTAGTAGAACTTAGAAGACACTTGCCTGAAGTGTCACACAGCAGGATCGAACACTAAGTGATGCAGTTGAAAAGCAAACCTTTCAACTAAACATCCATATCAGCACCAGATGCTAGATATTTCCTCTCTCACTGACACACTGCTTCCCCCCCCCCCACCCCCACCTATTATCATTTGTTAACTCAATCCATTATTATTCTCTTCAAGCTCTACTGATTATATTTTATTAGAATTTTTTTTTTTTTTCAAAAAAACACAGAATCCAATTCCGATTTGCATTTTGATGACAAATCAAAGAATCAATAAAACACATATTTATATGCTAGCCTTAGTTTAGTTCCAGGTCAGCCTGAACCAGCAGGTCTATGATCAAAGGCAGTCCGCCTTTTATTCAGATATATTTTATATAGGACAACATTATCTGCTGTCTCCTTGCTCTTTTAAGATACCAGGGTAGGATTCTGAGGGAGATTTGGCTGCAGTTTCTAGCAGAAAGAGCTATCATGCAGAAGTGGCTTGTGTTGACAATAATGATGGTGGGGGGTATATATTTTATGTAGGACAACATTATCTGCTGTCTCCTTGCTCTTTTAAGATACCAGGGTAGGATTCTGAGGGAGATTTGGCTGCAGTTTCTAGCAGAAAGAGCTATCATGCAGAAGTGGCTTGTGTTGACAATAATATTGGAGGGGGGGTATTTTGTTAATTTGTATTGTTTAACCATTCTATGTCTGCCCAGATATAGCAGTCATGACCATCCTGTCTTTTGAATTTAGATATAGTTGATCTCAAACAAGTCTAATATATCCTTCCTTATTTAAAATTCAATGAGGATTTTTACTGCTATTTCTAGCAAATTGAGTAACTATATTAGAGACTCTGTTTGGTTTATCTTTTATCTTTTACTTGTTTCAGTCATTAGACTGCAGTCATGCTGGGGCACCACCTTGAAGAATCTTTAGTCAAATGAATCAACCCCCTGATAATTATTCTATCAGTCTCTTTTACCAAAGTGCTACATTGTGGGCACGTAAACAACCAACATCAGTTGTCAAGCGGTGTAGGAAAAAACACATAAATACAACCGGTTTCTATCAAATCTTCTAACAAGGCTTTGGTTGGCCTGAGGCTATAGTAGAAGACACTTGCCCAAGGTGCAATGCAGTGGGATTGAGCCCAGAACCATGTGATTGGAAACCAAACTTCTTACCACACAGCCATGCCTGCAGCTATGTTTATGTTTAAATTTTCAAACAAAATGTGACTGAATACAAATGATCTCACATAGCACAATACCCAGGTAAAACAGAAAACTAAACTAATTTTAAAAACTATAATTCCAGTTCAAACATGAAATGAAATTAAGTAAAAGGAAAACTGCAATTTTAATTTAAATCAATAAGATAATCTAAATATTTTACCAGTTCAAATTCTTCAAACAAATGCCTGACCTAAAACATTGGAACTCACCTCTCTACATACTACCTAAATTTCTTATTTCTCATTTTTCTTTTTTTGGTATTTTTTTGGTATTACTGACACAACCACTGCTTACTTTCCCATTTAGTTTTTACCTTTAAATTTCAAAATTTTATTCCACCAACAATGAATCTTGGATAGTGCAAAAACAACAAAAAAAAAAATCTAAATTTTATGCAACTGAAATTTCAAACCAAAATCATGATTAAAAACAAAAATTTTATCAAAATTTATTGCATAAATCCAATATTAGTCTGAATCCATCTTATAAATGACCATTTCTCATTAGGTTAATAAACTAAGCAGCAGGAATAGGTGAAGCTGATACAGCAGACCTCAAACCTATCCACTACATGCATGTGCAGGCATGTGTGTATATGTGCATGTATGTGTGCATGTATGCACGTGTAGTTAAGAGACTTGCCTCCTAACAATATGGTTTGGATTTAGTTCCACTGCCCAGTACTTTGGCCATATATCTTTTACAAGAGCCTCAGGCCAACCAAAACCTTGTGAGTGGATTTGGTATACAGAAACAAAAAGAAGCATGTGTGTCTTGTATATGAGGTATCATAGCATGTATGTCTTATATATAAGAAATCATAACTTAGTAGCAAGAAGTGAGATCCTGATGTGCCAAGATTAGAAACCCTGTTTAATTCTTCATCAGAGACAACCTAGTGTATATGCACGCATCACTAATGCCCATGAGAAAAGCATGAACATTACACAAGTCTATCCCACTTCTTTCCAAAACAAATTCTGCAGCATTGAGCCATTGTACCCTAAATAAGAAATGCATTATTTCTCTCAAATTACATTGTTAATACTCATGGGGAAATACCAGATGAAGTACCAAGAGAATAGCTCTTGTAAAAATCTCAGTTTTCATATTTTCGGTTACTTTATACAATGTGTACTACTAAAGAAATATGGTTTAGATGTTTACTATCATCTGGCTTGATGCCACATGTTTCTAGGTTCAAATTTTATCAGAAGAAAAAAGAGATGGGGTGTAATTTACCTGACACTCTCTTTACATATGGTTTGATATAAATTTTAGTACATGGGAGTAGAAGAGGGAGCAGTTTAACATGGTCAGTAGTGGCCCCTAGGGAGCAGTATGAGTTCATAAAGAGCAACAAACGTCAAATGGGAATTGAGTGTTTAGTGGAGTGGGGCATGGTTTTCTTTGAAATAAAAATATTCAAACCAAGTCCAATGCATATATTATAACACTTTAGCGTTCAGATTAATCTGTCAAATGTATTGCTTTGTTTTGACTTAAACAAGCATTATCTCATAGCTTCATGACTTCAATGATGTGATTGTTTCTTTTTAGAATGACATTGTAAGGTAGGTATAAGAGGCCAGATCTGACTGGTTTGAACATAAAACATGTAGAATATTATGGCCAGATATGGCCAGTTTAAACGTTAACAGGTTAAAGACATTTTCAAAAATAGCTTCCACACCTCCATCAATGTCCATCTCTCACTAGATCCACCTCTACTCCCATCACTAATCATCTGTTACTCGCCTCACACAATTATGAATTACCCACCCTTTCTTCTCCACCCCTTCATGATCCATTGTTTGTATTCTCCCTTAAACTCACATTCTTGTACTCTGAGACTACACTGGCACCCCATTACAACCATCTTACCTCCTATCCAGCCTCATATAATGTGGGGTAACCACATTATATGAAGTTCTATAGCAAGACATCTGTGATAGTCCTTCTCTCATAATTTAGTCTTCAATACCTGGCATAAAGCCATCTCCCACTCTCTCAGCTACACTCCACTCAGTCGAGAGGGTTTTCCCCTTTCTTTTTGTTTTTCCAGTAAGTTACTTGGTGACCTCACTAGTGCCATGAAAAATTGTACCAGGTACATACTGTAAAGTGGGTGGCATTAAGAAGGGCATCCAGCCATTAACAACTATGCCAAAATGACATTGGAGCCCAATGTAACCCTGCAGGTTGTTGGATCCAATCAAACAGTTCAATCCATTCCAGCACGGAGAAATGGGTATTATGATGGTGATGAATCTATCAAAATTAAAATATAAGTTGGACATTGTATTATCAATGAGCAAAACTAGACTGATAACACTTCAAAGTCCAACATAGACTCATTGACACAAGTTGTCACCTGCAGTAGTAATTTCCATAGTGATATAACAAAACACTTTTCCAGGTCTTGATCAGATCAGATGGAATTTGTTCAGCTGGATTTTTTTACAGCTTGATGCCCTTCCTGTCATACACACACACATGACCAAAGCCTTGTGAGAGAAGTTTGTAGCCGGCATGTTAGCATCAAATGAAACAAGCCTGTCATATATATATTATAGGTCACAAAACCTCCCAAAACTAGAAACATTTAAGTATTATCCTAGCTACAACTAGACTACTAATGAAGACAATCACACAGTATCAATATATGTAATACAAAATATATATGTCCAGACAGCTGTTGTACAGCAAGCTCATGCAGGGCTCACACAAACAAGGAAGGCCTAAACTGAGGTATAAGGACAACCTGAAAAGCAACCTCAAATGGAATGGCATTAGTTCATGTGAACTTGAAGCCTCTGCAGTAGATAGATCAACATGACAGTCTCTCACCTCACAAGCAGCAGCTGCCTTTGAAGAGAACCAGCAACAGGGGCTTGCTGTTGCAAGAAACAGCCGTCACAGAACAGCGTCCACCTTAATCCAAACAACAGACTATCATTGTGACACCTGTGGGTGCCTGTGTGCTTCCAGCTTTGGACTCTAGAGTCACATGCACTCTCATCACTGAGAACACAGATCTGTCATCACCAAACACCGAAGGACTACCAAGAATTCTACAAACAACAAAATCCCCATAAACTAAGTTCAACTTTACAAGAATGAAGAACAATTCACAAAACCACAAGATATAAAAGTTACACACACACACGACAGGCTCATTCCAGTTTTTGTCTACTAAATTCACTCACAAGGCTTTGGTCAACCTGGAGCTATAATAGAAGACACTTGCTTAAGGTCCATGCAGTGGGACTGTACCTAAGACCACATAGTTGGGAAGTGGACTTCTTAACCACATAGCCATGCCTGCACCAATCTATAACAGTCGAAAATATTATGATTAATAAACCACAGTGTGACATTATTCATTTTGCAAAACATGACAAGTGGGGGTGTAAAACACCATACAATGAAAGGGGGTACAGAGCTACAAAATGTTGAGAGCCACTGTTGTAGTATAAATGAAATATGGAATGGATTGGCAGAATTGTTAAAGTGTCCTTAAATGCCTGCAACATTTAGTTATGACTGTTTACTTTCAGAGTTCAAATCCTGCGAAAGCCAGCATTTGACTTTCATTCTCCTAGAGATGAATGAAATAAAGTAGTAGTGATGTAACAGGAATAGATTTAAATTTCCTATACAGTGTTGCCCTACATTTGAATGGAATTATAATAGAAGCCCAACAGATATACAAATAGATATAGAATAAAATGCAGAAAAGCATAAATTTCCTAAGTAGTTTAACAGCTGTTTCATTAGCAATAAAAAAATCATTAAATCCATAATTATATAATTAAATTCCAGTATTTTAAGTTACTTCTGATCATTCAGCTGGTAATCTGAGCTAGTTTTCCCTTGAATTATTTATTGTCTGAATATATTTTTAAATATTATATGAAAGTTATGAAGGAAATGCTTATTGTTATGTTCTCTCTTCTTTTTATAAATAGAAAAGCTTTGCGAGTGGCACATGCAAAAATGGCCATCTCAAGCTCAAGTTTTTCCTTTCATTTCTAAACGTCTTATGGGAATACTTCAAATGACTTAAACTTCATACATACATACATACAATATATATATATATATATATATATATATATATATACATATATATATATACACACATACATACATACTCACACATATGTATGTATATATAAAAACTTAACTCCATCGGACACGAATGACCATGGGTGCACCTAAGAGGTTCCCCTCCGGGGTACAAGTCTGGGCAGAAAGTTGCTTCACTGGCAAATGCACAACCTAGGGTTGTTTTTATGGAGGACCAGCAATCGCTCATGCATACCAGCCTCCCCTCTCCATGCCCCCAATGTTATCCAAGGTAAAAGCAAAGGCTGATACAGATTGGCACCAGTGACATAATTCATTTCTACAGCTGAGTGAACTGGAGCTACATGAAATAAAGTGTCTTCCTCAAGAACACAACATGCAGCCCAGTCTGAGAATCAAACTCACAACCTCATGATTGTAAGCTTGACGCTCTAACCACTGAACCATGTGCCTTCACTGTATGCATATATATACATATATGTATATATATATATACATATATATATATATATATATAATATATATATATATATATATATATATATATATATATAGCAATTAAGGACAACTACTTAATAAGGAAAACTTAACAAGAAATTGTCAGGTAGATAGCGTGAAAACCTCATAAGAGAAAAAATTTCGAAAATAATTATTTCTTATTGAACATATTAATTTATATATAGAGGGCATTATACATACATGCCTGATAGCATTATACATACATGCCACACGCTAAGAGGGACAATTAGTCATTTCTACCAAAAATATTACTAATCCCACCGAATGCAATTTTTCAAAGTAAGACATTTAAAAAATATAGACCTGTATCACAGTGATTTCATACTTACGTATTCATCAGCAGGCCTGGATGTATCATACATAAACGACCCTGCCTCGCTTAAGCCGATCAGCTAACTGATCAACATCAACGAAGCACATGGGTGAGTTTACATATATTACATCCTGTAAATGTCAGACTTTTTACGAATTGCATTTCGGGAAAGGAAAAGTTTTTTCGGAATAAAAATTTAGCAATTAAGGACAATTACTTAATAAGGAAAACTTAACAAGAAATTGTCAGGTAGATAGCGTGAAAACCTCATAAGAGAAAAAATTTCGAAAATAATTATTTCTTATTGAACATATTAATTTATATATAGAGGGCATTATACATACATGCCCGATAGCATTATACATACATGCCACACGCTAAGAGGGACAATTAGTCATTTCTACCAAAAATATTACTAATCCCACCGAATGCAATTTTTCAAAGTAAGACATTTAAAAAATATAGACCTGTATCACAGTGATTTCATACTTACGTATTCATCAGCAGGCCTGGATGTATCATACATAAATGACCCTGCCTCGCTTAAGCCGATCAGCTAACTGATCAACATCAACGAAGCACATGGGTGAGTTTACATATATTAAATGTCTTACTTTGAAAAATTGCATTCGGTGGGATTAGTAATATTTTTGGTAGAAATGACTAATTGTCCCTCTTAGCGTGTGGCATGTATGTATAATGCTATCGGGCATGTATGTATAATGCCCTCTATATATAAATTTATATATATATATATATACACACACATATATATATATATACACACACACTTTGAAATGTATGAGTGGCATTCAATCAAATAATAATATAAATAATATATATATATATAAACACACACACACATATATATATACATACATATACACATATATATATGTATACATATGCATATATGGGTACAGGACGTCACCAATAGTAAACAACATGAAATATGTAAACAACTGACTTCAATATATAGACAAGAGAAACAAATGGAAAACAGGACAAGTAACATAAAGAACGACCCTTCATCAGTTGTCGGCTGTCTGTCTACTCCTCATTTCGAGGAATGAATGACAACATGAGTCTTCGAAGACAGTTGGTCCTATAAGTACCAAAATAAAATTTGGGATTTATGGAGCGTCAAAGTTGGGAACAAAAACAGGACAGTGGAGACATACAAGGAAACCAAACAAAAACAAACATGGAGGGTCATTGGACCAGAACAAAGGTAAAATAGCGAATACTGGAGAAATATTTTCTTTGACAAGAGAGATAAGATACGTTCAGTTCTTAGGACAGTCCTGAAAGAAAAGAAAGATGATCACGTGAAGAAAAGAAAGATGGACAATGGTCATGTGTAAGCAACAAGAGAAAGAAATGGATAAAGAAGGGCAGAGAGAGAGACAGAAAGACAGATGCCCAATGTTCAAACAGTGCTATTTATGTGCCAGTTACATGACACTGGCATTGGCCATGACTACAATTCCACTTAACTTGACAAATCTTCTGAAGTACAACATATCACTCAATGTATTAGTAGTGTAACAGTTTAGAAAAAAGCCATTGGTTTCATATCTGGTGTGAACAAGACATCTCTTCAGTTTCTCTAAACAATAGCTGTTCTCTGCATAGAATGTTTTTTTAAAACACAAGAACGCTGGTGATAGTTCAAGAAATAGCCCTCTTTAAAAAATTATGGCCAGGCAAGTTGTCTTCCTTCGCTTGATAGCTAGGTTTTCCAATTTTGAAGTAAAAATTTCCGAAAATGTGGACAACTCCCCACGGCTTCTATCCTGGAATTCAGGTAGCCTCTTGGCTCATGTGAGTTCATAAGGATGATATATCTTTCTGTCATACACAATTTACATAGTCCTGTTCTATAGCAATAGGGTCCACAAGTTTCCAGTAATTTCCACCTGATGTTAAAGTTAATCCTTTAGGTGCCATATGTATGCTGCAAGTGTTATGTTGTGTCTCTCTGGGACCCTGAAAGAAGATCTGTGGTTGTTCAGGCGAATTTTTAAATTTGGATTCACAAGATCCGACATAAAATTTAGTGTGTGTCCCTGTGTTGGCATTGATGTTATTGATATTTGTGCTGCTTCTATTTGAGGCTACCTTTGCTTGGTACACTGTAGCCTTGGTGTTACATTGGCTGTCCACTGGGCATTCATTTCTAATCCTGCATGAACAACCTGCCACTGTCTGTGGTTTAGGAATGCTAAGTAATTTTTTCTTAATATTGGGTGCACAACTGAAAGAGATTCTTAAAATATATCTGTTAAAGATCTTTCTATATTTGTGCGATCACGTGAAATGCTTATCAACCAACCTAAGAAAAATCTTACCTATGCATGTCCGGACATTTAGGGAGAAGTGGAGGAGCAAACCATAAGGTCTTGCGGTGGCATTTCCTTTTATGGTTACTCAATCCTGGTGTATATACTATATGGTCTTTGAACCCGCTGGCCGCTAGCACTTCATTGTAAGTGGGAGCCACTGCATCAAAAATATCATTATTTGAAGATAAGATCGAAATCCGTTTACTGATACCTTTTATTAGGTTTTTGAACACCATGGGTCGGTGGCAGGAGGCTGTATTAATGTAGGAAAGCCTATCATTTCGTTTGCGGTATGGTCTATAGTTGTCACTATCTAAATCAAACATGACATCCAAGAAGTTCACCACAGTGAGGTTAGTCTCTATGGTGATTTTAAGGCCAAGGTTGTTGAGGGTGTGTATGATGTCTTTTCTAAGTCTATCTAAAGAATGGCTAAGGCATCATCTCTATACAAGCTGAAGTGGACAGATGGCTAAGGCATCATCTCTATACAAGCCAAAGTGGACAGAGAGGAATTTATTACCCAGGGTCTCCAGAATGTAAAACCCTATAAGGTCGCAAATATCAGTGCTGTCATATGCTCCAATTGCGACATCGAAGGAGC